>NC_132930.1:49490129-49800949 GCF_047675955.1 Chlorocebus sabaeus | reverse complement strand
CTAACCCTAACCCTAACCCTAACCCTAACCCTAACCCTAACCCTAACCCCTAACCCTAACCCCCTAACCCTAACCTCCCTAACCCCTAACCCTAACCCTAAACCCTACCCTAACCCTAACCCTAACCCCTAACCCTAACCCTAACCCTAACCCTAACCCTACCCTAACCCCTACACCCTAACCCTAACCCTAACCCTAACCCTAACCCTAACCCCTAACCCTAACCCTAACCCTAACCCCTAACCCCTAACCCTAACCCTAACCCTAACCCTAACCCTAACCCTAACCCTAACCCTAACCCCTAACCCTAACCCTAACCCCTAACCCTAACCCTAACCCTAACCCTAACCCTAACCCTAACCTAACCCTAACCCCTAACCCAACCCTAACCCTAACCCTAACCCTACCCTAACCCTACCCTAACCCTAACCCTAACCCTAACCCTAACCCTAACCCTAACCCTAACCCTAACCCTAACCCTACCTACCCTAACCCTAACCCTAACCCCTAACCCTAACCCTAACCCTAACCCTAACCCTAACCCTAACCCTAACCCTAACCCTAACCCTAACCCTAACCCTAACCCTAACCCTAACCCTAACCCTAACCCTAACCCTAACCCCCTAACCCTAACCCTAACCCTAACCCTAACCCTAACCCTAACCCCCTAAACCCTAACCCTAACCCTAACCCCTAACCCCTAACCCTAACCCTAACCCTAACCCTAACCCTAACCCTAACCCTAACCCTAACCCTAACCCTAACCCTAACCCTAACCCTAACCCTAACCCTAACCCTAACCCTAACCCTAACCCTAACCCTAACCCTAACCCTAACCCTAACCCTAACCCTAACCCTAACCCTAACCCTAACCCTAACCCTAACCCTAACCCTAACCCTAACCCTAACCCTAACCCTAACCCTAACCCTAACCCTAACCCTAACCCCAGGGCAGCGTGGGGTATGCAGGTCTTACATTAACTTTTCTATTGAAGCAGTGCATTAGGATTACAGGTACATGTTCCGTGAGCAATGCGGGTGTGTATTTGCGGTGTCATGTCTGCATATGCTGTATTTGTGTTCCGGGCCACGGCGTGGACGTCGCACTGAGGCCGCCTATCCCTGGGAGGGGATAATCTCGGCGCGCAGGATTCAGAGCGGCTTTTGGTTTCCGGTTTTTCACACTGAACCATTACTCAAGGCTACAAATAGAAAAGATTTTATTCGCCGTGTACGTGGCCTCGAGTTGCCCGAAAGCGAGGCTGAGAACGCTGCTCCGGCTTCGCGGTGTACCCCGGGTCTGTGCTCAGCAGAACGCAGCTCCGCCCTCGCGGTGCACCCCACGTCTGGACCTGGGCTGAGGAGAAAGCTGCTCAGCCTTCGCGGTACCCCCGAGGTCTGCGTAAAGGAGAACACAGCTCCGCCCTCGTGATGCTCTCCGGAGACCCGGGTGTGTGCTGAGGGCAACACAACTCCGCCCTCGCAGAGGCACAGTGCCGGCGCGGCGCAGGCGCAGAGTCGCAGGCCGGGGCGGCGTAGGTGCAGAGTCGGGAACCGGCGCAGCACAGGCAGGCGCAGGCCGGCGCATGCGCAGAGTCGCAGGCCGGGGGCGGCGCAGGTATAGAGTCGCGCGCCTGGCGCGGTGCAGGCCGGCACAGGCTCAGGCGCAGAGTCGCAGGCCGGTTCAACGCAGGCGCAGAGTCGCGCGCCGGCGCGGCGCAAGCGCAGAGTCACAGTCCGGCGCGGCGCAGGCGCAGAGTCGGGACCGAGGCGGCGCAGGCGCAGAGTCCCAGGCCGGCTCGGCGCAGGCCCAGAGTCGCGCGCCAGCGCGGCGCAGACTGGCGCAGGCGCAGAGCCGCGCGCCGGCGCCGCGCAGACAGGCGGGGGCGCAGAGTCGCAGGCCAGCGCAGGCGCAGAGTCGCAGGCCGGGGCGGCGTAGGTGCAGAGTCGTGAGCCGGCGCAGCGCAGGCCCAGAGTCGCGCGCCGGCGGGGCGCAGACTGGAGCAGGCGCAGAGCCGCGCGCCGGCGCCGCGCAGACAGGCGGGGGCGCATAGTTGCAGGCCAGCGCAGGCGCAGAGTCGCGGGCCCGGGCGGCGCAGGTACAGAGTCACAGGCCGGCGCGGCGCAGGCCGGCCCAGGCGCAGGCGCAGAGTCGCAGGCCGGTTCAACGCAGGCGCAGAGTCGCGCGCCGGCGCGGCGCAGGCGCAGAGTCGTGACCGAGGCGGCGCAGGCGCAGAGTCCCAGGCCGGCGCGGCGCAGGCGCAGAGTCGCAGGCTGGCGCGGCGCAGGCGCAGAGTCGTGACTGAGGCGGCGCAGTCGCAGAGTCGCGCCGGGGCGGTGCAGACCGGCGCAGGCGCTGAGTCGCAGGCCAGCGCGGCGCAGGCCCAGAGTCGCGCGCTGGCGCGGCGCAGGCCGGCGCAGGCGCAGAGTCGCATGCCTGCTCGTCGTTGGGGGGTGTCGCGGCGCAGGCGCAGAGACGCACGCCGCCGGAGGAGCGGCGCAGAGACCAGCGGAACTTCAGAAATCGGAAAAGCCGGGCTTGGGTGCCCCCTGCTTGCAGCTGCGCACTACAGGGCCCTCTTTCTCACGGTGCTGTGCCAGTTCGCCCCCTGCTGGCGACTACAGCAACTGCAGGGCCCTCTTTCTTACAGTGATGGCCAGCGCCCCCTGCTGGCGTCGGGGCACTGCAGGGTCCTCTTGCTCGCAGTATAGTGAGGGCAGGCCGCCTGCTGGCAGTTGGGGACGTTGCAGGGCTCGCTGGGTCACAGCGTAGTAGCAGTACACAAATAATCACTCAAAATCATCCTTACACTAAAAATGCAAAATTATACAATTTCTAGAAGAAACTATAAAAGAAAAGCTATGTGCCTTTGGGTTTGGTAATGAATTTTAACAAATGGCACAAAAGGTTGATATACACAGAAGAAATGACAATGTGGATTTCTTAATATTTAAAGTTAATACTCTGGAAAATACCTTGTAAGGGAACAAAAAGACAAGTCACGTATTGGAAAAAAATATTTGCAAAATACACATCTGAGAAAGAATTTGTATTCAAAATACATACAGAATTCTTAAAACTGAACAATAAGTTAAACAGCCCAATTAAAAATGCACACAGATCTGAATGGACACCTCACCAAAGATGATCTACAGAAGGCAAGTAAACATACCAAAAGATGCTCAACATAGTAGATAACTGAAAACCACAGTGAGATAGCACAGCTGGTCTATATCTGTTAGAACTGCTAAACTCTTTCAAAAATGACAAATTGCAGGAGGAAAAACAAGAACTCTTTTCATTGCTGGTGGAACACAGTGTATAAGACCAAAATATGCCACCCTAAAATATAATGGTAGGAAACCAGAATATGCCACCCAAAAATATGTCCCTTTGGCTTAAGAATTATTCCAAGCTGATTATTTTGAAAAAAATGCCAACAAAGGAAGTTCTGAAAACAGAGTAGAAGTTACCCTTGTGTAAGGAAAATTTACATCTATAAAGGAAATCCCCATTTAAAAGCTACCTCTCTCTCTCAGGACCAAGAACAGAAAGATAACTAAATCACTAAAGAGTCTTATGAATAAGATATACATGTTTTTAAACTTTTCTGTTTTTCTCATTTTAATCTGTCATTTGTTACAGAAGGTCCCATCTAAGAATTCCAAAAACACAGAAAATTATTTTTCCTCCTCTATTACAAGTTGGGCAGTTTTTCCCAAAGCTAAACAGTCTCACCTTACAATCCAAAAATCATATTCGTAAGTATTTTGACAACTACTTTGATATTATTTCTAAATAAAAGCTACCATGCAATTATTTACAGAAGCTCTATTCATAATGACCAAAGGAAAAAAAGAATCAGAAAGTCTTATAGTAGATGACTGTGTGGGAATCTACTCAGACATCAAGAGTTCTTATAAGGATTATTTAAATGAAAACATTTGAGATACTGAAGATAAAGGAAGAAATCTTACCAGAACTTACTTTATCCAATTAAAGCAGAGCTCCCAGAAAAAATACAGCTGCCGTTAACTCCATCCAAGGAGTTTCTTGCAAATTCAGCTGCCATGAAGACAGTGTACTCTTTCCCATTAGCATTGATAAATGAAAATGAAATCCTAAGCTCCCAACTGACTGAACAGACCAACTCTTGGCTGAGGGAACCCCAGAGTAACTTTCAAAACTGAGTTCTCAGCTTGGCCAGGATGGGATGATGGGGGTCAGATGCACCTCATTATACCCCCTCGTTTGCTAACCATGATGAAGCTTTCTTCCCTAAGGATTAAACAGAAACCAGCCCTTTCAAAGGCACTGCCACTGATTTCAACCTCTCCTTTCTTGCCTAATAAGAGACCACCCATGACAGAGAGGTTCTGGTCTGTGTACAGAGGATGCACAGAGTGAGTTTTCATGTCCTCTGCTTCACCTTTTAATGTCAGAAGGCAGAAAACTCTACCCTGGGATCGTGCTAACACTGCCATTTTTTTTTCATGGGACCCATGAAGAAGCAAGAAACTCAATTGCAGAAACATGCATTTCTCCTTTCATAAATATTCATGACTCCTCCTAGAGTTTATTAAATATATGTTTTTGCCAATTCCACTCAGCATAAATTACTATTTCCTTTACATCTCCCTTGAAGCATCTGTTTCTGGCTTCTGGCTGGAGGCTATGCTTCCCAGTCTGTCAGAAGGACAATCCTGCAGGCTGCAACCCTTTGTAGGAAATAAATCTCTCACTGGGTGTGGCGGCTCATGCTTGTAATCCCAGCACTTTGGGAGGCCAAGGTAGGTGGATCACCTGAGGTCAGGGGTTTGAGACCAGCCTGGCCAACATCATGAAACCCTGTCTCTACTAAAAATACAAAAAATTAGCCAGGCTTGGTGGTGGGCATTTGTTATCCCAGCTAATTGGGAGGCTGAGGCAGGAGAATCGCTTGAACCCAGAAGGTGGAGGTTGCAGTGAGCTGAGATCACACCATTGCACTCCAGCCTGGGCAACAAGAGTGAAACTCCATCTCGAAAAAAAAAAAAATCATAAAAATAAAGAAATGTCTCTTTTCCAAATTTATGAATGCCATCAGTCTTCTGTTGACAGCATTAAAAGGTTCAAAAAGACCTTCCATACTCTCCCACAAAAGCCCTAGAAATTGTCATTTTGTTAATCATTTTGGATGCTGAAGAACTTGTAATCCAATGAGTAGAAAAGTTGATACCCCATTTATGGCTGTAAACCTGCCAATTCTCAGGAGTTTGTATAAGCCTAAATCTGAAAGGATCTCATCCCATTAGGATTCTTGTCTCCGTTTCTGTTGCCTTTGCCCACTGGCTCTGCCAACATAGGTCTTTCTTTCTCCTTGGCTATCTTTGGATATGGGGGCTCCATCTTCTGTACCACCTTAGGGAATGCCTTTTGCATGCATGGCTAAGTCATTGAAAAGCCTACAATTTCAGTAACATTTTGAGTGAGTACTCTGAAGCTGGGTTGGAATCTCAGGCTTCTTTGTCTGGAAGGTAACTCTTGGGCTACAAGTTTCTTATCCTAGCTTTGGTTTTGAGGCCTCTGTGTTCTCCTCTTGGGTTGGACGTTATTCCTGGCTTTTTGTCTCATGGTGTCTCTGTGATCTTGATCTTGCTCCTTTCATGGGAACTTCTCAGTTGACTAAATTCTCCCTTCTCAAACCTCTGCTGACTATGTGTTCCACCAATATGGTACTAATTCTGTCTACTTCCTTTCCTGTTTGCATGACTTTACTAGCAATAAGAATTATTTAGAACTTTAATGGCTCCTTTGAGAAAATTATTATCTTCCAAACTGCCTCCTTTTAGACCTTTCCCTTCCCGTTTGAGTCTCTCAACTCCCTATAATCACTGAAATTTTAGGCACCCTGCTCCATGCCTTGGAGGCTCTCAACATGCTCAAGAATCTGCAAAAGCAAACACCTGGGGCTGAAAAATAAAACAGAAAAAAAAATATTTCTCAGCCTCCGTAAGATTGTATGTCAAAACAAAAGAAAATCTTACAAATCTCCAAAAGTATTAGCGAGAAAAAAGCTTTAGCCCTCATATGAAGAAGGTAAAAACTTGTTCCATTTTCCAGAAACACAGTTATAATACAAATAAAAAATGGGGCAAAGACAAAATCCAAGTCTTCTGTATAAACTAGTGAATTTTGTATTACTGTAATCACATTAGTCAGGGTTCTCCTAAATTTGCAAGAAAGGCAGAATCAATGTGATATATGTAGATAGATAGATGAGAGAAGACTCATTAGGGGAATTGGTTCACATAATTATGGAGGCTGACAAGTTCCAAGATAGCCTGTCTCCAAGTTGGAGAACCAGGAAAGCACCAAGTTGGAGAACCAGGAAAGCGTAGCATGGCTCAGTCCAGGCCCAAAGGACTCAGAACGAGGGAAGCCAATGGTGTAACTCTCATTCTGAGGCCAAAGGCCTGAGACCCTGAAGTTCTGATGTCAAGGGCAGGAGAAGAAGGATGTTTCCATTTCAGAAGGAGAAAATTCCCCTTTCCTCTTCCTTTTTGTTCTATCTGGGTTCTCAACCAATTGGATGGTGCCTGTATTCATCCATTTATACACTGCTATGAAGAAATACCTGAGTCTGAGCAATTTATAAAGAACAAAGAGGTTTAATGGGCTGACAGTTCCACATGGCTGGAGGGGCCTCACAATCATGGTGGAAGGGGAAGCAAAGACATCCTTCTTCACATGGTAGCAACAACGAGAAGTGCTGAGCCAAATGGGAAAAGCTCCTTATAAAAACATCAGATCATGAGAACTCACTCACTATCATGAGAACAGCATGGCAGTAACCACCACCATGATTCAATCACCTCCCACTGGGTCCCTCCCACGACATGTAGGAATTATAGGAACTACAATTCAAGATGAGATCTGAGTGGGGACACAGCTAAACCACATCTGTGTCCATCTACATTGGGTCAGGGTTATCTCAGTGTCTTCCAGAAACACCCTCACCCATATGCCCAGAAATTGTGTTTTACCAGCTATGTGTGTCTCTTAATCCAATCAAGTAGATGTCTAAAGTTAACCATCAGAATATTTATGCCTGATTCGTGGCTGAAATTTCAGGATGAAAGCTATGAAATCTCTATTTGTGTTTGTATGTCTATTAATGTGTGTTATGTATATGTGATATTTTCTTAACTCAGGATAGCGTTGCAAAATTCATTTATAAAATCCTTTAAAAGTGCTCTATTCTAACTTGGCTTGGAAAAAAATAAGCATTTATAAATAAATATTAACCAAACTCCTAGAAATATAGGAACTGATCAAATGTTTTTTAAGTTAACACGATTTGGATAAAACTTAGTTAAATAAGGTTAATATAATATTTTTGGTGTAATAAAACAACTATGTCTTCAAAGTTACCACTATTGAATATGAAACAAACATAATTTCCTATTCTGCTTGAGTTCTACTCAAATAAGCTAATATTATACTTACTAGAAATGTAAAATCTTAAAGCTTATAAATTTGATCCTAATTAAGTTGTCATTCTTATGAAAAACATTATTTCTTTTTTATGGTGAAAAGATACACATATATTTAGAGTTAGCCAGCTGAACTCGGTTTAGATGATTCCAATTTTGTTGCAACATCCAAAGGAGCATCCAACATCATAATCAGGAGACAGTCGAACGTATGCCTTCTTCTCTTTATCAGGTCGAATCAGGATGTTGACTGTGGCCACATCCATGTCCCAGAGCTTCTTCACAGCCTGTTTGATCTGGTGCTTGTTGGTTTTAACATCCACAATGAACACAAGCATGTTGTTTTCTTCTGTCTTCTTCAAGGCCGACTCTGGTCAGTGGAAACTTGATGATAGCATAGTGGTCAAGCTTGTTTCTCCTGGGGGTGATCTGCTGAGGATATTTGGGCTGTCTTCGGAGTCACAGTGTCTTGGGCCACCTCAAGGTGAGTGAAATGTGGATCTTCTTTTCTGTGTGTTGCTGTGGACACCTTTCAACACTGCCTTCTTGGCCTTTAAAGCTTTGGCTTTGGCTTTGGCTTTAGGAGGGGCAGGAACTTCCTTCTTCACTTTCGGTGCCATCTTGTGAAAAGCAAAAAACATTATTTCAAAAATAATTTGTTTACTGTAAATCTGCTTAATAGTAGTTTCCAAAATACTTTTTGGTAATTTTTAACCTTAAAGTTAAGCTAAGTGACAGATTTGCTTTAAATATCTAGACCATTTATAAATAAGATACAATACTAAAACATTAATTACTGAACATAAATAATTCAAGTTTATATACTTTTCGCTTCTTATTTTTACAGAGAGACTAAAGATATTTTAGACCATTAATAAACATGTTTTTGTCTACCACGATGAGAAATTGTACGATGAGGAAACACATCCCTGTAGATGTTGGGAGATGGTATACTCATACATTTTCTAACCTACTATGGAATGCTAATATATGACAGTTTATAACTGTTTACTTGTTAGTTTTATCTGGAAAATAAATGATTACTAAGTATTACAATTATAATCAATATGTGTAAATAAAACTACTAGAAGAAATAGAATAACTAGAAACAACTCTATGGAAAGCATGCAAGAAAAGTAGGGCATGTTTCACAAGTAAAGAAGGATGTATTTTTTATAAGGAAAACCTTACAAAAGATACAAATAAAAAGAGATATCTAACCTTCCCTGTGTTATATTTGTATGGGTAAAATGTTATGTTTTCAGAAATTATATAAAATTCCTGGAAATTTGTCAATGTCCTCCTTATCCATGCTATGTGCCAGTATAGAGTTATGAGTCATAATTCCAATTATTATTTTAAATGTGCTGGGTGCAGTGGCTCATGCCTGTAATCCCAGCACTTTGGGAGGCCGAGGTGGGTGGATCACAAGGTCAGGAGATCAAGACCATCCTGGCTGACACAGTGAAACCCCATCTCTACTAAAAATACAAAAAAAATTAGCTGGGCGTGGTGGTGGGCACCTGTAGTCACAGCTACTCGGGAGGCTGAGGGAGGAAAATGGCGTGAACCTGGGAGGCGGAGCTTGCAGTGAGCCGAGATCACGCCACTGTACTCAAGCCTGGGTGACAGAGCGAGACTCTGTTTCTAAATAAATAAATAAATAAATAAATGTTGTATGCCACAGAAAAAATCAAATATCCTTGTCAACTGTGGTATAATCACAGCCATTTCATACTCTTTGTCATTTAGATATTATTTCCCCCTGATGCTTTCCTGAAAGCTCCTGCGATCAGCTACAGGTCAGAATGTTCATCTCCGATACAGGACTCCCTCTGAGACTCATGGAAAAGAGTATGACAGGTTCTCTGGTTAAAGACTTCTGATGATATTGCTTAAATAACTTTAAGACCATACACTTGACTCAGTGAAGATCTCCAGAAGCCTGGTGGAGAAATTGATGGGGTCATGAGACTGCTAATCCAAGATCCAGCAAGACTGGAATTGATTACATGGCACTGAATGAACTGATGAAAATTGATTATAATTTTATAGCCTTTTAGAGCATTGCTGGTTCTTTAATGTTCTAGTTTCTGAATTTAAGAAATCTCTTTCTCTTAATCTAACTGTAACTTACAACAATTTAGTAGATTATACTTTTGTAAACAGAAATGAAGCATTTATCTTTTTTTCCCTGCCTAATCTCTCCAGAATTTTGAAATTCTTACTGAATACTCTTATTTTAATGATGATATAGTTATTAGCAAAAGTCCAGTAAGAATCTGTTCACCTTATAACAGGACATAATTGGAAAATTTGGTTATATTATCAAGGTTTTTACTGGAATATCATATTTTGGAAGTGTACCTAAGATCAGTTATGACCAGCAATTTTAAGGAAGTAAGGTTGATTATTATGGAGACAATGCTTACAAAGCACTGTGAGAAATGGGAAAGTTCTTCTTCAAAGATTGTAAAAAGTCACAATTTCTTAATACAAGATTGCTATCCACTATTTTTTGTGTGTGTGTGTGTTCCAAATCAGTTGTCCTAGCTTGCTCCGGCATGCCTGGACAGAACTAGACAAGCCCCAGCCCATAGTATATGCCATTCCTTATTTGGAGATGCTTCCTTAACTATCCTTGGCAACTTCCTTTTCTTTCTTTGTCTGTTCCCCTTACCTAATTAAGAAAGTTTTAAACTAATAGCCAACTCGGTAAAGTGTAAAATATGAGGTCCTATTCCAGCCAATGGTAACTGGACACAGCAGTAGGGTAGACACATCAGGTTATAAGTAACTCTGTCTCCTTTGTTCGGTGTGCTCTTGTGGATGGACAGCTATTGAGTAGCACCCTTTCTGCAGAAAGTAAAACTCGCCTTGCTAAGAGATCATTTGTTCCCATGTTAATTCTTTTTGGGGTGGGGGGGTTAACCAGAAACTTCATTCCCAACAGCACTCTGAGAAAAGTCAGCCTGATACTTACATTACAGGGTTCACAGCCTTACAGGTTAGTAAAGAAGGTTATTTCCTGGTAGGCCCAGGAATTTAGGGATATTTTGGGGGCCTCAAGAAGAGAGGAATTCACACAAAGCTATAAGGACTGCAGTTGAAATTTGATAGTATGTTCTTAGCTTGGCTTTTAGACTGAATAAGGCCTTTAAAAGTCAATTCTGAGATTCTGTATGAAAACTTCCAGCAAAGAAACTTGAAAGTACCTATGTGGTCATCTCCTGTTCTTGTTGCACTTACATAAATAATCAAGCAAAATCTAACAAAACTATACTTAATTTTAAAGCAAGAATAGTCTTACTTTGATTATGATAAAAAATGATGGTTACTACAGAGAGAAATTTTATGTTTCAATGGAAAACTGAAACTTGGCCGGGCATGGTAGCACATGCCTATAATTCCAGCACTTTGGGAGGCCAGGAGTTCAAGATCAGCCTGGGCAACATGTTGAAACCCCATCTCTACCAAAAATATAAAAATTAGATGGGCACGATGATATGTGCCTGTAGTCCCAGCCAATCAGGAGGCTGAGGAGGGAGGATCACTTGCACCAAGGAGGTAGAGGTTACAGTGAGCTGAGATTGTTGCACCTTTGCACTCCAGCCTGGGCGACAGAGCCAGACCCTGTCTCGAAAAAAAATTTTTTTAAGGAAAGCTATAGCTATTGTGGGTTATCAGATTCTAGTCTTGTTTCTTGTGTTTGGGCTATTTTTACCTCTTTGTAAACTGGATCCTGCCATCTGATGAATTTTGTCCCACAATGATACTTGTGGAATAAGAAGCCAAGTATTGTCTCTCCTACTAATGTATCTATTGTCAGTTAATCTGAAGGTCTCCAACCCTGAAACAAAGTTAGAAGAGAAAGGTTTTGCTCCCTAAAATGCATAACCAAACTGTGGTACATTCATGCAATGGAATACTATTTAGCCATAGAAAGGAACAAGCTATCAACTCACACAAAAACATGAGTGAATCTTGTATGCACATTGCTAAGTGGAAGAAGACAGTCTGAGGAGAATACACACAGTGTGACCTCATTTAATGAGACACTGCAGAAGGCAAACTACACAGATGGGAAACCATTGGCTCCATGGGGTGGGGGTTTGAAGCATTCCATATGATACTTTAATAGTGGGATACCTACCACAATGCATCGGTCAAAATACGCAGAATTTTACAACCAAATGGGTAAATCAAACTATTCAAATTAAATAAAATTACTCAGGATGTAGAGTATCCCAGGACAGAATACATCATGTGAAAAAGAATTTAACTATGCTACAAATTACTATGGTTTGGATGTGGTTTGTCCCTGCAAAAACTCGTGTTGAAATTTGACCCCCAATGTGGCAGTGTGGGGCGGTGAGGCCTAGTGGAAGGTGTTTGGGTCATGGGGACAGATCCCTCATGAATAGATTAATGTCCTCCATGGGGATGAGTGAGTTCTGCTCTCACAGGAATGGATTAATTAACAAGAGTCTGGGTTCCTTGGCTTCCCTCTTGCTTTCGTTCTTGCTATGTGATCTCTGGTGCACCCCTTGCTCCTCTTCCACTTTCCACCATGAGGTGAAAAAGACTGAGACTCCACCAGATGCAACTGCCCAATCTCAGACATTCCAGCCACCGGTATTGTGAGCCAAAAGGACCTTTTTTACTTATAAAATACCCAGCCTCGGGTATTCTGTTACAGAAGCACAAAACAGACTAAGACACAAATGTAGGAAAAAACTCACTGAAGGTGTAGGGAAAATGGTGTTGACCTAAGTCACTTTGAAAATGAATAGAATCCGTATGCTGAAAGCAAACGAACCATACTTCATCACTGGATTCTATTTTATAAAGTTCTTTCCAACAGAAGCAATCGTGAACAATTGTAAAACCACAGTATCTGTATCTGGAATAAAACAATGATTTACATAAGTCGCAGATGGTAGGAACCAGGTCTCTCACTGTTGAAGTGGGAGGTTACAAATTAGCAAGGGGAGAAGGCTAGAATGATTCATGTGATAGTAGATCAGAGGTGGAGACATGAACGTAAACTTATGTTTAGTTTGATACAGATACACACAGTTCTACATAGAAAACTTTACAATTAGGTGTGTATAGGTAGGTTAGACACACACATATACTTCCTAGCATTGCTAATGAGGAACAAGTGCTCATTCAACCATGTGCTCATTCGGCAGCCAGATGTAAGTTTTCCTAACATTCTGAAAGGAATCAGGCTCTTTGAAGAAATGTCTGATACTAGAACTGGGACAGTAAATATAGGAGTCAGGATAATCCTGAGGTATCAGAAAGTAAGTAAGTACTAAAAAAAAAATTAAAATACATCAAAGAAAAATAATAGCCAATAAAAACAGCTACTGATGGCCAACACAGGAATGAATTGTAGTGTTGAATAATAACTAAAGCTGAAAGTAATTATCTAGGTGTCTGTATTTGTATACACAGGTCAGTAAGAAAACGGAGTTGCATAGAAATCTCCTTTGCAAAAATAATCCAAGTAATTGATGTAGGCACTCAGCCATCAATAATGTGGAGCCAACTCCTCACTCCGTAAGTGTGGGCTCCGCACAGTGACTGACTCCAAAAGAACACATGCAGTATGGGCAAGGAGGAAAAATAACTTCACAGTGGAGAAACCTGACAAACAGTAGCTCTTCCAAATGATCCAAGTGAACATCAAAGATGACAGTTCACCTTGAGAACATGCAGTGACAATGGGGGACATTCTGCAAAATTCTTGACCAATCCTCCTCAGTACTATCAAGGTCATCATGACATGGAAAGCCTGACACACTGTCACAGCCAGGAAGAGCCCACAGGGACGTGATGACTACATGTCATGCGGGATCCTGGATGGGATCCTGGGTCAGAGTAAGACAGAACCAAGGGCATCCAAATGAAATATGAACTTTAGTTAATAATAGTCTATCAGTATTGGTTCATTAACTATGACAAATTATGTAAGATATTAATAAGCCATGTGAGACACACTGATAGAAGATGTTAATAAGAGATGAAACTAGGTTGCAGCTACATGGGAAATCTATGCATTTTTGGGGGGGGGGCAATTTCTGAGTAAGTAAAAAAAAAGATGTAAAATAAAACTTTATTGAAAACAGTTATTTTTTTGAACACTTCCTTGTTTAATTATTTATACCACGAATTACTAGTAATTGACACTGTTAACTAGTCCTGTTTTTTTTAAATAAGAGCATTTATGACACAAAAAATTAAACAGTGCAGATTGATTAATAAATCAAAACAAATGCTCTTTACATGTTTTCTGTTAGAGTAGTCACACATATGTGTAAACTTAATTATCATATTTTTTTCTTGTGCTGTGGTTGTGTCCTGGGTTCATTCTCTAAAATGCTATTTGCCTTAGACCAGGAAAAAAAAAATAACCTTACAGACTCTGTTTCAATTCATGGCTAAATATTTTCAAAACAGTGACTTTGTAAAAATATGTTCCAATGGAAAATTGATTCATTGTGATGGGATCAGTTATTCCAAAGACTTCTTGTCTTTATTTCATGCCCATGCCTACCTTTTAGCCATAATACAACAGAATCAAATATTAGCCACTGGGAAAAAATATTCAAAGAAAGAAAGTATGTGGAAAGAACTTATGACCATGATGATTCAATGTTTTACCACAATGCTTTCTAAAACAGAAGAGTGTAAAAGGATATTTAAAGTCAATTTCCTCAGTGAGGCTTTGCAGAAAATGAGGAAACTAGAGAAACAAAAATAGCAGGACATTCTACAGTTGATTTTAGATGTTGCTATGTTTTACAGGAAAAAAATACTTTTACCTTTTAAAGAATCACAAAAAATTACTGGAAACCCAAGCTCTGGAATGTTTGCAAATTTAATTGAGCTTCTGTGTAATTATGTCTATATAGCTAGCCACAAAGTTGATGATTTTTTAAAAATCTGTGCCTTATTTGTGTAATAAAATACACAATGAATAACTAATGCTCATAGGAAAACATGTTAGACCTTGTGAAAGGAAAATCAATCTTGGGGACCCCAAATCACTAAACTAAAGGGAAAAGTCAGGCTGGGAATTGCTGAGGGCAAATCTGCCTCTCATTCTATGCAAACTCACCCATCTGCTCACCGAGAGAAATGCATATCTGATTGCCTCATTTGAAGAGAGTAATCAGCAACGCAAAAGGATGAAACCATTTGTCTCTTACCTACCTATGACCTGGAAGCCCCCTGTCTGGCCTTCCCAATTTTCTGGACTGAATCAATGTACATCTTACACATATTGATTGATGTCTCATGTCTCCCTAAAATGTATACAACCAAGCTGAGCGCCTGCCACCTTGGGCCCGTGTTGTCAGGACCTCCTGAGGATGCATCACAGGCATGCATCCTCAAGCTTGGCAAAATACACTTTCTAAAAAATCCGAGAGCTGTCTCAGATTTTCAGGGTTCACACATGTAATGTAGGATGTCAATGTTTATAAAACAGACATTATTCTACCTACTATTACAAATATGCTGCCAATTAACCTTAGACTTTCTCAACAAAATAAAAAATTTTGATGAGGTACAAATAATATATTTAAACTTAAATAATGTTGCAAGTTTTAATATGGCTACTTTTCAATTTTTCAATACTATTTTTTACCACTTTAACACTGTAAGAAAAATTAGTAATTAAAACATGAATAAAAGTGTTTACAGCAGGGTGCACATGTTTCCTCTAGCCTCTGCCCATCCCCAGCTTTCATCCCAACTGTCCTGATGGTGGCTCTAAGCATTGCTCCTTTCTCTGTATCAAGATCTCTCCCCAGAAACAAACCCAAATCTTACCATATGCTATGGCACGCTGTGATGATGAACAGCGACGAGCAGCCAAAGCCTCAAGGTAGGGAGGTTTTTGTAAAACAAGACTTGTAGAATGTAACATGTGAAAGTAAAGCCCATAGCAGAGCTCCCTCCTCAGCACATGGGGAGCAGACAGGAAGCTTTTGCCTCACCTTCCTCAATGGCCTGAAGCCACATCTCCCTAGGTCAGTCTTAAGGACAACGAAACTCTGGTCTTCAAGGTGGACACACTACTAGGTGCTCCAAAGCCATGGTGACCCACTCTCAGGTGGGTCCCGAGGAGAACAAAGCTCTGGTTCTAATCCTAACCCAAACCCTGTCCCAAGACTTTGACCTTGAACCTAAACCCTGATCCCTACCCTGGTCCCTAATTCTGACCCTTACTTTCACCCTGACTTTGATCTTGACCCTGACCATGACCCCACCTCAAACCATACTTCTGACCCTGAGTCTGAGCATAATCCCTGTTATTATGTTTACGATCTATCTCTAGTCTTACCCTCTAGTGGTAAATAGCTGTACCCAAATGCACTTCTAAATTATTTAACTTCGTTTCCTTGAATTCTCTAAGGACATCCTAAAGGAAATGTCATTATGTATTTTGTAGTCCCTCTGAGTGGCATGGCTTCAGATAAGTTCTAATAGTTTGCAAGACATAAAAGGTTTGGAGAGTGACAACACTGGGTTGTTTGGGATTCATGTTGGCATTCACGATAATCATTGGTGCTGTTCTCCAAATATTTTCAGTTCACTTTTTATGAATGCATTCTGACTGTTCTATCCCACCTACTTAAATTTTCACATGGCCACATGACTGTTTTTTTTTTTTTCTTTGCCAATGGAGGTGAGAAAAAAATAACATGTGGCTTTTTCAGGAGAAATTTCCAAGAAACAGAGTTCTATTCCACATGCTTTTTTCTCTTTTCTATAGCAATGGGGATCTTATTGATGGTCCCTCCTTCCGTCTGGATTCCTGTTAGGATGATACAGCACAGAGCTACCTCTCACCTGACCCATGATGAGATGTATATAAATGAGGAAGAAGATTTTTGAGCCACTGAAATTTGGAGGTTGTCTGTCACCACAGTTTAACCTAGCTCCCATTGACTGATGCAGGGCTGAAGAATGAGTCCAAACTGGATCTGGACAAGACATGTGGAGAGCACTCCAGGTTGAGTAAAATTCAAGTGTTGTCTCAAGATAACAGTGAGCACAATGTCATTGGGTGGGTGTGGGATAAATAAGGTATATCAGGTGAGAATAATGAGAAACTCAACTTTAAAAGACGGTGCTGATTTGGACTGTGGAGAGATTCAAATGCCCTGCTTAGCATTTGAGATTGTGACGGTTGAACAAACTAATTAAAAGCCCTAAATGAAGACTTGGGATAAATATCTGAGGGTGTCTAATATCCCAATTTTTCATCCTAGAATCGGCAGAGTCCTTGACCCCATTCTCCTGAGACTTCCAAAAGAAAAAAGACCTACATTTCTTCAACAACCCACATTGAGAGACTTTGCTGCACTTTTGACCTGTGGCTAACACTCCTCACCTTTCATTCTGTCATCAGCATTTTGGGGAAACACCTTTAACTCTCTATGATTTACAGGTTATTAAGTGGCCCTTGTAATTCCCTCCAGAGGTGGAAAAGACTAATGATGATGGTGTCTGAGCTCACAGCAGCAAGCAGGTATGTGTGCTCAGCAGTCACGTGGCTCATCTGCTAGGAGCTTACTAAATACGATATTCTACAACATTGCTTAACACAAGGGGAGACGCTCCTGACTCAGAGGGTTTAATTGCTTGCCTACTTCTTTTTCTGCCCTCTTGGGCTCCTAAAATGAAAAGAACCCTGGGGTGATAAAATGAGTCAAAGAGGTGCCAGCCATATCACAGCAAAATAGATTCCTAAAAAATCCCTGATTTAAGATGACAGCCTTGGCTGGATAAGTTTGAATGTGCTGATAGTGGACATGGGAGAGCGAAGGTGGTTGAAATGTTCATATTAAAGAATTTCCACCCAGATTGCAAGAAAAGAGAGAGGAATGGAGATGGCAGCATGAGTCCCTACAATAAAAGCAGATGTTTTGAGATCACTTATATTTGTTCTGACAAAAATTAAAGACACAAACCAAAGTTTAGCCTGAGGCTAAAATTAATTGGGCAATAAGCCAGAGGCACATATGACATAGACAGATTTAAACATTTCTCCCTTATATTAATACAAACACTAAACTTACAAATAAATTGATTCCAAATAAAACAAATATTCAAAAAATTTGATGAATAAACACTGGGGTCTACAGTAGTATTTGAAGGAGATCTCACAAATAGGTTTGGTTTTTGAAGGTTAGAACTGACGGTCTAGAGAATTCATTTCATTCCAGAGAGAGAAAGGAGGAATTTCTTGGGTTCCTTCAGGAATGAGTCTGGCTTTGCCTCATCTTTGTTTGAACTATGGATACGGCAGAAGAAAATTGATGATTTCACCGATTTAAGGTGCAAAAAGTCACTGGATTCTCTAAGAAGCCTGGGATTCTTCTGCTGGAAAAATAAGTTTGTTGAGAAAAAACGAGTTGAGGAGGCTGTTACTGAAGTGAAGCAGAATTGTTTTTATATAATCTGCTCATTACCTACTCTGTAGTGTGGATAAAAATTATTCAAGCAAAAGGTCCTCTTACTGTTCCTGGAATGCAGTGGATAGAGAACAGATTAGTTTTTTTCCCTCAGAACACAACCACTAGAAACATTCTACCTCAGATGAGATATTGCCTAATTATTTTCAAAAGACAGTGAAAAATGATGGATGTAAATGTTTGCTACAAAATAAATACATTCTAGAAACAGAAGCATCTGGGTCACAGTTATATTAGAGCTACCTGTGTTCCCCTGTCACTGAGATTAAAGCAAAAGTGTCCAATACAATCGTTCACAGCATGGGAGAGGGGAAAGTGAAAGTTGGAAAGGCCAGTCATAAAAGGATCAGAATTTCAGTCCATAAGGAAGTGGCTTTGTGCATTGTCTGTTGCTATGTGCAAGGGGAAGGCTGGGGCAAGAAAACATGCAGTAACAAGGGCTCCTTTGTCCATCTCACCTCTCTAGATACCAGGTTGCAGACATGTTGCATTTTAATTGAAAGGTTGATATAATGTTTTTTAAAGAACACTTGCAGTGTTTGAAGTGACAAAGGCTGCTGTGACAAAAAAGCAGGGAAAGGGATTTTTTAAAAAAGCAAACAACAACAACAAAAACCCCACAAAAAAGCAAACAACAAACAAGCAAAAAACAAAGAAGGAAGTCAGCTGTGACTACTTCCAGGAAGGGACTCAAAGAGGCAATTGGAAATTTTATTCGCTTTGCAACTGTAGGTTTTCCAGCCTGATTCCTTTCTAAAGTATATTACTTTCTTTTTGGTTCATGAAGTTATCCCTTTCTGTTTTCTGGAACAGCTATGTATTTTCTTTATCTATCATCTATCTACCTGCCTATCATCTATCTATTTACTATCTATCTTTTCTACCTTTCACTATCAAGAGCTTGGGTCAGGCAGGATAGAATTGCAGTGTATGTTCACTCTACCATTTAAAACAAGAGCTCTCGTAGGCATTCTCCTTCATATCACAAACTTGAGCTTTCTAAGACAGGGTGTGGCAAACTACTATGCATGGGCCATGTCTGACGCAGTCTGCATTTGTAAGTAAAGTTGTACTGGGACACAGCCACATACATGTGTTATATGACATCTCTGGCTGTTTTCATGGTACAATGGAAGAGCTAAATCATTAACAGAGAGACCATATGGCTTGGAAAACTTAAAGTGTTTAACATTTAGCCTTTTGCAGAAAATATTTTCTGACTCTTGTTTTAAAAGATCTTTGTTTAGAATGCTACCTATTACCTTCTGGATAGAATCACAACTCTTTGCCACAATACACACAGCTTGAACCCTGCTTCTATATCCAGCCTCATCTATTATTTCCACTTCTCCTTATTTTCCTCGTGGCCATGCTGATGGATTGTCAGCTTCCCAGATGTGCAAGAATCTCTCGTCCCTTCCTGACATTCTCATGCTCTCCCTCTGCCTCTAGAGAACTTCCTGTCCCATCTCTCATGACAAATCCCTTCTTCAGCCCCTTTGCTCCTTCCTTAAGGATACCCGTTTGGCTCTATTTTGGGTGACGTGCTCCTTCTGCATCTCCCAGAGCCATCCTGTGTCTGTCAGCTACTGCATTTCTTTGCATCTCTGTGTCATATATCACCAAATCTGCCTAAGCTTTCATGAGTCACTGCATGACTCCACCAGCATTGTCCCCACTAACCACCAGGCTTAGACATTTGTCCAGTATGCTCAGGGTTGTGGGGTAGTAGCAGTAACCAGCCGGGGAGCATCATCTCTTACATCAGAATCAAATCTGTAGATCTCTGCCATTCATAAGTATTTGGAGTTTAAAATTAGCATAAAGATTTTCCTTAAAATAAGAACAAATGGCTTGAATAGGCTTTTGAAATGTATGATTTTTCCTCTGGTTCATTTCAGTGTTCAGTATTCAGACATGAATCTAAACACAACTCTGCTCTTAGTAGCTGTGTGACCCTGGGAAAGTCGCTCAATCTCCCTCCGCTAAATTGTGTTGTGTGAATAATGAGAAGAGAGTTGTTATTTGTATTTAGTGAATAATAACAAACAAAAGGCATTTAGCTTTCTGGAACCTGGCATGTAGTAGATCCTCATGAAATACCAGCTCTGTTGATAAAACTAGACAAAAAGGAGCTTTCAAAGTCAACAACAACATCACACAGTGAAGGACATAGATAAGAAGCTGCTGCTGCAGCCTGGAGCTCCTGGGGGCCCATTTTGTCCGTGATTTAGCAGGAATGCACTACCTTTCTATGAGGAGACATTGCCCACAGAAACCAAGGCCATTCTTTGAAGACAAACATGTTTTAATAGTGTTTACATTGTGTAATTGTATAATATAAATGATAATTATTAATAACGTAAAATTGTTTACATTATTATATTATGACTATTGTACAGACCTTTACACCTAGATATTCTGAAGTTGGTGGTCTGTGAGTGGCATTGAGTGATGACTAACACACTCTGACCTGGGATAGAACAACACGTGCCCCTGCAGTTTGCTGAATTTCAGGGCATCACCACCTTTTTTCAAGAGTGTGTTTTCCTATCCTCTAGAGTTTTGCCCACTTAAGCAATGGTTTTGCTGTAATAAAGAATTACACTATTTATCAAAATGTTACTTTGGAGAATAAAGTTTTCTTAAACTATCAGGCCCATAGCTAATGCCAATGGCTCCAAGGATGAGAAGGTAAAAAAGCCTTTTTTTTTGGGGGGGGGCAAGAGAAAAAATCACATTTCAAACTGTCTCGTGCTAGTCACTGGAAAATTAGAAGTGAACACACTCCCCTCCCAGCTCAATCACAGCTACTAAATAACCAAGATCTCCTGCAGGTGCCTTGGCTTTGTGAGCCTGGAGTTGCTGGCTGGTACTGGGCAGCAGGCAGCAGAGCTGATCCCATTTCTCCATGCTTTCCCCATGCTGTGGGGGACACAGGCACATTGAATAACCTGAGTCCTGGCCTGGTGCTGGCTGGGAAGCTATTTGATGTCAGGCTCATAGTGGACTTCTGAGTTGAAAAGAGAGTATGGGTCACCCAGCCCCACTTACTCATTTTACAAAGAATGAAAATGGGGCTCTATTCCAGACATGAGAGTACACATTGTAAGACTGTGCAAGCTTGCTGCACTTGTATCCGCTCAGCACACACTTACTGAGTGCCGAGTGTCTCTAGCAGAGAGGGGCTCTAGTCCCCGGGGTCCCACCCTCCACAGACAACAGCAGCACTTCGAGGGACAGAGGTGCACAGAACAATGTGGGGGCCCTTCTGTTGGAGAGGCAGCTAGGGAGGGTCCTTAGAAGAAGTGACAGCTGAGCTGTTCTCTGAAGGGTGAAGCTGAATTACTTGAAGTTTAGGACAAAGGAGTGTTTGGGGAAGTGGAGCCTATAAGCCAAAAGCATAATGACTTGTCCAGAGAAGTGTAACAAGTTCCATATTGCTTCTATGCCAAATGTGAACAGGAATCAACAAAGGAAAGAGCAGGATCCCAGAGCCAGGGCCTTGGATTTCACCCGCTGGCAATGGGAATGTTCACTGGGAATTTTGGGGGTCAAAACATGAAAGTGTTTTCTCTTAGCTCCAATTCTCTCTGTCTCTTTCTGTCCCTCTCTCTCTCCCTTATCTTTAATTTTTGTATTATCCTAAGAAAACACAGATGTGTCAGACATGGGGATTAGCAGCTTGCCTCTTTCTGGATGACTTCAGGGGAGCACTTTGGCCTATGTGAGCTTACAATAATTCAGGAATCTTGCCAAAAAAAAGTCATGGTAGCAGAGGTTAGAAAATCTCCTAGTATTTCTTCTGATACTTTGAATTCATGATTAATATGTTTAATCTTCATCTTCTGAAAGGTCACCAGGTGCACAGTGAGACCATAAAGGGGTTCTGTTTCTGTGGTTTGTGTCTTCAACAGTCGGTGGTTTTGCAGCAACAGCATTGCATGTTGGTTTTAGGCTGATGATGCTCAACAGTGGACAATTCTCTTCACCTGCCTGGGCCCCACTGCCCACCCTTCCATACAGTGCAGGGTCACAGCTGAACTCTCTGAGACACGTTGCAGGATCTCAGCTTCTGAACTGTCAAGTGTCTTCTAGGTGAAGGCTTAGTCTCATAGCCTTTGTGGCTTCCTCCAGGTAACACTTGGTTTTCTGACCTAACCCTGGTATTTGTGTGACACAAATGTGAATGTGCTCCCTGTGGCAGCGCTGAGGAAGGATTCAGTCATCACAGATGCCGAAAGGCAAACGCAGTGTGCTTTTTTCCATCATCTCCAGTCCTGTATTATTTTTACACATCAGCCCATTTGAAAAAGAAAACAAAAAAGCCTCCTGTTAGAATTAAATCCCTTCTGGAGATAATGGGTATTTTTAAAATCTTTAATTTTGTTTATAGTCACATTTGCTCCCAGTGCCGGCCAGGATCCACTAGAGGGCAGACACACCTGTGTGTATTTGTGTGGTGCTGGCTGAGTGGTAACAAGAACAGTGCCTGCCAGGATCCACTAGGGGGCAGAGACACTGGTGTGTACGGTGGTGCTTGCTGAGTGGTAATAAGAACAGTGCCTGCCAGCATCCACTAGAGGGCAGACACACCCGCATGTATTTGTGTGGCACTTGCCAAGTGGTAACAACAGTGCCTGCCAACATCCACTAGAAGGCAGACACAACCCTGTGTATTTGTGCAGCGCTTGCTGAGTCGCAATAAGAACAGCGCCTGCCAGCATCCACTAGAGGGCAGACACACCCGCATGTATTTGTGTGGTGCTTGCTGAGTGGTAATAAGAACAGTGCCTGCCAGGATCCACTAGGGGGCAGAGACAACCCTGTCTATTTGTGCAGCACTTTCTGAGTGGTAATAAGAACAGTGCCTTCCAGCATCCACTAGAGGGCAGACACACCCGCGTGTATTTGTGTGGTGCTTGCTGAATGGTAATAAGAACAGTACCCGCCAGCATCCACTAGAGGGCAGACACACCCGTGTGTATTTGTGTGGCGCCTGCTGAGTGGTAATAAGAACAGTACCCGCCAGCATCCACTAGAGGGCAGATACACCCACGTGTATTTGTGTGGCCCTTGCTGAGTGGTAATAAGAACAGTGCTTTCCAGCATCCACTAGAGGGCAGATACACCCGGGTGTATTTGTGTGGTGCCTGCTGAGTGGTAATAAGAACAGTGCTTTCCAGCATCCACTAGAGGGCAGACACACCCACGTGTATTTGTGTGACACTTGCTGAGTGGTAATAAAAACAGACACCCTGCCCTCCTGGAGCCAACCTCCAGTGCCCAGGCCAGTGGCACCAAGTAAGAAAAGCTCAGTTTCCATATCTGCATCAGCTACACAGTGCTCTCACACAGGAGGCATCAGCCAGTTTTCTCAGTTAAAGAGACAGAAGCAAAGTGTGTTCTCACTACTTTTTCTATGTACCATGTTATCTAATGTTTTAACTTAATTGAATGAATAAACTCCCTATGCAACTGGACACATGCATGGAAAATTCACAAACACAAAAACACAAAATAGAGTATTTTGCCAAGAGAAAATTTCTTTGATATGTAAATTTCACTTTTTTCTACCTTTTGGTGATTTTAATGTAATGAAATTGAGAAGTCTGTGCCTCTAAAAGACTTTTTAAAGAGCATGGTATTTCTCCATTTTGAAAAAAAATGGTAAAATATCTTCTACTATAGATAAAAGTTAATTGGCTGAGAGTAATAAACAGAAGATTTAAAAATGACTTTTACCCCCGCTATTTTGTCAAGGGCTACAGTGAATTACACACCCTGGCTTGGGTTTGCACACTACGTGCTGGAAGCCAGCAGTCATGCAGGCCATGCTCTCCCACACTTAGAAAAAAAGCCCATGAGAAAGAGCTCCATCAAGTTCACACAGAATGACCTCAGCAAGACCTGGAAAATGCTCAGTTCCACAAAATACCTGTGTCTAAATCCTTTCAGCGCACAGCTCTGGCATCAGGTTCCTGTGAGGACAGACCCCAAGATGGATTTCTGGTTGGAGGCTGCTGCCAGAGGAGACAATGTGACCACAGATGGCTCATGCTGCTCCCATGCTGCAGGAACCAGTGACTTGGGAGTCCTGCTCACTGTCCTGTTGGGGAACTGCAGAGATTCACCCCAGCTGGGTGGACTCTGCTGTGTCTCCTGTCAAGAAGCTCCTCAGCTTACCTTGGTTTTTCCTTTTTAAAATTCTCTGATGTTTTCCTCTCCAGTGGGGGCTGCATCTCACCTTAGAAGAAAAGATTTTCCAGCCGGGTGCTGTGGCTCATGCCTGTAATCCCATCACTTTGGGAGGCCAAGGCAGGCAGATCACAAGGTCAGGAGATTGAGACCATCCTGGCTAACATGGTGAAACCCTGTCTCTACTAAAAATATAAAAAATTAGCCATGTGTGGTGGTGGGCACCTGTAGTCCCAGCTACTCTGGAGGCTGAGGCAGGAGAATGGCGTGAACCTGGGAGGCAGAGCTTGCAGTGAGCCAAGATCGAGCCACTGCACTCCAGCCTGGGCAACAAAGCGAGACTCCATATCAAAAAAAAAAAAAAAAAAAAAAAAAAGAAAGAAAGAAAGAAAGAAAGAAAGAAAGAAAGAAAAGAAAAAGAAAAGCAAAAAGAAAAGATTTTCCAACTAGGGGCTGTCTTGGTAGCTGGTCCAGAAGAAGGTTTCCTCTCTCTGGAGTGAGGTCCAGCCAAGTAACTCCAGCAAGAACTCTCACTGAGTGGGGCTGCATCTGCCCTGTTCTCCTCCCATCCTCATGCAGACTGTGGAAACCCATTCATGCCCTATGTAAAGTCCTGCATCTTGGACTATAAAATGGCAAAAACCGAATTTAAAATAGATGATTATATTGACTCTATAAAGAAAAGAAAATTCTGAGGTAGACAATTGGTAAGCAAGCAATTATGTGTAACTTGTTAAAACACTAGGGTGTTTATTTGTCTCACTGATTATTTTCTGTTTAACAGGAGGGAGCCAGAGGGAGAGAAAAGTGGCTGGGAATTGAGAGGCATAAGATCACCTCAGTCCAAACAATTCCATGTAAATGATGATGTGAGGTGGGCTACTGGCAAAAGTCCCTGGAAATCCTCACAATCTCAGCTTTTAACTTCTGTAAAATATTATGTCATTTATGATCTCTTTAACAGATAACTTTTTTTCTAATTATAAAAGTGTATAATCTCTTTGGAGGATCTTTGGTAAATATAAAATGAGTTGGCCAGGCGCGGTGGCTCACGCCTGTAATCCCAGCACTTTGGGAGGCCGAGATGGGCGGATCATGAGGTCAGGAGATGGAGACCATCCTGGCTAACACGGTGAAACCCCATCTCTACTAAAAATACAAAAAAATTAGCCGGTCGAGGTGGGGGGCGCCTGTAGACCCGGCTACTCGGGAGGCTGAGGCAGGAGAATGGCGTGAACGTGGGAGGCGGAGCTTTCAGTGAGCCCGGATCGCACCACTGCACTCCAGCCTGGGTGACAGAGCAAGATCCGTCTCAAAAAAAAAAAAATATATATATATATATAATGAGTTATAAAAGAAACAAAAATTACTCATAATTTTATCACTCTAATTTTGAAAATTATATTACTGCATTTTTAAATAAATGTAGAAATTTTAGATTGTACTATATATTATTGTATCTGTTTTTCATTCAATATTAGATTATAAATGTTTTACATGGCATAAACTATATATGTAAATCAGCTATTTCCACACCTGGATGCATGATTTAACCCTCCTTATACTGTTAGCCATTTAAATGATTTCTACTTTATCCTATGAATAACACTTCAACCAGTCATTATTCTTATATATAGCTCATTCAGTCACTCATAATCTTGTTGAGCATTTATTTATAATTTAATTGCCTATTACCTGAGTGGATTGTGGTTATATGTTTATATGCTTATTCCAAATACAGTGCTAAGATTAGCATTAGAGACAGGAAAATATTTACGGGTTTTGAAACTAGAAGGAGCCAAACAAATCCATGATCCAGCTTCGCATACTCTCACCCACCCTTAGTTCTCTTACACAGAAAGTGAACACAATGCTGTTTTTCTTGTGGCATCACTGTGAAGTTAAAGGAGACACCGACTGTACTTGCAGCATTACACGGACAGCAGGAGGCTGGGCCCCCACCACCTCTAAGGATAATCACAAGTGGATGCCCCATGATCCTACTCTCAGGATGTTCATATGCCATATGCCCTGTGAGTGTCACTTACCCAGTGAACACATATTTGTTGATTATAAATTCTTTACATGTTCACAAATCTGTTTTTTAAAAAAGGTACAATTATGAAATTAAAAGTTAACTAAAGGGGGATGTTTTCATTATCTCTGAAATTTAACCCCCCAAATCTAGATTGTAAAGCAAGGAAATGTGTTACGGCCCGACACTTGCCATCAATACTTTTTCGATGTTAGTGGGCAGGGGAGGGTAGTGGAAGAGAAGGAATCAGAGCTCTGATGGGTGCACATTGTCTTCCCTACAAATCCATTTCTTGTCCGGCCTTCCTTCCTCAGTGGGGCTGCTCTATCCTTTTACACACATTTGAACTGCTCCCCTGTGGGTCATTCTCATTTGCTTTACTTCCTAAATTCCATGGGACCCACATTTAAGAGGAGAGGGGAACCACTTTGGAACTGGAGGAAGTTCACCTTACATGATATGACTGCCTCCTTCCTCTACAGTGAATGGTCTCTGGTGTCCCTGGGTGTTCAGTTTCTTTCCAATCGTGTGTTACTGACTGTTCAGGTGGCAAATGGCCCATGACCTTTATGGTATTAAAGAGAAAAAAAATAAAAAGCTGTGTTTGTTTTAACTTTTTATTTTAGCTTTGGGGGTACATGGGAGGGTTTGTTATATAGGTAAACACATCTCACAGGGGTTTGTTGTACATGTTATTTCATCATCCAGGTATTAAGCCCAGTACCCAATAGTTATCTTTTCTGCTCCTCTCCCTCAAGTAGACCCCAGTGTCTGTTTCCTTCTTTGTGTTCACAAGTTCTTTTTATTTTTTTAATTTTTATTTTTTTAATTTATTATTATTATACTTTAAGTTGTAGGGTACATGTGCATAACGTGCAGGTTTGTTACATATGTACACTTGTGCCATGTTGGTGTGCTGCACCCATCAACTCGTCATTTACATCAGGTATAACTCCCAATGCAATCCCTCCCCCCTCCCCCCTCCCCATGATAGGCCCCGGTGTGTGATGTTCCCCTTCCCAAGTCCAAGTGATCTCATTGTTCAGTTCCCACCTATGAGTGAGAACATGCGGTGTTTGGTTTTCTGTTCTTGTGATAGTTTGCTAAGAATGATGGTTTCCAGCTGCATCCATGTCCCTACAAAGGACACAAACTCATCCTTTTTTATGGCTGCATAGTATTCCATGGTGTATATGTGCCACATTTTCTTAATCCAATCTGTCACTGATGGACATTTGGGTTGATTCCAAGTCTTTGCTATTGTGAATAGTGCTGCAATAAACATACGTGTGCATGTGTCTTTATAGCAGCATAATTTATAATCCTTTGGGTATATACCCAGTAATGGGATGGCTGGGTCATATGGTACATCTAGTTCTAGATCCTTGAGGAATCGCCATACTGTTTTCCATAATGGTTGAACTAGTTTACAATCCCACCAACAGTGTAAAATTGTTCCTATTTCTCCACATCCTCTCCAGCACCTGTTGTTTCCTGACTTTTTAATGATCACCATTCTAACTGGTGTGAGATGGTATCTCATTGTGGTTTTGATTTGCATTTCTCTGATGGCCAGTGATGATGAGTATTTTTTCATGTGTCTGTTGGCTGTATGAATGTCTTCTTTTGAGGACTGTCTGTTCATATCCTTTGCCCACTTTTTGATGGGGTTGTTTGTTTTTTTCTTGTAAATTTGTTTGAGTTCTTTGTAGGTTCTGGATATTAGCCCTTTGTCAGATGAGTAGATTGCAAAAATTTTCTCCCATTCTGTAGGTTGCCTGTTCACTCTGATGGTAGTTTCTTTTGCTGTGCAGAAGCTCTTTAGTTTAATGAGATCCCATTTGTCAATTTTGGCTTTTGCTGCTGTTGCTTTTGGTGTTTTAGACATGAAGTCTTTGCCCATGCCTATGTCCTGAATGGTACTATCTAGGTTTTCCTCTAGGATTTTTATGGTATTAGGTCTAACATTTAAGTTTCTAATCCATCTTGAATTAATTTTCGTATAAGTAGTAAGGAAAGGATCCAGTTTCAGCTTTCTACTTATGGCTAGCCAATTTTCCCAGCACCATTTATTAAATAGGGAATCCTTTCCCCATTTCTTGTTTCTCTCAGGTTTGTCAAAGATCAGATGGCTGCAGATTTGTGGTATTATTTCTGAGGACTCTGTTCTGTTCCATTGGTCTATATCTCTGTTTTGGTACCAGTACCATGCTGTTTTGGTTACTGTAGCCTTGTAGTATAGTTTGAAGTCAGGTAGCGTGATGCCTCCAGCTTTGTTCTTTTGACTTAGGATTGTCTTGGAGATGCAGGCTCTTTTTTGGTTCCATATGAACTTTAAAGCAGTTTTTTCCAATTCTGTGAAGAAACTCATTGGTAGCTTGATGGGGATGGCATTGAGTCTATAAATTACCTTGGGCAGTATGGCCATTTTCACGATATTGATTCTTCCTATCCATGAGCATGGTATGTTCTTCCATTTGTTTGTGTCCTCTTTTATTTCACTGAGCAGTGGTTTGTAGTTCTCCTTGAAGAGGTCCTTTACATCCCTTGTAAGTTGCATTCCTAGGTATTTTATTCTCTTTGAAGCAATTGTGAATGGAAGTTCATTCCTGATTTGGCTCTCTGTTTGTCTGTTACTGGTGTATAAGAATGCTTGTGATTTTTGCACATTAATTTTGTATCCTGAGACTTTGTTGAAGTTGCTTATCAGTTTAAGGAGATTTTGGGCTGAGACAATAGGGTTTTCTAAATATACAATCATGTCATCTGCAAACAGGGACAATTTGACTTCTTCTTTTCCTAACTGAATCCCCTTGATTTCTTTCTCTTGCCTAATTGCCCTAGCCAGAACTTCCAACACGATGTTGAATAGGAGTGGTGAGAGAGGGCATCCCTGTCTTGTGCCAGTTTTCAAAGGGAATTTTTCCAGTTTTTGCCCATTCAGTATGATATTGGCTGTGGGTTTGTCATAAATAGCTCTTATTATTTTGAGGTACGTTCCATCAATACCGAATTTATTGAGCGTTTTTAGCATGAAGGGCTGTTGAATTTTGTCAAAAGCCTTTTCTGCATCTATTGAGATAATCATGTGGTTCTTGTCTTTGGTTCTGTTTATATGCTAGATTATGTTTATTGATTTGCGAATGTTGAACCAGCCTTGCATCCCAGGGATGAAGCCCACTTGATCATGGTGGATAAGCTTTTTGATGTGTTGCTGAATCCGGTTTGCCAGTATTTTATTGAGGATTTTTGCATCGATGTTCATCAGGGATATTGGTCTAAAATTCTCTTTTTTTGTTGTGTCTCTGCCAGGCTTTGGTATCAGGATGATGTTGGCC
This sequence comes from Chlorocebus sabaeus, assembly GCF_047675955.1. Taxonomy (NCBI): domain Eukaryota; kingdom Metazoa; phylum Chordata; class Mammalia; order Primates; family Cercopithecidae; genus Chlorocebus; species Chlorocebus sabaeus. Next base: position 49,771,406 of record NC_132930.1, on the reverse strand, counting down.
TCATAAAAAGAGTTAGGGAGGATTCCCTCTTTTTCTATTGATTGGAATAGTTTCAGAAGGAATGGTACCAACTCCTCCTTGTACCTCTGGTAGAATTCAGCTGTGAATCCATCTGGTCCTGGACTTTTTTTGGTTGGTAGGCTATTAATTATTGCCTCAATTTCAGAGCCTGCTATTGGTCTATTCAGGGATTCAACTTCTTCCTGGTTTAGTCTTGGAAGAGTGTAAGTGTCCGGGAAATTATCCATTTCTTCTAGATTTTCCAGTTTATTTGCATAGAGGTGTTTATAGTATTCTCTGATGGTAGTTTGTATTTCTGTGGGGTCGGTGGTGATATCCCCTTTATCATTTTTAATTGCATCGATTTGATTCTTCTCTCTTTTCTTCTTTATTAGTCTTGCTAGCAGTCTGTCAATTTTGTTGATCTTTTCAAAAAACCAACTCCTGGATTCATTGATTTTTTGGAGGGTTTTTTGTATCTCTATCTCCTTCAGTTCTGCTCTGATCTTAGTTATTTCTTGCGTTCTGCTAGCTTTCGAATGTGTTTGCTCTTGCTTCTCTAATTCTTTTAGTTGCGATGTTAGAGTGTCAATTTTAGATCTTTCCTGCTTTCTCTTGTGGGCATTTAGTGCTATAAATTTCCCTCTATACACTGCTTTAAATGTGTCCCAGAGATTCTGGTATGTTGTATCTTTGTTCTCATTGGTTTCAAAGAACATCTTTATTTCTGCCTTCATTTCGTTATGTACCCAGTAGTCATTCAGGAGCAGGTTGTTCAGTTTCCATGTAGTTGAGCGGTTTTGATTGAGTTTCTTAGTCCTGAGTTCTAGTTTGATTGCACTGTGGTCTGAGAGACAGTTTGTTATAATTTCTGTTCTTGTACATTTGCTGAGGAGTGCTTTACTTCCAATTACGTGGTCAATTTTGGAGTAAGTACGATGTGGTGCTGAGAAGAATGTATATTCTGTTGATTTGGGGTGGAGAGTTCTATAGATGTCTATTAGGTCTGCTTGCTGCAGAGATGAGTTCAATTCCTGGATATCCTTGTTAACTTTCTGTCTCGTTGATCTGTCTAATGTTGACAGTGGAGTGTTGAAGTCTCCCATTATTATTGTATGGGAGTCTAAGTCTCTTTGTAAGTCTCTAAGGACTTGCTTTATGAATCTGGGTGCTCCTGTATTGGGTGCATATATATTTAGGATAGTTAGCTCTTCCTGTTGAATTGATCCCTTTACCATTATGTAATGGCTCTTTGTCTCTTTTGATCTTTGATGGTTTAAAGTCTGTTTTATCAGAGACTAGTATTGCAACCCCCGCTTTTTTGTGTTCTCCATTTGCTTGGTAAATCTTCCTCCATCCCTTTATTTTGAGCCTATGTATGTCTCTGCATGTGAGATGGGTCTCCTGAATACAGCAGACTGATGGGTCTTGACTCTTTATCCAGTTTGCCAGTCTGTGTCTTTTAATTGGAGCATTTAGTCCATTTACATTTAAGGTTAAGATTGTTATGTGTGAACTTGATCCTGCCATTATGATATTAACTGGTTATTTTGCTCGTTAGTTGATGCAGTTTCTTCCTAGCCTCGATGGTCTTTACATTTTGGCATGTTTTTGCAATGGCTGGTCCTGGTTGTTCCTTTCCATGTTTAGTGCTTCCTTCAGGGTCTCTTGTAAGGCAGGCATAGTGGTGACAAAATCTCTAAGCATTTGCTTATCTGTAAAGGATTTTATTTCTCCTTCACTTATGAAACTTAGTTTGGCTGGATATGAAATTCTGGGTTTAAAATTATTTTCTTTAAGAATGTTGAATATTGGCCCCCACTTTCTTCTGGCTTGGAGAGTTTCTGCCGAGAGATCTGCTGTTAGTCTGATGGGCTTCCCTTTGTGGGTAACCCGACCTTTCTCTCTGGCTGCCCTTAAGATTTTTTCCTTCATTTCAACTTTGGTGAATCTGGCAATTATGTGTCTTGGAGTTGCTCTTCTCGAGGAGTATCTTTGTGGCGTTCTCTGTATTTCCTGGATTTGAATGTTGGCCTGCCCTACTAGGTTGGGGAAGTTCTCCTGGATGATATCCTGAAGAGTGTTTTCCAACTTGGTTCCATTTTCCCCCTCACTTTCAGGCACCCCAATCAGACGTAGATTTGGTCTTTTTACATAATCCCATACTTCTTGTAGGCTTTGTTCATTTCTTTTTCTTCTTTTTTCTTTTGGTTTCTCTTCTCGCTTCATTTCATTCATTTGATCCTCAATCGCTGATACTGTTTCTTCCAGTTGATCGAGTCGGTTACTGAAGCTTGTGCATTTGTCACGTATTTCTCGTGTCATGGTTTTCATCTCTTTCATTTCGTTTATGATCTTCTCTGCATTACTTACTCTAGCCATCAATTCTTCCACTTTTTTTTCAAGATTTTTAGTTTCTTTGCTCTGGGTACGTAATTCCTCCTTTAGCTCTGAGAAATTTGATGGACTGAAGCCTTCTTCTCTCATCTCGTCAAAGTCATTCTCCATCCAGCCTTGATCCGTTGCTGGCGATGAGCTGCGCTCCTTTGCCGGGGGAGATGCGCTCTTATTTTTTGAATTTCCAGCTTTTCTGCCCTGCTTTTTCCCCATCTTTGTGGTTTTATCTGCCTCTGGTCTTTGAAAATGGTGATGTACTGATGGGGTTTTGGTGTAGGTGTCCTTCCTGTTTGATAGTTTTCCTTCTAACAGTCAGGACCCTCAGCTGTAGGTCTGTTGGAGATTGCTTGAGGTCCACTCCAGACCCTGTTTGCCTGGGTATCAGCAGCAGAGGCTGCAGAAGATAGAATATTTCTGAACAGCGAGTGTACCTGTCTGATTCTTGCTTTGGAAGCTTCCTCTCAGTGGTGTACTCCACCCTGTGAGGTGTGGGGTGTCAGATTGCCCCTAGTGGGGGATGTCTCCCTGTTAGGCTACTCAGGGGTCAGGGACCCACTTGAGCAGGGAGTCTGTCCCTTCTCAGATCTCAACCTCCGTGTTGGGAGATCCACTGCTCTCTTCAAAGCTGTCAGACAGAGTCGTTTGCATCTGCAGAGGTTTCTGCTTCGTTTGTTATTGTTTACTGTGCCCTGTCCCCAGAGGTGGAGTCTACAGAGACAGGCAGGTTTCCTTGAGCTGCTGTGAGCTCCACCCAGTTCGAGCTTCCCAGTAGCTTTGTTTACCTACTTAAGCCTCAGCAATGGCGGGCGCCCCTCCCCCAGCCTCACTGCTGCCTTGCCGGTAGGTCACAGACTGCTGTGCTAGCAATGAGGGAGGCTCCGTGGGTGTGGGACCCTCCCGGCCAGGTGTGGGATATGATCTCCTGGTGTGCCTGTTTGCTTAAAGCACAGTATTGGGGTGGGAGTTACCCGATTTTCCAGGTGTTGTGTGTCTCAGTTCCCCTGGCTAGGAAAAGGGATTCCCTTCCCCCTTGAGCTTCCCAGGTGAGGCAATGCCTCGCCCTGCTTCAGCTCTCGCTGGTCGGGCTGCAGCAGCTGACCAGCACCGATCCTCCGGCACTCCCAAGTGAGATGAACCCAGTACCTCAGTTGAAAATGCAGAAATCACCGGTCTTCTGTGTCGCTTGCACTGGGAGTTGGAGACTGGAGCTGTTCCTATTCCTGTTCACAAGTTCTTATCATTTAGCTCCCACTTATAAGTGAGAACATGCAGTATTTGGTTTTCTGTTCCTGAGTTACTTTGCTAAGGATAATACCCTTCAGCTTCATCTATATTAATGCAAAAGACTTAATCTTGTCCTTTTGTATGGCTGCATAGTATTCCATGGTATATATGTAGCACATTTTCTTCATCCAATCCGTGATTGATGGGCATTTGGGTTGATTCTATGCCTTTGCTATTGTGAATAGTGCTGCAAGGAACATTTGCATGCATGTATCTTCATGGTAGAATTATTTATATTCTTCTGGGTATATACCCAGTGATGGGATTGTTAGGTCGAATGGTAGTTCTGCTTTTAACTCTTTGAGGAATCACCATACTGTTTTCCACCATGGTTGAACTAACTTACACTCCCACCAACAGTGTATAAGTGTTCACTTTTCTCTGTAACCTTGCCAGCATCTGTTATTTTTTTACTTTTTAGTAATAGCCATTCTGATTGGTGTGAGATGGTGCCTCACTGTGGTTTTGATGAGCATTTCTCTAGTGATCAATGATCTAGAGATTTTTTTCCATATGCTTGTTTGCCATGCTTGTGTTTTATTTATTTATTTATTTATTTATTTATTTATTTATTTATTCTTTTTGAGACAGAGTCTTGCTCTGTCAGCCAGGCTGGAGTGCACTGGCACTATCTCCACTCACTGCAAGCTCTGCCTCCTGGGTTCACGCCATTCTCCTGCCTCAGCCTCCCAAGTGGCTGGGACTACAGGTGCCTGCCACCACGCCCGGCTAATTTTTGGTATTTTTAGTAGAGATGGGGTTTCACCGTGTTAGCCAGGATGGTCTCGATCTCCTGTCCTCTTGATCCACCCGCCTTGGCGTCCCAAAGTGCTGGGATTCAGCCTCAATCTTCAGCACATAGCTAACCAGTTACCCCAGCATCATTTATTGAATAGGGACTCTTTTCCCCATTGCTTGTTTTTGTCAGAAAAGCTGTGTTTCTAAGGCTTTGCCCAACATACTTTTAACTTTTGACCACATCTTTTCCCCAGTCAATAGGCTCCAGGAAATGCGACAGGATTCTTGGAAATAAAGAGCTGACCCGGCCGGGCGCAGTGGCTCATGCCTGTAATCCCAGCACTTTGGGAGGCTGAGGCGGGTGGATCATGAGGTCAGGAGACTGAGACCATCCTGTGAATGGTGAAACCCCATCTCTACTAAAAATACAAAAAATTAGCCGGGCGTGGTGGCGGGCGCCTGTAGTCCTAGCTACTCGGGAGGCTGAGGTGGTAGAATGGCATGAACCCGGGAGGCAGAGCTTGCAGTGAGCCAAGATTGCGCCACTGCACTCCAGCCTGGGCTACAGGCGAGACTTCATTTCAAAAAAAAAAAAAAGAAAAAAAGAAAAAAAAAAAAGGAGCTGACTCTGAGACAACAAGGTGAACACAGCCAACCTACCGCATAATAAGTAAACAAAATGTGTATCTTTCATTCAATATTAAACAATGATAGACTGAGTATGTAAGCATGTTACCATCACAAGTATGAAAGTGCCTAACTATGACTTAAACTGTAGAGCCTCAGATTTTAGATCTGGAAGAGCCATGGGTTTTAATCCATGCTGGGAGAGGCTCAAGGTTACTCTGGAGAAACACGCAGTTTGGGGAGGCTGGAGACTGAGGGGTGGGCTCGCATTCCCCAGCTCCTTCAATGAGTCTCATCTGTTTTATAAATCAGTTTTTGGAAAATGATTCAAACAAGTCAACCCAATTCCCTATTATTTGGTCAAAGCCATCAGCCCTCAGGCCTCTTGCCACTGCAGCTGTGGGCTCCCACTCTCCTCCTGCTCTCCTGCTCAGGTTGGGGCAGCCAAAGACCTTCTCTTGCTGGGGAGAGAGGTTAGGGAGGGACCATTTTTTGATTACTTGAGGGTGTGGTTCAGTTGTAAACAGTGTAAGTTTTAGAATTTGTGTTATTGTGATGGTGATGACCAACTGCAAAATATTTCCCATTTGCCTTGCAATAACAAGAGCATGTATTTTACGCAATTGAATTTTTTGGATCCTACTTATTTACTTACTTTACGTTATTAAGAATATTGGCATTTGAGCAGAGAAGAGTTCTAATTTTGCATCAGAGTCAAAAGTGAAAATGAAAGGAACTGACCCATGAAGGAACAGGTATGAGCTGTTTACTTCACTCCTGCCCGTCCTGGTTGATGTTCAGCTCTGGCCCTGCATCCCACTTTCAAATGTGGTGGATGCCTCACCTAGGAAAGGCCATCCCCACGCTGGCTCCCTCTGCTCACCCAACTGTAGTTACTTCTCTTAATCCCCCATGAATGCTGTTTTCTAACTTGGGTGTTTCCTGTAATAAAAAGATATTGTTGCACCACTTATTGAGGACTTTTTGGATGCCATGCTAAGCATTTCATAGTCACGAGCTCATTGTACAAACTACCCTTTATAACACTCCTATGAATTTATATTCCCATACGAATTGATCTGAGGAAGTGGCATGCTGGAGAGATTAAGTAATTAAATGACAGCATACAGTTAATTACTGAAAGGATTTGGGTTTGGACCTGGATCTGTGATTCAAACACTCATGTCTATAATCACAAGTGTTGCCATATCATTTGCATCAGGATTTAGAATCTCTGCTGGCAGGCCTGGGAAGGCACATCGTAACCAATAAGAGGTAAATGCCACATTTAGTTCTGCACACAGTGCAGAACCACTGCACTGCCTCTCAGAGAATGCCAGGCGCTCCTGTGTTTGTCTCAATGTCTCCAGCTTGAATTGCTTCACCCCTGGCTCTTGGCAATGCTGCTCCTCTCTCCTGCATGGATCACCTGTTCCTGGAATTCCTTTCTCCCATTTCTTAGGCTGCCACTTTACTGTAGCTTCCTGATCTAAAGTAAAGCTTTGATGCTGTGCATGTCCCAAAATGCCTGTGCACTATTCTCACGCTGGGTTGACGGTTTAGTTGGGTTTAAAATACGTTTATTTCTCTCAGAATGTGAAGGCAAAATTTCATTTTCTTATTATATCTAGAACTTCAGTGAAAAATTTCAGTGCTATTTTCGTTCTTGATTCTTTGCAGGTGATCTTTTCCTTTCACCTCTCTGGAAGCTTTTCAGATCTTTATCTCTGATGTTATCATATTTCACAATAATGTGCTTTAGTGTAGAAGAACTTTGAAATTCATTTTGAGGGGAACTCAGATCTTTTAAATCTGAAAATTCATAAACTTTATTTCTGGAAAATGTTCTTGATTTTTTTTTTTTTTTGAGACGGAGTCTGGCTCTGTCGCCCAGGCTGGAGTGCAGTGGCCGGATCTCAGCTCACTGCAAGCTCCGCCTCCTGGGTTTACGCCATTCTCCTGCCTCAGCCTCCCGAGTAGCTGGGACTACAGGCGCCCACCACTTCGCCCGGCTAGTTTTTTGTATTTTTTAGTAGAGACGGGGTTTCACCGTGTTAGCCAGGATGGTCTCGATCTCCTGACCTCGTGATCCGCCCATCTCGGCCTCCCAAAGTGCTGGGATTACAGGCTTGAGCCACCGCGCCTGGCCTGTTCTTGATTTTTGAGTTATAATTCACATAATACATTTTACCCATGTAAAGTGTTCAATTTAGCACTTTCTGGAAGTAGCACAGACTTCACCACTATTTAATTCTAACATATTTTCAGCACCCAAGAAAGAAACTGCATTTTCCATTTTTTCCTCCTCCAACCTCTGGCAATCATTCCTTTTTGAGGCTGAGTAATATTCCACTGTGTGGAAATACTTCATGTTATTTATTCGCTCATCAGTTGGTGGACGTTTGGGTTGTTTCTACTTTTGGCTATTATGGATAATGCTGCTCTACAAGTTTTTGTGTGGACGTATGTTGTTAATTCTCTTCAGTATGAAGACTTGAATAGAACTGATGGATCAAAGAGTAATTCTATGTCTCACTTTTTGAGGAACTGCCAGACTGTTTTCCAAAGCAGCTGTACCATTTAAATCCCATTGATTTCTTTTCTGACATTTTTATTCTTTCCGTCTGCTTTTATTTTTTTCTTTTTGTGAAATTCTATTTTAAACTCTGAAGATGAATCAGGAAAATCAACGCAGCTTCTTCAACAAATGAATTACAAGAAAATGATATATAGGAGATACAGGGGAAATGTATAAATTATATAGACTTAAAAACACATCAGCTAATCACAATGTATGAATTTTATTTGGGAATATAGACAGAACAGAATCGACTATGTGTTTCTGGTGGTTCTGAAAGGTTATTGATATACAGGGGTTTGTTATATTCATGTTTATTTATATATATGTTTAAAATTCTCCATATAAGGGTTTTTAAAATTCCATTGGAAGCCTCATGTTTTAAAATGTACTCAGAATTTGTTTTAATCAGGGATGTTAAGACCTGCAGACATGGAAGTGACTGTCCCATGGAAATATGTTCATACTCACAGATCCCTAGAAATAGGAGGCACAGGGAAGCCCCAGGCAGAGGCAGGAGAGGGGAAGGCATGGGCAGGAGACTCTGCTGTGATCTCTGTGGGACAGCAAGGGCAGGCAGGGCAGGCAGGCTTAGGCTGTCCAGCGTTAATAGCTTCAGCAGGCTCTGGGGCATAGGGGCCATTTCTAGTTGCCTAGTACCTCACCCTGTGATGATTAAGGAAGGGCAGTATTGTCTTCTACAGTATCAGAGCCAGATAAAGTAAGTGGTTAGAAGTATGGGTTCTGAATTGGTAGTTTAATTGTCTGGCCTTGGGAAAGGCAATCCTTTCCCAGTAAACACCAGATGCTAGAGCATTGAGAAAACAGAAAATAAGAAAATATAATGAATGCATTCTGTGTGCACAGATGGAGTCTTCCTTTGCTTTCCCAAAGGAAGAGTCCACAGGAGCCTGGCACTCTTGGACCTGAGGAAACCCTGAAAACGTTGGTATCTGCAGATCCTCTCCAAAAAGAGGTCGCCAATCTCCTAAGACTGCAAGCCTGACCCTAGCATTCTGGGAGCCAAGAGGGTGAAAGAGTCTGCGGATCTCCCTGCTCAGTAAATTGGCTTTCACTAAATACTGTCTTTGCATAAGCAGCATTATCCAGTGTCCTGGAGCCTTAGAAAAGTTATGTTTCAATGTCTGAAGAAAATAAATTGTTTCTTTTTCCGATGTCAGGGAGGAGCATTTGACTGCTAGTGTGGACTGAGGGATCTTAGGATCACAGTCTTCCCAATGTGCTTTGAACCCACCCTCTGTGTCTGCCTCACTATCTCCTCTGCTTACCTAGACACTTGGGAACCCTAACACAAGCACTTCTAGGAGTCTGTGGTGTGACTCAGCTGCCTCTGTAGGCATCTCTTGGGGTTAAACATTTTCCACTCTGCTAAGTCAGTGCCGTCTATTCTTCTGCTTCATCTTCAGAAGACCCTGAGCCCTTCTTCACCCTCCTTGCCCCACCCTCCACACCAAGTCCATGGTGCCCTTGAGGCTATAGGGTTGCTGCCATAGGATTTTTGTATTGAGTGCTCTCATTCCAAGCAACTGTGAGAGATTTCTACAGCAGGGCCTCCGGGTTCCTGTCAAATTAAATTGTAGTTGAGTGTTGGGTGCTATTCAAGAAGAATCCCCCTTTCTCCTTCCTAACAGAGCCCTGAATTATTCAGTCACATGGTTTGAAACATGGGGTGGGTCCTGGTTTACTTAACCTTACCAGCACTGACTCACTCTGTGTCACAGTTATTGGTTCCAAGGTAGGTGCATAACTGAGGCTCATGCCAGGTGCCACACAGCACTCCCTCAGACCCCCTAAAGGACTTGGGGATGGGCAAGGGCCTGAGTTGTTCCAATTAGAGTCAAAATCAAGTTGTGCTAGGTTGTTAGGAACAAGAGTGTGCTTGTTCATGCTCCCTCTTTGGTGAAGAATGCAACCTCAGAAATTGTTCCTGGAGATTTTGCCACACGCAGAATTATTCTGACTTCACTGAAGGCAGAGCAGAAGATTGGGAAGAGACTGAGTTCTGGTAGCATCCATGAGCTTCTGTGCTCAGATTCACCCTGAAGCCTGGCCTGCTTCTGAACTACCCACCTGAGTCAATACATTCCCTTGTATTTAAAGTCAAATTGAGCTGGATTTTTAGTTACTTGCACCTGCAGGTGTTCTGTGATGCTGGTACTGTGAGTTTGCATCTGAGAATATTTACAGTGTTGCTCTCATGGTTGAGTCAATCATTTCAAGGATGTTCTGAGGGTAAAAAGAATGATCAATTGTGAAGCAGTGAATTGTGCTGCCAGGCACAATTCATTGGACAATAGAAAGCCTCATTTCCTGGACAGTAGAAATGACCATTGTTCATAAATTACATATCTCGTTTCTGTCTCAACCTCTTATTTTTTCATATGCAAAGGAGGTAAGGCAATCCAAATAAGTCCAGCAGCTAATATGCCTCTCAGGCATGATCCAAAACAGAATTGAATTATGTAAGCCGTGTTAAAATTCATCATCATCATTCATATTTCTGAATATTTAAATTAGAAATTCTGAAAAAGTAGTTTGTTTCAGAGGTAGTTTGGATGTATGTAGGTATTTTTTCAGGATCAAAAGTTTATTTTTTATTATCTAATTGAGTTTAATTTACATATAAAATTTAGTTATTTTAAGTGTACAAATCAATGCATTTTGATAAATATACATACAGTCATGTACACGATACTACCATTAAAATACATTTCATTACCCCCAAAATTCCCTTGCATGCTGCTGTAGTCAGTGACCCCTGCCCCACACCACAGCTCCCAGCAGTTGCTTCCTTTCACTCTAGTTTTGTCTGTCTTAGAATATGATACAGGCCACATGCAATGATACAAGTCTGTAATCCTAGCACTAGATTGAGAAGGGGGGAATCACTTGAGCCCAGGAATTTGAGACAAGCCTGGGCAACATAGCAAAACCCCATCTCTAAAAAAAAAAAATACACACACACAAATTAGCCAGGTGTGGTGGCACACCCCTGTGGTCCCAGCTACTCAGGAGGCTGAAGAATCACCTGAGCCTGGGAGGTCAAGGCTATGGTGATCTGTGATCACATCACTGCACTCCAGCCTTGGTGATAGAGTGAGATGTTGTCTCAAAAAAAAAAAAAAAAAAAAAAAAAAAAAAAAAAAAAAAAAAAGAATTTGATAGAAATGGAATCATATAAGAATATTCTCTTATACCTAGTTTCTTTCATGTATTCTAATGCCTTTGGGATATGTCCATGTGGTTTCCAGTGTATATGTCATTCTTATGTTGGGCAGTAACCATTGTAGGAATATATTACAGCTTATCTATTCTTCAGTGATAGGCTATTTTAAAAATATTTGACTATTAAGAAGAAAGTTGTTATGAATACTTATATTCAGGCCTTTGTGTCAACAGATTTTCATTTCTCTTGGTTGAAAACATAGGAGGAATTTTTTTTTAAGTTATGGATTTTTAAATGATTGTCAGTTGTCAGTTACTTTAAAAAAATGTAAATTCTTAAATTTAAAAGTTTAGGATGTCTGACTACCCTGACAAAAACAAGCAATGAGGAAAGGATTTCCTATTTAATAAATGGTGTTGGGAAAACTGGCTAGCCATATGCAGAAAACTGAAACTAGATCCCTTCCTTACACATTATACAAAAATTAACTCAAGATGGATTAAAGACTTAAACGTAAGACCTAAACCCATAAAAACCCTAGAAGAAAACCTAGGCAATATCATTCAGGACATAGGTATGGCCAAAGACTTCATGACTAAAACGCCAAAAGCAACGGCAACAAAAGCCAAAATTTACAAATAGGATTTAACTGAACTAAAGAGCTTCTGCACAGCAAAAGAAACTCTCATCAGAGTGAACAGGCAACCTACAGAATGGGAGAAAATGTTTGCAATCTATCCATCTGACAAAGGGCTAATATCCAGAATCTACAAGGAACTTAAACAAATTTACAAGGAAAAAAAAACCATCAAGAAGTGGGTGAAGGATATGAACAGACACTTCTCAAAAGAAGGCTTTTATGTGGCCAAAAAACATATGAACAAAAGCTCATCATTACTGGTCATTAGAGAAATGCAAATCAAAACCACAGTGAGATACCAACTCATGCCAGTTAAAATGGCAATCTTTAAAAAGTCAGGAAACAACAGATGCTGGAGAGGATGTGGAGAAATAGGAACGCTTTTACACTGTTGGTGAGAGTGTAAATTAGTTCAACCATTGTGGAAGACAGTGTGGCAATTCCTCAAGGATCTGGAACCAGAAATACCATTTGACCCAGCAATCCCATTACTCGGTATATTCCCAAAGGATTATAAATCATTCTACTATAAAGATACATGCACACGTATGTTTACTGCAGCACTATTCACAATAGCAAAGACTGGGAACCAACCCAAATGCCCATCAATGATAGACTGAATAAAGAAAATGTGGCACATATACACCATGGAATACTATGCAGCCATAAAAAAGAATGAGTTCATGTCTTTTGCAGGGACATGGATAAGCTGGAAACCATCATTCTTGGCTAACACAGGAACAGAAAAGCAAACACCGCATGTTCTCACTCATGAGTGGGAGTTGAACAATGAGAACACATGGACACAGGGAGGGGAACATCACACACGGGGGCCTGTTGCAGGGTCGGGGCCTAGGGGAAGGATGGCTTTAGGAGAAATACCTAACATAGATGACGGGTTGACAGGTGCAGCAAACCACCATGGCATGTGTATACCTGTGTAACAAACCTGCACGTTCTGCTCATGTATCCCAGAATTTAAAGTATATATAAAAAAAAAAAGTCACAGGATGTTTGTGATAGGTCTATTACACTGATGTTGACATCACACATGGTTGACTATGTGGAGACTCCAAGTGAAATTTCTTGCGGTTCTCAGTGTCAGGAAAATATGTATTTCTGGATAAAAACTCAAAAATTTTAGAAGAACATCCAAGTTTCATAGTCTAGAGCTCTAGCACTGGAATCTTTTCCAAATTTAAGGATTAATGATTTACCTAAATCTAAAAATAGTAGATTGCAGATGTATTTAAAGAGTGTGCTTAGGTAGTATGTTTATATATTAAGATTAAAATCATCTTCTAAAGTTTATTAATTCTAATATAACCTTTATTGTTTCATGTAGACATATCTTTCTGATTCCCAGGATAATTTAAACAATTAATTCAAAGCAACTATTAACTTAGATCTAGATTGGGTATCTATTTATGCATTTGAAGCTTTTGATATGTATTTCAAATCAGAAATGTGTGCTGCTCATGGAAAGTTGTGACTTAGAGCTTCAGGTAAGTTTTTTTCATGTGAACATACTGCTTCCAATTGTTGTTATGCCCAGAGCAGACAATTAATAAATACCCTTGGAACTGAATGAGTGAATTAACTGCAAATATCACAATACATCTTCTTAGTGGGCATGATAATTAGACATATTTAGTCCTTGCTGTGACCTAAGAAAGGAATTCTTTTCATTAAATGTTTAATATCTCACCCTGTTCATACAGCTGGAGTTACTGATTCAGTTTGATGTGAATTCAGTCTTATAATAAAAGACCCATCATTATAACCTGCACTTATGCTTCCTATAGTATTGGAACTTCCAACTGGTAGGCAAAATAGATATGCTTCATATTCTGAAAAACCACAAGAAATCTCTCTTTATTCATAATAAACACAGAAATAGGTATTCTATTAAACTGAACAATAGAACTCACTGGGCATGACTGCATAAACTATATCACAAATTGTCTGAGTGTCTGGAAAGGTCAGTGGGCCATTTCGCTCCACGCTGTGCCACAGGCCAAACAGGAGGACTGTCAGTGACTCACTGCCTGGGTCACCCAGGGCAAGTGGTGTTACCCCGAACGTCAAGCTTAACCCAAATCCTTAATCCGTAAATCTAACCCTTAACCCCACACCGGCCAAATCACAACCCCAACCCCAACTCCAAGTCTAGTGCCAGCCATAACCTTAACCTCTAACCCTAACCACTAACCCTTAAACCTAACCCCTACCCAAAACCATTCACCAATGCTAACTTTAACCCCATACCCTACCCCTACCCCTACCCCTAACCTCAAACCCAACCCTAACCCCTAAACCCTAACCCCAATTCTAACCCCAACGCTAACCTTAGCCCTAATCCTTACTCCTAACCCTAACTTCAACTTAACCCCAACCTCAACCCTAACCCTAACCCTAGCCCAAGCCCTAGTCCTAACCCTAGCCCTAGCCCTAACCCGAACTCGAACCCGAACCCGATCCCCAACCCTAAACTAACCCTAACCCTAACCCCTAACCCTAACCCTAACCCCGACCCCGGACCCTGACCCGAACGCCGGACCCTGACCCGAACGACGGACCCTGACCCGAACCCCGGACCCTGACCCGAACCCCGAACCTGAACCCGAACCCGAACCCTAATCCGAACCCGAACCCTAACCCGAACCCGAACCCTAACTCACCCCCCAACCCACTCCCCCCTTCCGGGGCTTCTCCGGCCCCACCCATACCCTGGCCACAGTGCTCTGGGCCCTGTGGTTCCCGGCTTCCGAGGGCGGGCTGACCCAGGGCTCCTCCCGCGTGAAGGGGTGGAGCTTGTGGGCCTTTATAAGGGCCGCTGGCCGGCTGGGTCGGCCTCCTGGCTGGACCTGCGCGCCGTGCACAGGCCGACCGAGGGGCTCCGGAGCCCGCCGGCCTCTCTCTGCCGGTGTCTGTCCGCGGAATTCCGGCCAGGTCTCCCCGCCATGGCTCTCCCGACACCTGGCGACGGCGCCCTCCCGGCGGAAGCCCGAGGACGAGGACGGTGAAGGAGACTCGTTTGGACCCCGAGCCAGAGGGAGGCCCTGCGAGCCTGCTTTGAGCGGAACCCGTACCCGGGCATCGCCACCAGGGAAGAGCTGGCGCGGGCCATCGGCATTCCGGAGCCCAGGGTCCAGATTTGGTTTCAGAACGAGAGATCACGCCAGCTGAGGCAGCACCGGCGGGAATCTCGGCCCTGGCCCGGGAAACGCGGCCCGCAAGCAGGCAGGCGAAAGCGGACCGCCGTCACCCGGTCCCAGACCGCCCTGCTCCTGCGAGCCTTCCAGCAGGATCGCTTTCCGGGCATCGCCACCCGGGAAGAGCTGGCCAGAGAGACGGGCCTCCCGGAGTCCCGGATTCAGATTTGGTTTCAGAACCGGAGGGCCAGGCACCCGGGCCAGGGTGGCAGGGCACCGGCGCACGCAGGCGGCCTGTGCAACGCGGCCCCGGGCAGGTGTCCTCCGCTCCCTCGCCGGTCGCCTTCACCCACACCGGGGCGTGGGGAACGGGGCTTCCCGCACCCCACGTGCCCTGCGCGCCCTGGACTCTCCCACGCGGGGCTTTCGTGAGCCAGGGAGCAGGGGCCGTCGCCCCGCTACAGCCCAGCCAGGCTGCGCAGGCAGCAGGGATCTCCCAACCTGCCCCGGCACGCGGGGATCGGTATTTTGCCTACGCTGCCCTGGCTCCTCCGGAAGGGGCGCTCTCCCACCCTCAGACTCCTTGCTGGTGGCCTCCGCGCCCGAGCCAATGCCGGGGGGACCAGGACCCGCAGCGCCACGGCCTGCCGGGCCCTTGCTCGGTGGGACAGCCTGGGCCCGCCGGAGCTGAGCCGCAGGACCAGGGTGTGCTTGCGCCTCCCACGTCCCAGGGGAGTCCGTGGTGGAGCTGGGGCCAGGGCGCGGCGGCGGCGGCGGCGAGAGACTCCACACCGAGGAGAACCGAGCATCCCGGGGATCCCGGAGCCGGCCCAGGTTCCAGGACGGGGCTGTCTACCGCGCATGCGCGGGTGTGCGGGCAGCCGCCTGGGCTCCGGGAGCAGCCCTGGGAAAGCTCTCATGCGTTTCCACCACCCGACCCCCGCTTTATCCCCCGGACGGCTTAGGGTCCCCACGCCGCCTGGGGACCCTGGCCGGCGGGCTCCCGAGCCCCTCCGTCGGCCTGTGCACGACGCGCAGGTCCAGCCAGGAGGCCGGCCCAGCCGGCCAGCGGCCCTTATAAAGGCCCACAAGCTCCACCCCTTCAGGAACGCGGGAGGAGCCCTGGGTCAGCCCGCCCTCGGAAGCCGGGAACCACAGGGCCCAGGGCTCTGTGGCCTGGGTATGGGTGGGGCCGGAGAAGCCCCGGAGGGGGGAGGGGGGAGGGGGGAGGGGGGAGGGGGGAGGGAGTGGGCGGAGGGTGACGGGGGCGGGGAGCGGGCTTCGGCGGCTGGCTCTCTCCGCCTCTCCAGGAATTCTGCGGGGACTGGAAGCCGCTCTTGGGCCTCGCACGCGTCTTCTTCAGGGAGAAGCCAGCCCGGAAGGGTGGAGTGGAGTGTGGGACTGAACCTCCATGAGAGTCTTGAGCTTTCTGGGCGCTCTCTCCATGAAGGAGGCCGTGCCCGTGGGTGTCGCCGTTGCCGTGATAGTCTCACACACGCAGGTGTGTGGATCGCGTTCACTTCCACGCAGAACACCAGAGCGAAACCCAGGAGCAAAGCCGCATCCCGGGCGTCATGGCCTGAGGATGGATTCCTGCATCCTGCAACATGGGGGGAGTCTCCACTGTGGCTGCTCTGGAAACTGGCAAGGAGAGCGAGGACACGGTGCTGGCCTTCCTTGCTTCCCTGGAAGTTTCTGGGTCCCCGCAGAGCTCGGGAATCAAACAGTCAACATTGTCACGTTTATTTGCTTCCAGTTTCTGGACATTTTCTTGATTTCCTTTCAAATTTATTACGCATTCTGTGAATTCCTGTAACTTCTTGATTTTAATTGTCTGCATTAAATGTTTAAAGTAAAATTATTTTTCTGAAAAGCAGAAATATCCATAGTTGCATATATGATTGAAATATTTTACACAGATTTTCTATGGCATCTATCACCACCTCATGCGAAATTCCAAGTTTTTTCATTTGAAACACCCTTCCCATCAATAGACCATATTGTAATAATTTGTTGTACGTGATTACTTTTATACCATTAGAAAATTAATTATATATTATGTACATATTTTTGAAGTACTGCAATGCAATAAATAGTATATGGTCAGAAGTATTGTTTTCCCTAACATAAACCTAATATGAGTAAAATTATTTACCTGAATTCAGATCTTTTGGCTTCAATTGCCATTCTCTCTCATTAGCACTTCCCCAATCCATAAAAGATATCAGTTGTATTTTTTAATTCATTATTTATTGAAATGGGTTATTTTACGTTAGAATGTTTTTATGGCAATTTAGGACCTTTTCAATAAATATAGTGATCTTGAGGTCCTGGCCTCTTGTTTCTGTTTTACCACGTGAGACGGGTACTCCTCTTTCACCGTGATTGTGAGCTCCCCAGACCTTCCTGAAAGCAGACACAGGTGTTGTGCTTCCTGTACAGCTTGCAGAACCATGAGCCAATCAGACTCTTTTCTTATAAATTACCCAGTCTCAGGTTTTCTAAATAGCAATGCAAGAATAGCTTAATACAGCATATGAAAAGAAAGCAATTCATATATTTATCAGTTTGAGTCTCCAGACCTCTGCCAAGCTTCAACTCAAAGAGCAGGAAGTGAGCAACCCCCATCTACTGCTCCTGCTCATGGGAGAATTTTCAGTTTATCTTAAAACATTTCAGGTCAAAAGCCCCGTGTTTTATGCAAAAGAAGGAAGGTGTCTAAAAGAATGGGTCTGTATTTATTTTTATTTCTGAGACAGGGTCTCTTTCCCTGTCATTCTGGCTGGGGTGCAGTGGCTCACTGCAGCTTTGACATTTTGGGCTCCAGCTATTCTCCCACCTCAGCCTCCCAAGTAGCTGGGACCACAGGGGCACCCTACCACAACCGGCTAATATTTGTATTTTTGGCAGAGATGAGGTTTTGTTATGTTGAGCAGGTTGGTCTTGAACTCCTGAGCTCAAGTGATCCTCCAGTCTCTGCCTTTCAAAGTGCTGGAATTACAGGTGTAAGCCACCACACTGGGCAGATGGGTCTTAACTGATTTTAATCAGGGTACCTGAGCATGGAAGACATGCCCTCAATTTTTTTCCTAATACCATATTTGACAGTTATATAACTATGATTTTTTTATTCCTGTAATTCATAAGGATATGATAGTAAAAGACCTTGAAAACGTTTGGGAAAAAAAGTGCTATATTGTGCTTGAAACCACCTTTTACTCTGAAAGCAAGTGCCACCCAGAGACATCTGTTGAGAAGATATTTTCTTCTGCTGCATTTTAGCCAAACAGCTGAGTGTGTCTTGAAGTTGTTTTTTAATTTTTAACAGGACAAGTGTGTTTTCTAAGATCCCAAACTCAGGAGTGGCCACGGGGAAAATCACCATTGCTCACATGGAAAGCATGCACAGCAAATGCATTTCTCACCCCGAACCAGGAGTTGTTCCCGCTGGGTGCACATGGGAATCAACAGGAGGCTTTTAAAGTTACCTAAACTCAAAAGGCAATAGATAAATGAATGCAGAATCCCTGCAGTGGGACCTGGGCCACAGTGCTGTTTAAAGCTCTCTGGGTGACTATCAGGAACAACCAAGCCCCCAAACTGCTGCTTTAAATCAGCCTCTTCCGGTGAACTACTGGCAAATGGTTTCCCGAAATGAATGGTTTAAATCAGCCTCTTCCGGTGAACTACTGGCAAATGGTTTCCCGAAATGAATGGTTTAAATCAGCCTCTTCCGGTGAACTACTGGCAAATGGTTTCCCGAAATGAATGGTTTAAATCAGCCTCTTCCAGTGAACTAGTGGCAAATGGTTTCCTGAAATGAATGGTTTAAATCAGCCTCTTCCGGTGAACTACTGGCAAATGGTTTCCCGAAATGAATGGTTTAAATCAGCCTCTTCCAGTGAACTAGTGGCAAATGGTTTCCCGAAATGAATGGGAAGATTTGCTGCTGGGTTATGGTCTTCTGATCTTACCTGCATTACCTAATTTTCTTTGCAGAACTGGCCTCTGCTACACATTTTATTCCTGATTCAGTCCAGTTCTACTCATACCAAATGCATAGTATGTGCTAGGTGACCTTGCATTGCTGAACCCAGGGGAGAGGACTTTGCTGAATAATAATTGCATCCTAAAAAAACTCAAAATACTGGACTCAAATGATTCTCCTGCCTTGGCTTCCCAAAGAGCTGTGACTGTAAGCATGAGCCACCGTGCTTGGCCTATACCCTAAAAAATTAAAACTACCCTACTTACTAAATTGATGTAAACATGGGAAGACCTAGAAGGTCACCAAAGTGTTAGGACATAAGTAAATACCTTGGAATATTAACATCCACCTGATGATGCCCTGAGTAAACACGTCCTACTTTAAAACAATACAAAACAGTGCTATTATTCTGAAATATGAAGTTAAAATTTTGTGCAAATAGGTAATAAATTTTTATATATGTATAACATTCATGCAGAAAGACATATACAAAGAAATCACATAAAATTCAATCAGTTATTACAAAGTGAACACACATGTGTAACCTAGAAATAGAACCAGCTTCACTGATTCCCTGGCAACCACTTTCTCTCTTTTCATTCCCCCAAAGTCACTAAGATCTTAAGGGCTAACATTGTAGATCAACTTTGTTTTCTTACACATGTTTTATCACAGAAAATTTAAAACATATACAAAATAAAAGAAACAGTACAACACGCCTGTTACCCAGGCTCATCAATACCTAATAACACGCCAATTTTGTGTTATCTATACTTCAACTCATTTCTCACACAGAGAAATTGAAGGTAAAATCTTGGCTGAGCACAATGGCTTATGCCTGTGTAATCCCATTACTTTGGAATGATGAGGCAGGAAGATATTTGAGGTCAGGAGTTTGAGAGCAGCCTGGGCAGCATAGTGAGACCACAATTTTATTAAAAATTTTTTTTTAATTAATCAGGTGTGGTGGTGCACGCCTGTAGTTCCAGCTACTTGGGATGTTGACGTCGCAGGATCCCTTGATTCTGGGAGTTTGAGGCTACAGTGAGTTGTGATCGTGCCACTGCACATCAGCCTGGGTGACAGAGTGACTCTGTCTCAAAATAAATAAATAAATAAATAAATAAATAAATAAATAAATAAATAAAGCTTCGATCTTAACTAGCTTTTTACACATAAACACAGCCATATAAACAATCCCTCTTTTAACAGTAGAAGTACCAAATTAAAAATCATTAACGTGAACCCATTTTTAACTCAGACTTTACCTCTTAATAAGTTTTTTTTTTTTTTTTTTTTTTTTGAGGTAAGATATGCACTCACTGGAAGGTCTAATCTTGGCTGGGCACGGTGGCTCAGGTATGTAACCTCATCACCTTGGGAGCCAGAGCTCAGGAGTTTGAGACCAGCCTAGGCAACATAACAAGAACTCACTGGGGCAAGATAGTGAGACCTCATCTCTACAACAATTTTCTAAAAGTTAGTTGGGCACAGTGGCACACACTTGTCATCACAGCTATTTGGGAGGCTGACTTGGGAAGATCACTGGAGTCTGGGAGGTCAAGGCTGTAGTGAGCTGTGATTGCACCGCTGCACTCCATCCAGAGGGACGAGTGAGGCTCTGTCAAAAAAAGGTCCAATCTTAACTGTACATTTTTGACACACCAACACATCCATATAAACAATCCCTCTCTTAAAAATAAAAGTATCCAATTTAACAGTTAATATACAGGGGAATTACCTAGACATTTTTTGTTTGTTTTGGTTTGGATTTTTATTGAAAGGACACATCTAGAAATGTCATTTAAAATCCAGATTTTGATAAAAATAAGCCTGAGTTTTTTATCTTTTTAAGATGAAGTTTTGCTGTGTCACCCAGCTGGAGTACAGTGGCATGATCTCAGCTCACCAAAACCTCTGCCTCCCAAGTTCAAGTGATCCTCCTGCCTCCTGAGTAGCTGGAATTACAGGCGTGAGCCACTACTTTCAGCCAATTTTTTTTTTTTTTTTTTTTTTTTTTGTATTTTTAGTACAGATGGGGTTTCCTTATGTTGGGTAGGCTGGCCTCGAACTCCTGACCTAAGGTGATTCACCCGCCTTGGCCTCACAAAGTGCTGGGATTACAGGTGTGAGCCACCATGCCTGGCCAGGCCTGAGTTTTGCCTGAGCATTTCTCTTTCTAAGAAACTACAGCATATGGCAGGTACAAGGTCTCTTTTATCTAAAATAAATAGAATTTAATAAATAAAAATTTTAAAAATTTACCTGAGATTAAAGCACAAATCAAAACATGTGTGTAATGTGTTGTCTGTAGAAGTATATTTTAACAATGACATAAATTATTAATAACCAATAAATGTTATAATAATTTATTAACTAAAATGAACAAAATTCCTATTATGATATCTATGAAAATACTTTCTTAGAGTAAAATATTCTCATATCTTGAGACGGCACTGGTTAAAAACAGCAAAGATTTGCAAGTCGATGTCTTATCAAGTACTTACTTATCAAGTAAGTAGCAGATTCCTCTTCACACCTTTACAGAGTTATCCAAAAAGCAGTAATTTACACAAGAGCAGACAATTTTCCTAGCTTTCTATTGAGTTTATATGTTAATGTTGTTATAGAATTTAACTCAATTTTCTTATAAAATTACCTGACCAAATTGTATATGATATTATGATATCATAATATATCAAAATTTATTTAGATGTCAAATAAATTTTATATATCATAATATTATACAATATAACGATATTATAAGTTCCATTTACATTCAGATAATTTCACTAGTCAGTGTCTGTCAACCACTAATATCTTTTTTGGTTCCACTACTTGCACAGATAGCACAGCTGGGAAAACACAGACTCACCCAACACAGTCTCTTCCCTGCTTCTTTCTCCTCCTCAGGGAATCAGCTCATCAGTCAATCAAGTCATCTGGGACTGGAGGCTGAGTACTCCCTAACACAGAAGGTCTCATTCCTGCATGCTTTCCTCAGCAGACGGGGAGACAAGAAGGAAAACTTCTTGTTGGCTGAACAGGTTTCTCCTTCCTGCCGCTTCTTAGAGCCTCAACAAGAAGTTTCTTGCTGTAGTTCTACTGGGGGCCTAGACACAGTTAAGGAGAGACTTTTTCAGGATCCTGTCATAGTGACAAGAAAACAAAGAACCAGGAGCATGTCCCAGCAAGTGTTTCAGCCAGGAAACACTTGCTGGGACATGAACTAACCCTTCTGTAGTCTGAGGGCTCTGACCAGCAGAGACAGACTCTGCTGCAGTAGGAAGGGATGAGGCCGCTGTTCTGAACCTAGAGCTCCACCACACCTTGTTCTGTCTCACTGAGGCAATTTTGAGAGGCTGCCCTGGAATATGTCTTGATGGTGGATGTTGAGAAACAATGTGGGCTTTGATGGGATTCGGGTGGTGTCTGCTGTGTGAAGACAGGAGCTGAATGTTCAGAATCTAGGCTGTTTTCCTTGTGATCAGTTGGGTTACCTGTTTGGAATCAAGTCCATTTTTACTAGGGAGGATGAATAAATTCCACAGAACAGAGTGGTGCTCCCAGGATGACTGAGGCAGGGTGAGAAAGGGGTAATGTTTTTCCACCTAGACTTTTTGCTACCTCAGGAATTAAGGGCTGATTAGGTTAGCACTGGCTCTAATCTAATCAATTCAATTTTATTGCATTTGATCTAATTATCTTCCCCATTTTTAAGGTAGGATGGGCCATTTCATTTGGTATTTATTTTTTCTTTGCATTTTTATTTCATCATATATGTGTGGATCTAATACAATCAACTATAATTTGACATTTGTTGTTTCCAAGCATTTAAGAAAGTATAATATCTATGTATACAATGTTAACACTATGTATAATAAATTCTCTTTCTGTGCAAAATATGACTGAGACAGAAATCAGAAGAAATGATTCCCCGATCTTCTTCTGATCTCTGTGCTCCCGGTTCTTTGTTTTCTTGTCACTATGACAGGATCCTGAAAAAGTCTCTCCTTAACTGTGTCTAGGCCCCCAGTAGAATTACAGCAAGAAACTTCCTGTTGAGGCTCTAAGAAGCAGCAGGAAGGAGAAACCTGTTCAGCCAATAAGAGTCAGCCACGCCCAGCCGAGGGACGTATAAAGGCAGGTCCAGCGGAATAACCCGCAGTCCGCCTTTGGACGTGAAAGAGCGGCCTCCTTTCACTTGAGCGTCAACATGGGAAAGGGAAATGAAGACCCCGGTCTCCACTGCTCCTCCATCCAGCACCCCACTGACCAGCCCCCTTCCCCACAGATCTTTACAGAAAGGGGCCCAGATGAGAAGAAACCATTCAAAGGAAAAGGCAAGACGGCCTCCTCCCATTCCAGTGAGAAGCACATACAAAGGCAAGGTAAGGCCTTGGGCTGCTCCCATGGAGGCTGGAAGGAGAGTTGGAATCAGGGATACTGAGCCATGTGTCTTTAGTAGGGTTTTATTTTGAGATTTGGGGATGGGAAATGGCTTGGTGCCCTCAGGGGACTTTGAGAAATGTGTTCACTCGTGATGCTGGCAGAACTTCACATGAAGGACTGATCTGCAAAAACTCATCAGAGATAGACTATGGGACTCTGCCTAGGGAGAGGTGAGTCATCTAAACTTCCTTTTGCAGCAGGATCGGAGCCCAACCCAAACAAGGAGGAGAATTCTGAGGAAACCAAGCTCAAGGCCGGGAACAGCACTGCTGGATCCTGTAAGATTTGACTCTTTCCAGGCAAGAAGGGACCAGCCAGCAACTCTGGCTCCCCTGGTCAGAAAACCGGGGGCTCCTTGGCAGCCAGGGCGGTGCAGATCCTGGACACTGGAGAACAGAAGAGAGCTGGGGTTTGGTGGGAACCTGAGCTCCTGTGTGTCCAGGATGGACTAGGAATTTCAGGGTGTTCAGTTGGAGGCACTTTCTCAAACTCTCATTGTATTCACAGAACCAGAGTCCAGCTCATACCGGGAAAACTGCAGGAAAAGAAAAATCAGTTCCAAGGACAGCTGCCAAGACAGAGCAGGTAGAATCTTGGTGTTTTTTGTTGGTGGTGGTAGTGGTGGGTTTTTTTGTTTTTGGTTTGCCTCAAAAGGTAAATAATCAGGAAACTTTTATACGAGGCTTGAGCAGAAAGGGAGTTACTTACCGACAAGTAAATTTTTGAGATCTTAGCACTCTGAGAATATTTGGGGACTCACAAGGGGTTCAACCTCACTTCATTCCAGTGCTGAGATGGTCAGGAAGGAGTGGGAGAGACAAGTGGGGTTCACCTGGGTGCACAGGGGGTTCTGGAAATGAGGGTCTGTGGGGACTGTTCTGGCGAGTCTCTCACATGCTTTCTTTGCAGGGAACTGTCCAGAAGAAGAGTGCAGCTTGACGCTGAAAAAAAAATCAAGATCCTCCACTGCTGTGCACAACAGTGAAATCCAGGAGACCTGTGATGGCCACCATGGGGGACATTCCAGGGCCCGCACTGGGCGCAGCCAGCGGCACACGTCTCGGGTCCTAGGAGTCCAAACACCGTCACTTCGAAAAAGCTTGGTGACCTCTGTGCGAGCTATGTCGGAGGCTATTTATCAAGACCTAGCCCAGGTGTGGGCACAGCAGATCCGTTCTCCACTGACCTGGGAGCAGCTCACACTGCTCACTCAGCTCCGGGGGCCTCTGTGTGCCCAGGTGCAGACCTTGTATTCCATGTCCACCCAGGCAGCTTATGTCTTCCCTGCTGAGGGCTGGCTTGTCCCAGCCACACTGCCTGGTTCTGGGGATTCAGCCCTGGATAGAGAAGCCCATCCCTGGGCGGGAGATAACTGAGCCTGTCAGTGGATCAGATGAGGCTGAGCTGGGAGCACCTTGACCCTATTCAGCAGAGGATGCATCTCTGGGAATGAGAACAAGGACCTGTTACTTCTCAGATTCTTCCAGATGACCAGCAGTGACAATTTTGGATGCACTGTGTTAATAAATGACAGAACTTGAAGAAGTCATAGGAAAGAAACTTGAGTGGCATACTCAGAATTGTGAGCCCTGCATTTTGCAGAGCACTAAGGCTATAGACAAATTTTATATTCCATGTTAGACATTTGATGCCTTTCGGATGTCTGATGACAGTCGTGCATTTCTGTATAATCAGAAAAATATTAGAATGTAATCGTGAATTTGCATATTTTAGATTGTAGAAAAGTAAATACAAAATTATATGCTTTTTTTTTTTTTTTTTGAGACAGTCTTCCTATGTTACCCAGGCTGGAGTACAGTGGCACAATCCTAGCTCACTGCAACCTCCGTTTCCTGGATTCAAACAATTCGCATGCCTCAGCCTCCCAAGTAGCTGGGACTACAGGCAGGTACCACCATGTCTGGCTGAGTTTTTTTCTTGTTTTGTTAGTAGAGACAGAGTTTTGTCACATTGACCAGGTTGGCCTCGAACTCAAGTGATCCGCCAGCCTCCACCTCCCAGTGTGCTGGGATTACAGGCATGAGCCGCCTTACCAAGAAATTGCTTTTCTTTTAATTCAGAAAAGGTTGTAGGCTCTCACTCTTCCAGCCTGAACCCATGGAGTACTAATATCGACAAACCATTAATAGCACTCCCTGTGGGAAAATGTCTATACATTTTTACAGTTTGATATAAGTATAGTAAAATTAATATGCAAGCTATTTACTTTTAATATTTCTACATAAAATTTAAGTCAAGATCTATTAAATGGTAAATGAGTATACTTATTTATTCACCTGCCTCATGTTTTATTTCATTTTAAATATCCTAAATTTAAATTTTATTGTATTTTATACATTTCAATTAATTGTACTGTATTGCAGGATATGGAGATTTCATCACATACTACAGCACAGCGTATTTTGTTATATTTGACATACATTCTGGTATTTTGTACTGAGATCATACAATCTTTCATTATCTAAGAGTATTAATTACTTATTTGGTTGCTTTATAATTTTCATTTTATGTAATAATGAAATAAACATTAATGTTGTTTGGAATTTTAAATTTCTTTCATATATAATTTGTATCTAATAAAGATGTGAAAAAGAGAATGTCTTATCTTCACTTCTGCGTCATCCTAACCCTGACCTCCCCGCAGCCCACAGCTCTTGTCATAGTCCGGGGACAGTGTTCCATTACTACAGGAAATGGGGCCAGTTCAATGGGAATACACAGAGAGCAATTGGAGACATAGAGATTTTATCCTCCACCACTGCGATAGAAAAGAACCACAGTCATGTAAGACACAATTTTCGGGTTGACACTGCTTACGAGTTATGCTTACACTATGCTGTAGAATAACTCTGACATAAATTTATGTATATTAAATAAATGCACATACATAAATAACGTGTCTAAATAACAATGTATATATCTTAATGAAAATGAACTTTATTGCTAAAAAAGTTAACACACGGATACACACAATGGGATCATAAAATGTTGAAAAATAGAGATGGGGAGAGGAACACAGACATAGAGAAAGGGAGGAACAGAGCTAGAAAAGGACAGATGGACAGAGGGACACTGGAAAGGAGAAAGTGGGGAGAGGGGGAGGAAGGGAGGTAGGGAGTGGGGAGGGAGGAAGGGAAGGACAGAGGGAGAAAGGGAGGCAGAGACACAGAGAGGAAGGCAGAGAGAAAAGCGGTCTTCTGCCTCCAGGACCAGCAGGACCTTGCACTCCGGGAAAATGTTGGGTGCCCAGTGCGGGCTGAGGGCTCGGCCCACAGCTGCGTCGGCCTGCGGGGCGCTCACAGGCCCCCCGGATCCCCAGTCTGGGTCACTTCATCCCGGAGCAATTCAGACGAATTCCGTCTCCCAAGGAATGAGCGAATTGCGCCCCACGTTGAGCCTGCAACAGAGCGCGAGGCCGATAGTCCCATCCGCACAGGAGTCGCACTCAGGCCGATGAAGCGTGGTTTCGGGTTCCACGTTCCTTTGCCCTCTGCAAGGGGGCCTGTTGCTCACGCGTCTCTGGCCCCCGAAAGAGAGACAATGTTGACTGCTTCCCGAGCTCTGTGGGGACCCAGAAACCTGCAGGGAAGCGTGGAAAAGCAGCACTGTGTCTTCGCTCTCCTTTCCAGTTTCCAAACAGGCCACAGTGGAGACTCCCCTTGTCGCAGGAAACAGGAATCCGTCCTCAGGCCGTGATGCCTCCATCCCCTGCCCAGGCTACGGGCTCTCTGGGCGGCCTCCCTTTCGCAGACGCTCCAGGCCTTCCCCGACTCTCAGCTCCGAGCTTCCAACACATCGGGCCGGCTCAGGACGGGGTGTGCTCCGAGGCGTCAGGGCCCAGGGCTCACTGCCCTGGGATCCCCTCCGGTGCCCGCCTTGCTGCGGAAACATTGTTTTGGATGCCTCGCCGCCCCTCCTGCAAGGCCCCCTCTTGCCCCACACACCCAGAGTCGCCAGGGCTGTCCCCCCCCCCCCCCCGCAGGCCCTTTTTCTCACAACGCCACCACTGTCCCTTGTCCCCACGAGGACCTGCCCGTGGTCAAGGGGGCGGGAAGGTTCTGCTTTGCCCCACTCTGGCTTAGAGCCCTGGCAGCCTGATCCCAGCAGAGAGGGGCTGACGGACACCCCGACACACCCCACCACCAGCACGAGCAAACCCACCCCGACACACACACACACACATGGGTGAACGCGCGTGGGCACACACGGACATGCACAGACACACACACGGGCACAAATGGAGACTTGAGACGTGTTTTTTCTTGGACTGGTTGGTTGCTTTGGGGGTGCGTTTCATAGGGTCCTTCCTTTGTTGGCTTCTCCCTGTCCTCTTGCTGCGGTGAGTCCCGAGATTTGTAGAGTGCGCCCGTCCGTCTGGTGACAGCCGGGGCACCGAGCGTGTCCACGGCCCGAGTCCTGGGTCTCTCTCGTGTCCCCGGGACTGGAGTTTACACGAAGTCGGTGGCAATGGGAATCCGGGTGCACAAGGGTGGATTTCCTCGTGGTTGGCGATGGCAACGTCCTTCCGCAGGGAAAGCAGCCCACAGGTTCTGGAGCGGAGGTCTTGGCGGGCGTCTGTGGGACCCGCTACCCCTGCCCGCCCCTTCCTCCGGCTTGGAAGGTTGCGGCGGCGCTGGATGAATGAACTGAATTGCCCGGGCGTCCGGGGAGCGGGAAGACACCCGGGACGGCAGGAAACCCACGTCTGCGCCTTCGGGGTCGGGTGCCTGCCGCAGCGCCCTGGCTGGAGCCCGGCTCCTGGTGGGGCTGCAGCCAGGTGGAGGAGGTGGGATGCTGCCGCCTGGCGGTGCTGCAGCTGCGGACCCCCACGAGGACGCTTCATCTTGACGTAAATCTTTTTTATTTATTCAGCTGATCTGTATCCTTAATTTTAGGTTAGCGGTAACTCCAGAAATTTAGAGGCACAAAATATGGTTGCCCACACCGTATAATCGCATTACCACCTCCCATTACCACCACCTTTCCCCCTCCCCCACCCAAGACTAGGTCTTGCCGTGTTGCCCAGGCTGGCCACAAACCCCTGGGCTTAAGCGATTTGCCTGTCTTGGCCTCTCAAAGTGCTGGGATCACAGGTGTGAGCCAACATGCCCAGCCAACCACCACCAAGTTTTGATTCAGCAGGACTGGGTCATGGAGCTAAGGACCCACAAATTTAGAAAAGTTTTTAAATATCATAACGTTTCTGTAAGGAAACAGTATTTGGTATCAAATTTTTAGACTCTTTTATAATGCTCTGTTTTTTCCACTGAGCACAGTACTAAGTAGTAACTGGAAAATCACAGCAGAAGTCATATTACATTTTTTAATACAGAGTCCTTGGCTGTTCTCTAGGCTAAACCTGATCACCTATATTGAGGGAAAAAAAGCCCCAGAGTGTGAGGAGACAGGAGATAGTAGCCAAACATCTAAATAGATGGGAGTGAATAAAGCAGATGACACAGATGAGATGTCCAAAGGTCAAGGAGAAAGCCAGATCTTAAAGTGTGGTTTGCGAAGCTATGCTCCAAAGGAAATCGTTTCTGAGAAGCCCTGGTTTCTTTCTCTTGCTCTCATATAGAGACAGACATCTTCTGCCCAAGGCTCTTCAGTTCTCTAGGTCTGGGCTTCCCCTTCGGCGATCATTCTTCCAGGTTACAAAGAAAATCAAAGCCCTTTGCATGGCTTGCAAGGGGCTGGAGGACCTGGCTGCTTGCTCTTTTACTGCTTTTGAGGACATGGGGCCGTCTGTGATTTTAAAGGAACTCTATGTTAAACATTTTCTAATTTCCATTTTGAGTCTAAAATGTGTGAGAGTAGCAGAGATATTGGGATTTAGTTTAGAAATCCCGGAAACACCACATCCAGATGTCGTGTTTTCTGTTTTACAATTTCATATCCTATGAAGGTTTCAAATGTGATTCTACAGAAATTCATACTCAAAAATTTTATCAGAACACTAAGCATCTGCCCCATATAATAAAACCTAATGTTATTTTACTTCAAAACTTTAAGTTTTTTGGTATGTATTGAGGCTAATACTGTAAACATTCTGTGCCCTAATTCCTAAACTGTAATATGGTTTACTGTATCTACTTTCTACATTTAAAACATGTACTTTCCCATTGAGGAACTAGAACATTGTTGAGCATGTATTAAATTCCCATTTGTTTCCTGATTTTTAAATAGTTATCATTTTATAATTTTCTCTTGTTTAGTTTGAAGCTTACTAGGACTGTGTTATTGATATGTATGTATATATATACACACACAAGTATATACATAACAACATATGTCATGGATATGTATGTATATGTTTTACATACCTGTATATACACACTTATGTGTATATATGCATATGCACATTACATCAATTTTTTGACCAATAAAAATTGCATAATTATGTATTGTGTAAATTATAATGATTTGATAGGTATATATATTGTAAAACGTTTAATACAATTAAGTTGATGAATATTTATGTCACCTCACATGGTTGTTTTTTGTAGTGAGAGCACTTGAGGTCTCCTACTGTTGTAGCAAATTTTAAGCATACAAAACACTGTTATTAACTACATTTCAAAGCTATACATTAGATCCCCAAAACTTATTTATCTTATAACTGAAAGTTTGTACTCTTTGAACACTTTACCATTTTTCTACCTCCAGACCTGGTCATTACCATTGTACTCTCTGCTTCTATGAGTTCAGCCTTTTTAGATTCTCCATTTAAGTGAGAACACACAGCGCTTGTCTTTCTGTGCCTGGCTTATTTTGCTTAGCATAATGTACCCAGGTTCATTCATGTTGAAATAGCAGAATTTCAATCTTTTTCAAGGGTGAATAATATTCAGTTGTCTGTTTATACCACATTTTCCTTATCCATTCAGCATCTACAGATACATCGTTTTAAAAAAAAAAAAAATCCTTGACAGTTGTGAATAATGCTGCATTGAATACAGGGGTGAAGATTTTTTTTGAGATAACTGATTTTATTTTGTTTATAGACAGAAGCAGAATTTCTGGCTTGTATGATAGTTCTATTTTTCTTAAATAACCTCCCTGCTAATTTTCATAATGACTCTTCCAGTTTACAACTCATTAAGACTGTACAGAAATATCTTGTCACATCCTTGTTAACACGTCATATTTCTTCTTTTTGATATTAGCCATTGTAACTGCTGTAAAGTACTATCTCCTTATGATTTTGATTTGCAATTTTCTGATTAATGGTAATTTTTAGCATCTTTATACACATCTGTTGGCCATTTGAATATGTTTGTTAAAATACTTAGTCTTTTGCCTATTTTTAGTTTGGTATTATTATTATTATTATTGTTTTTGTCTCTGATTTGTATGACTTTCTGCTATATTTTGAATACTAACCTCTTATCATATATGGTTTGCAAATATTTTATCCCATCTTAAAAGTTTTCTTAATTTTTGCTGTGCACAATACTTTGATACACTACAACTTTATGTTTGCTTTTATTGCAATACTTTTGATATATTAAAAAAATCATTGCCAAGGCCAGTATCATGGAGGCTTTTCATATGCTTTTTAAAATATTTTCTTTTAAGGATTTATGTATCAAATTTAAGTCTTTGTTTTAAGTCAATTTTTGTGTGTGGCATAAGAAATATGATCTAATTTTATTATTGTGCTTGTGAGTGTCCAGTTTTCCCAGCACCAAGCATTGAAAAGGCTACACTTTCTGTATTGCATATTCATGGTGCCCTTGTCAAAGATTAACTTCAGACACATAGATTTACTTCTGGGCTCTGTATTCCGTTCCATTGGTTTTTGTGCTGGTTCCTATAAACATACCATTCTATTATGTTTACTGTAGTCTTGAAATGTAGTTTTAAATAATAAAGTGCAATGTCCCTAGATTTTGTTTTATTCCTCATGATTGCTTTGGCCATTCAATATTTCTTATAGTTTTATATACATTGTAGACTTTAATTTTCTATTACTGTAAAAAGTGCACAGGAATTTTGATAGGAAGTTGAAATAATCTACAGATTGCTTTGGATAATATGTCACTTAGACAATATTCTTCTAATTCATAAACATGTAATCTATTTATGTTTATTTGTATCTTCTTTAATTTTTTTCATCAATATCTTTTATTTTTTATTGTAAAGATCTTTCACCACAATGGTTAAATTTATTGCTAAGAAATCTACTATTTTGTTGCTATTGTAAATGAGATTTTTTCTTTTTTACTGGTTTGCTCAAGCATATAGAAACGAAACTGATATTTGTATGTTAATTGTATATTCTGCTTCTTTACTGACTGTATTTATTAGTTTAAGTGCACTATTTAAATGTACTATTTATGTTTTTTATATATAAGATTATGTCATCCACAAACAGTGACTTTTTTTCTTCCTTTCAATTTGGATCTTTTTGATATTCTTGCTTAATTGTTTGATGTAGGACTTAATTATTCTATGCAGGACTTCCAGTTCTATGTTAAAATAGGACCGTTAGAATGGGTGTAATATAGACTTGCATTGGTGTTTGTGCATTTGAAGGAGTAAACTCCTCTTTTCATTTTTATAAACTGGTTTCAGCAGGTAAAGATCTTCATCTGTTGGATCTCAAGGCTGATGAGATCTTTACTGGGTTTGCAGTAAAAAGGCTTGTAGCTGGATCACAAGGTGGCTGCTGAATCTGGAGTGGGTTTTACCTTTAGTGGGCTTGTTACCAGGAGCACATGTGGTTGTGAGTCCTGTCATGTTTTTGGGCAGACTGGATTGTCTTCAGGGCTTTGTTCTGTGGAGCAGGCACTAGGGCAAGGTTCTGCTATATGGTGGGCCTAATAGCAGATGTGTGGGTGAGTGTGGCTCCACTGAGTACCTAGCAGGGTTTCCCCAGGTCATCTACCAACAGGGACTTTTGAACTGTTTTCTGTGGGTCACAAGTATGATGTCCCCAGCTTTTTTCTTATTCCTCATGATTGGTTTGGCCATTCAGTCTACTTTGTAGGCTTGTATTTTCTATTACTATGAAAAGTGAGACAGGGATTTTGACAGGGATTTGAGTTAACTTACAGATTGCTTTGGATAATATGACACCTTATTAACCAAAGGGCCTGCCTTCTCAAAATGACTCTTCTCGATCTTGGGTTTTAGCAAGGTTTTATAATGCCCTGTATCCCGAAGCTCACTATATTGCCCAGGCTGTTCTTGATCTCCTGGCCTGAAGCAGTCCTCCTGCCTCAGGCTCCTGAATGGAGGAGATACTGTCACAAGCCACTGTGCCTGGCTCTCTCATAAAGTTACTTTGGTTGATGGATGGCTGACTAGTTTTTATTCCTGCAGGGGAATATAAAAATAGGGACCCCCATTCCACTATCTTGATAATGTCACTGTCTCCATACATTTCTTCCTTATTTTGTTCT
The DNA here is from genome assembly GCF_047675955.1 of Chlorocebus sabaeus. NCBI lineage: Eukaryota > Metazoa > Chordata > Mammalia > Primates > Cercopithecidae > Chlorocebus > Chlorocebus sabaeus. The sequence goes on along the minus strand of NC_132930.1, from coordinate 49,738,932 downwards.
CTTGTACGTTTGTGTATCATTTCAGGTTCAAACATTAGAACAATAGGCTAGGATTTATACATTGTGTAAAAACTAAATTAGATAGCTAGTAGGTACCCTATATATATTACAATGTTCACCTATAAGATTAAGTTTAGTGCAGGCAAAAAGGGCTCATTAAAATTTTCATCCACTTTTTTCAATCTCTACCCAAACTATAATATAATTTATGCCCCAGTTTTTATTTTATCAATTACTCTTAATCATATTTCACAAAATTTATATTTTTTCTTTATTTAGAAATGTAAGGATATTATTTGCTTTTAAAGTCTGTATTACAGCTTTTTTATTTTGTGAAATAATAGCACCAATATATTAATAATATAAATATTTATAGTGTAAACACTTATTCATCAAAATTTTCCCATTAGAGAATTTTATTAATTATTGTAGTGCATTCTGTGAAATTGCACTGCCACAGAGCACAGGGCAATGATTCAGAATGCCTGATCTTCACAGACTCACAGTCACAGTTGAACATCGTAGTTATTTTAAAAAATTCTTTTCTAGTGTTATATCAATGTTCCAAACAAGATCTTATGGGTAAACGTTTCTCCCATTCTAGTTTTGCAATTCCATGTTAACTCTATTTTTATTTTAGGGTAGGTTCCTTGACATTGGTTTATCATATTTTTGGTTTTACCTAAGTATTATTTTGGATGACAACGTGCAACTTTTAATGTACAGTTTATGTGAATGTGCAATTTAATTACGATATGAATCAGCCATATATTTATTCACAATTCAATTTAAGTTTAGCAAATGTAATGAAAACTAAGCAAACTAATCTTACATGATAAAGCCAAGATCAGCTATCTTATACTTAAGCAAATACACCAAAAAATAATTTGTAACTTTATTGCTGCTTTTGTTCAAACTATGTTTTATATTCTCTACGACCAAGGAAATCTCTGATATTGTCCTACCAGGCTAAAGAAACAAACAAAAGGACATTGATTATACTTCCAAGTAGCAGGTTGTTTAGGCCCCAGATATTCCATATGTGGACCACTGTGCTCATGTTTGTTTGTTTTAATAAGGCTGTGGCCCAAAACCTTACCTTTTTTGTAGAAATTAAAACTTCTTTGTTCCATACTAAAGACAGGACAGCCCCATGATCTAAATCCAAGGGTGATGGCTCAGAGTGAGGACCATTTCTTGTTGGCATGGAGATGGTTGAGTTGGTCTACAATAAATCTGTGGGAGAAGCAGGTTGTGATGACTTGGAAGTGTTGTCTGCCTTCATGGTCTCAAAGTTCTCTGCCAAGTTCACCTCAGCTCTGCTGTACTCCTGTTCTGCTGTCAGGTTGGGAATGCTTGGCCAGTAGTGGTTCTCCACATGGTCCTCAACCGCTGGTGCTTCCCTGATCCACTGCCTGCCAGAAATGCAAACGTAGCAGAGGAGGCTGGTAAGGGGACAGAAACCAGAGATGCTTACTGGCCACTGCCTGGCTGGGGAAGAGAGTGGTGGGCACCCAATCCTAGCTCACACGCCAAGTGCCATCCTCATCCCAGCACCCAGTGGTGTCCCCCATAATGTGCACTGCCTGGCCTGAGGTAAATGGAGAGCTCAGCTGAGGCCTGAAATTGAAAAGGGGCTTTCCAGAGTCCCGAGTGTCCTGGACATCTAACCAGCCATTAAAAGAGTCTGTGTCCTTGTGGCCACAGACAGGTAATGATGGAATCCTGCCCACATTTCAGGGCCTTCTGAAGTCTTCACCTGAGAGTTCAGCTCTGGCAACAGAGAACACTTCTGGTGTCCAGAGATTCTCAGTGCCTGGCGGATGTAAAACTGATTGATGGCATCTGCTGGTTTCTGGAGCACTGCTTGGCTGTCCTTGTCTGCCGGCCCCAGCCTTGCCCATCCTTATCTGTGGGCCCCAGCCAGGGCACTGCAGAAAACTTGGTCTCTGGCTAGCATTCTGGACTGTGAGAGAGCCTGGCTGCAGCTAGTGCTGGATGGAGAGAGTAGAGTGTGGTGAAGTGGGGACAGTGGGCATTCTGCTACATGGCCTAGGGTTTCTCATGACTCTGGACTGCCCAGGTGCAGTGACCAGAAGGGAATCAGGGAGTGGAAACCATTTCTAGGCCACAGCTCAGGGAGAGAGAACCCAGGCTGAGCCTGGTGTTGGTCCTGAGTTGAGGAGATGAAGCTGGAGTCCAGGGAGACCAAAGAAGCTCAGATAAACTCGGCAGGGCAGAGTATTCAGGGTAGGAAAAGGATAAAGTCACAAAACAAAAAAGCTCCAGAGTCTTCAGCTAAATACTGATTGGTGCATGTATGTGTGTAAACTACCCAAGTCTAGGAGAAAAAACACCTGAAAGAAACAGAAACAACAATGCTTGAACCTCCTACAGAACCAGGCATATTTGGTGTTCCCACCAGCAACAGTGGACAAATCTTATACTTCCCAGACCATTGGATGAAACACTCAGAAAAGAATTGCTCCAGTAGTGTGGAAGATTAGATCTAGGCCAAGGCTGCTAAGGTCCTACTTAACAAGACCTCAAAGAAAACCCTCAAAGAACCAAAATCTTTCCAGGTAGTTTAACTGCATCCTAGAACATAGCTCAATAATATTTATAGGAACCCAACAATATCCAACGCACAATAAGATAAATTTCACATTGTCTGCCATCCAGCTGAAAATTACCAGGCATGTGAAGAAAAAGGAAATGTCTCAATAATGAGAAGAAAATTTGATCAATAGATACAGAAATGGCACATATGATGGAATTAGTCAGCAATGATATTAAAACAGTTATTATAACAACATTCCACAACAAGAAGGTAAAGGGAAGCTTGAACATGGAAGTAAGTAGAGACATGGAAGACCCAGCTTGAACTTCTAGAGATGAAAAATACAATGTCTGAGATGAAAAATATACTAAATGGCATTTAAAATAGAACAGATATTATACAAAAAAAGATTAGTCAACTGGAAGATGTAGCAATAGAAACTGTCAAAAATGGAACATGGAGAACAATATGGAAAAAAATTGAACAGAAAATCAACACCAACACGACGAATATATGTGTAATTGGAGTTCCTGAAGAAGGTGGGGAGGAGTAGAAGAAAAAAATATTTGAAAAAACTGTGGATGAAAAATTTTAAATTTGGTAAAAACTGTAAACCCAGAGACGAAGAACCAATGAACCCCTAGCACAAGAGACATGAGGAAGACACACTGGAGCACATCATAATCAAATTGCCCCAAACGAGTGACAAAGAGAAAATCTGAAAGGCTACCAAAGGGAAAAGGACATTATACAGAGAGGAACAAAGATAAAAATGGGCTGAGTGTGGTGGCTCACACCTGTAATCCCAGAACTTTGGGAGGCTGAGGCAGGATGATCACTTAGCACAGGAGTTTAAGACCAGCCTGGGTAACATGGCAAAACCCCGTCTCTACCAAAAATACAAAAATTAGCAGAGCGTGGTGGCACGCATCTGTAACCCCAGCTACTCAGGAGGCTGAGTCAGGGAGAACCGCTTGAACCTGGGAGGCGGAGCTTGCAGTGAACCTAGATGGCGCCATTGCAATCCCGCCTGAGCCACAGCACGACTGTCTCAAAAAAAAAAAAAAAAAAAAAAAAGATGGCAGACATCTGGTTAGAAACAACGCAAGGTTAGGTATAGTGGCACATGCCTATTATCCCAGCACTTTGCGAGATTAGGGCAGGATGATCACTTCAGCCAAGGAGTTCAAGACCAGCCTGGGCAACATGGCAAAACCTGGCCTCTATATAAAATGCAAAAATTAGCTGGGTGTGGTGGCGCATGCCTGTAGTCCTAGCTACTTGGGAGGCTGAGGTGGGAGGATTGCTTGAGCCCAGGAGGTAAAGGTTTCAGTGAGCTGAAATCATGCCACTGCACTCCAGCCTGGGTGACAGAGTGAGACCCTGTCTCGAAAAAATAAAAAATAAAGATAAAGAAACAATGCAAACCAGAGGATAGTGGAGTAACTTCTATAAAATACTCAAGGATAAAACGATTGTCAGTCTGGAATTCTACACCCAGCGAAAATATCTTTCAAAGATGATAGTGAAATAAAGACTTTCAGACATTGAAAAGCTTGAAGAATTCATTACCAGCAAGTCCTCACTACAAGGAATATTAAAGGAAATCCTTGAGGCAGAGGGAAAGTGAAACCAGATGGAAGTCCAGATCTACACAAAAGAATGTAGAGCACCCAAGATGGCAAATGTGTGAGCAAAAATGCAACATTAAAAAGCATTTTTAAAAGATAATTGACTGTTTAAGGCAAAAATGATAAATTAATGTGAGTTTACAGCACATATAGAAGCAAAATGCATGAAAACAATAACACAAAACCCAAAAGGAGGGAAATGCATGGGTACTGTTTTAAAGTTCTTATCCTCTACGTGAAGTGGTATAATGCTGACGCCAGCCAATGCTAAGTTAAATACATATACTGTGTTAGGCTGTTCTTGCACTGCTATAAAGAAATGTCTGAGACTGGGGCTGGGCACAGTGGCTCACGCCTGTAATCCCAGCACTTTGGGAGGCCGAGGCGGGCGGATCACGAGGTCAAGAGATTGAGACCATCCTGGCCAACATGGTGAAACCCTGTCTCTATTAAAAATACAAAAAAAATTAGCTGGGCGTGGTGGCGTATGCCTGTAGTCCCAGCTAAGCTACTCGGGAGGCTGAGGCAGCAGAATCGCTTGAACCAGGGAGGCAGAGGTTGCAGTGAGCCGAGATCGCACCACTACACTCCAGCCTGGGTGACAGAGCGAGACTATATCTCAAAAAAAAAGAAAAAAAAAAAGTCTGAGACTGGGTAATTTATGAAGAAAAGAGGTTTAATTGGCTCACGGTTCTGCAGGCTACACCCAAGAAACATGGTTTCCCCACAGCACTGGGGACTCTCGGCATCAACTTTGGAAACGGGCAGTGCAGGTGGAGTCCTCGTGCTCCACAGAGGCAGCTGTAGGTCATAGCTCTCCCACGGGAGCCCAGTCCCTCTCCCTCTATCTAATGTTATTAGAGTTGGTTTCCCATCAGCCTTCAGTGTGAACTTCCAGCCTTTTTCATCAGCTGCTTCCTGATAGACAGGAGGTGCCGGAGGTGCACACACCTGTTTCTCCTTGCACAGGCTCAGCTTTCGAGCACGTCTTTGATTGCTTAGTGGTAACATGCTCCCATCACCCTGCACTGCTCAGAAGCTATCTTCTTACCCAGCCAGGGAAGGGCAGTGGAGGGGCTGCAGAAGGCACCTTTGGGGTGTAACAATTGCCTTTGGGGGAGGGTTTTCTCGATGGGGTTGGTATCCTGAGAAAGGGCTGTAAACCACACCACGTATGCACTCTCTGCTGTCACAGCGAGACCTGCGTGTGGAGCCTGCAGACCTCACGGTCTATTTGCTGTGGGGACAGAAACCTGAATGTACTGGATCCTGAAGCTCTTAAATAAGGGGCTTCCAACCAAGCTCTGCCTCAGAAGGCTGGTCATGTTTGACCCCTTGCCAGGGTGTGAGCTCCCCAAATGCCATCATACCTGGGGCTGTCTCTGGTTTGTAAGCACCACTCCCTCCAGAGAAGCCTGAAGGATGAGCAGCTAGGGAGGTGAACACTCTTGGGGGTGACATGGTGGGTGGGATGGGCCTGGGTGTGGGTGGAGGGAGGACCCTCTTGGGGGTGACATGGCGGGTGGGACTGGCCTGGGTCTAAGTGGAGGGAGGACCCTCTTGGGGGTGACATGGTGGGTGGGACTGGCCTGGGTCTACGTGGAGGGAGGACACTCATGGGGGTGACATGGTAAATGGGACCGGCCTGGGTGTGGGTAGAGGGAGGACACTCAGGGGTGACATGGTGGATGGGACTGGCCTGGGTGTGGGTAGAGGGAGGACACTCGGGGGTGACATGGTGGGTAGGACATGACTGGATGTGGGTGGGTGCCGCATATGTGGGCACTGGGGCCTCCCTCAGGAGAATACCAGGCTGGAGCCCCCTGAGTCTCGGAATTTGCTGTTGAAGGAGTGGAGAGGCCGATCTCAGCAGAGGCTGGCTTTGCAGTCAGTGTGAGCCTCTGCCCCACAGCTGTGAGGTGGAGCTGATGAGAAAGGTCTTCCCCACCTTGCGGGTCCCCTCCCCTGCCTCCTGCCCCTGCTGGGAAGGCTGCCCTGTGCAGTGGTGCCAAGTCTGGGTGGGGTGAGAGGATGGAAGCCCCACCCTCTGCTGCTGCTGGAGGCCCAGGGTGGGGTCTTCGTCTGTCTGAAATTCAGGCCCAGGCTGGACAAACGCCTTAGAGTGCCCCTTGGTTCAGAGCTGCCTCCCTGTTTATCATCCAGCAGTAACTGAAGAGCTTGGGGCCGTGACAGGGCATTTGCCTGGTGGTCCTGGCTAAGCTGTGTTCCTTTCCCCAGGAGAGGGTGGCAGGGAGTGTGTTGGGGTGGGAGAGGGAGCACTGTGATCCCCATGCAGCCAGCTGTGCCCACTCGCTGTGCAGTCTTCAGCTCATCTGATCACAGGGTTTCAAGGGACGAGGGCCACAGCTCTGCGAATTGTCAGAGAGGCAGGTGATAAGGAGAAGGTTACATTCCTTCAGCACTGCTTGCTTGAATGGGAGCTGGGAACCTAAGATTCTGAAAATAAACAAATTAAAGAAACCAACCAAGATGCCCTGCTGGGCCCAGGAAGGGTCCCATGTCCACCGAACTCCTGGTGGGGTGGGGTGGGGCTGGTGGGGTGAGGGGTTCCCATGCCCACCGAGCTCCTTGTGGGGTGAGGGGTTCCCATGCCCACTGAGCTCCTTGTGGGGTGAGGGGTTCCCATGCCCACCGAGCTCCTTGTGGGGTGGGGTGGGGCTGGTGGGGTGAGGGGTTCCCATGTCCACCGAGCTCCTTGTGGGGTGAGGGGTTCCCATGTCCACCGAGCTCCTGGTGGGGTGGGGTGGGGCTGGTGGGGTGAGGGGTTCCCATGCCCACCGAGCTCCTTGTGGGGTGGGGTGGGGCTGGTGGGGTGAGGGGTTCCCATGCCCACCGAGCTCCTGGTGGGGTGGGGTGGGGCTGGTGGGGTGAGGGGTTCCCATGTCCACCGAGCTCCTGGTGGGGTGGGGTGAGGGGTTCCCATGCCCACCGAGCTCCTTGTGGGGTGGGGTGGAGCTGGTGGGGTGAGGGGTTCCCATGTCCACTGAGCTCCTGGTGGGGTGAGGGGTTCCCATGTCCACCGAGCTCCTTGTGGGGTGGGGTGGGGCTGGTGGGGTGAGGGGTTCCCATGTCCACCGAGCTCCTGGTGGGGTGGGGTGGGGCTGGTGGGGTGAGGGGTTCCCATGTCCACCGAGCTCCTGGTGGGGTGGGGTGGGGCTGGTGGGGTGAGGGGTTCCCATGCCCACCGAGCTCCTTGTGGGGTGGGGTGGGGCTGGTGGGGTGAGGGGTTCCCATGTCCACTGAGCTCCTGGTGGGGTGAGGGGTTCCCATGTCCACCGAGCTCCTGGTGGGGTGGGGTGGGGCTGGTGGGGTGAGGGGTTCCCATGTCCACCGAGCTCCTGGTGGGGTGGGGTGGGGCTGGTGGGGTGAGGGGTTCCCATGTCCACCGAGCTCCTGGTGGGGTGAGGGGGTCCCATGTCCACCGAGCTCCTGGTGAGGTGAGGGGGTCCCATTCCCACTGAGTTCGTGGTGGGGTGAGGGGAGGGTGGAGGTCTGTCGGCCGGGGGTCCTCAGCCTCCACCTCCCACCAGCCCCACTCCTGGTCAGCCAAAGCCCTGTGCACCTGTGGGCTCTTCTCTCACCAAAGTCAAGGCTTGGTTGGCCTTGGGTAGAGCCTGAGGGTTCAGCCATCAGCTCTGGCCAGACGCCTGGTCACTGGCCACCCAGGGATATGGAGAACAGCGAGTGAGTGGTTAAAACCCCACACCCGGGCTTCTCCATCCCAGTGTGAGTGGCTGTGCTCCAGCTGAGATGAGCACGTGGGTGGCAGGAATTGTGCCTTGTCAAAGGTTACTGGAAAGGAGTTTGAAGTCCCCTCAGGGTTCCAGGGCTGGACAGGGATGAAAGAGCCCTAATATGTGGTTATGAGCATCCAGAAGATGTTCATAACTGAATGATTCAGGGCCTCTGGAGGCTGAGGTCGGTGAGTACAAAGTGAAAGGGATTGGCAAAGCAGCCTTGGCCTGGGGCCAGGGAGGACTCCAAGAAGGGCTGGCCAGGCGTGGAGGTCATCAGCCAGGGTGGTGGCATCTTATGGTCTCAGGAGCCTGAGTCTTAGGAGCACGAGGGTGGAAAGGCCCAGACAGTGGACAGAGGCAGCTCCCGTCCCAGTCTTGGATCGCCCAGTGATCTACTCTGGGTGGTCAGTCACCTGCTCGGCCTCACCCTTGCGGGTTGAACGCCTGCCTCAAGGGGCGGTCCTGACAGTGCCTGGCATGTGGCAGGTGCTGGTACACGGAAGTGTCTCCGCTAAGCGGCTGGCCTCAGAGCCCAGGAACCTGCTCAAGGAGGTCCCCCCAGGAAAGATTCCAGGCTGCAGGTGGGGATGCAATAAACAAAGCTGAAGGCCTTCGGAAAACACAAAGCAAAAAACAAAAACAACAACAGAAACCAATGAATGGCCCATTGGCTTCTAATGTGTTGTTGGAGGCAGGGTTAGGTGGCGTCACTGTATCCACAGGCTCAGGTGAAGGGGCCTGGGCCAGACTGGGGCCACACCAGTGGGTTTGAAGCACATCCCTGGAAAATCGTCTCTGATGATCCTTTCCTTGGCACCAGGGTCCGACCTCTGCCTCCTCCGCCCCTGCCCTGGGGTAAGATGAGAGTGTTGTCTTCGGTGAATACAGAGCTTTGGGTCCTGCCCGCAGCACCTATTTGACCTCCCAGGGCCAGTGGCCTCTTCTGTAAGATGGGAGTGACGATGGTCCTTCCTCCCGCCCAGGCTGGTGTTAAGTACTCATCGCATGGAAGCCAGGATGAGTTTTGTTCCAAGTCAGGGCAAAACGCCCAATGCCCCAAATGTCTAGGGGCTAGAGGAGGGGTGAAGGGTGAAGGGGCTGGAGCCGAGAGCCTGGCTCTTGCCTCGTGTGGGGAGAAGGGCCTGGCAGAGCCGAGGCCAGGCTGCACGTGGGTTCCAGCATGGGGCTCCAGGCAGCTCATGATCACTAATTTCCATAATAATTATGGTGATAACAGTAATCATGGAAGTTCATTTGCTTTTAATGTGTGTGTATATACGACCCGCCCTTTTGTGGGAGTCACACTCTTGATTGAGGGTGATTAAATAGTGCTCGGATGTGGCTTCTGGCAGGGACAAGGCTGCCCTAGGAAGGCTGTGGCTTGGAGAGGAGGAAGTGTTGACTGATTGGAAACGGGCTATGACAGAGCATGTGTGCATGTGTGTGTGTCTGTGCACATGTGTGCACGGCCACTCAATACTACAACACATACGAGATTCTCAGACAAAGGCTCCTCCTTTCTTTCCAACACCACAGGGCCCTGATGGCTGGTCCAGATGTGGTCAGAAGTGGGGGAGAGAGAGCCTGCTCTGGGCTTTGCCATGCACACAGCAGGAGCTCAGGAATATTCCCGTGTGTTTAGGGAAGGGTCAAAGGCTCTCAAGCCTAGATGCACCAAGGCTGTCAGTCCTGGGAGGTTAGCAAACTGTCAGGAAGAGGAGGAGGTGAGTGTTAGGCCTTGGGGCTTCTTACCACCCTGCTGAAGCCTCAGCTGCCCTGTGCTGGCAGGACTTCCTTCAGGGAAGTAGAATTCTTGCCCAGTGTCGCACAGTTTCTAAGTGGAGAAGCTGAGATTTGAACCCATGTCTGTAAACTTCTCACACTATGTCACTCACTTCCTGCAGGGACAGATCTGGCCACAGCAGGTAGTAGGAGGCAGGTGGCGATTGGAGGATACGATGGCAGGTGGCAGGGGTTGGGATTCTGAGCCAAAGGCCAGCTGCTGGGAGACTCCTGCGGGGAAGGGAGGCAGGGTGGGTGGAGCAGGGCCGAGGGGTCACAGCCATAGGAAGAGCAAGCCCTGGGCCACTAGGGCTGACCCCCAGGTGAGTCTGAAGCCAAATCCCAAGTTACAGACTTTTATGGGGTAAACCGTGTCCCCCTGAAATTCATATGTAGACATCTTAACCTGCAGGACATCAGAATGTGGCCTTATTTGGAATAAGGTGCTTGCAGGTGTGTAATCAATTAAGATGGGGTTGTATGGGTGTAGGAGGGTCCCCTAGTGCAATTTGACTGGTATACTTACCAAAAGGAGAACGAGGGCCCAGACCCACACACAGGGAGGACACCACAGGAAGGTGAAGGCAGAGAGGGGCTGAGGCTTCTTCAAGCCAGCGGAGGGCAAGGGTTGCCAACAAAACCCTGGAGGCTGGGAGAGATGTGGAAGAGATTCTCTCACAGTCTCCGAAGGAACCAGCCCTGCTCCCACCTTGATCTTGGACGTCTGGCCTCTGGAGCAGTGAGAGAATAAAGTTTGGCTGCTTTAGGTCACTTGGTTTGTGGTGCTTTGTTACTGCAGCCCCAGGACACAAATACACTGACCTAGAGCAGCTGTGAGAAGGTCTACCTGGAGATGGGCCCACGTGAAGGGTTGTGGGGGAGCCAGGAGATATGCTCCATGTCTGAGCAGGTGCTCTGAGGACAGTGTCAGAGCTCCATGCTGTTCTGTTCTCCTTCTCCTGTGAGGCAGCATGTTCCAAGTGGGGGCATGGTCCAGGTGGGGGCATGTTCCAGGTGGGGGTGTATTCCAGATGGGGGCATGTCCAAGCAGGGGGGCGTGATGCAGGAGGAGGCGTGTCCCACGAGGGGGGTGTCCTGGGGGCTGTCCCAGGTGGGCATATGTTTCAGAGGGTGAGTCCCAGGAGGGATATATTGCAGGACAGGGCGTGTCCTGGAGGCTGTCCCAGGTGGGGGCATGTCCCAGGAGGGGTGTGCTTCAGGTGAGGGTGTGTCCAAGGGGGGGCATGTTCCAGGGGGTGTGTTCTAGGTTGGGAGAGTGTTCCAGGTGGGGGCACACCTGCAACCTGGATGGCAGAGAGAAAAGCACCATAGACCAGGGCCCCAGCTGCACCTTGGCAAGGACACAGCAAGAGCAACATGTCACCTTGATGTCATCAGCCACCAGGTTTGGTGGTGTCACTGCAACGTGACCCAGCCAGAGCTGACCGATGAAATGCCTGAGGCTCCTCTTGCAGGGTTTGGCGTCAGGACACCGGGTTATCCCCTGGGAGTCAGCCGCACCTTGGTCTTCTGGTTCTCATTACAGGCCCGGCTCAGGGCTCCTGCCTCCCAGGCTCAGGCCCAGCACTGGGCCAAAGAGCACCTTCAGTGAAGATTTACTGGGAGAAGGAGGTGGGAAAGGCGGCTCATAGAAGAGGCTGAGGCCATTCCTGTCCAAGGTAATTATCTCCCGCCTCTGCGACTGACTTTAATAGCCACATTATTTATTAATGTGTTAATCAATGCTATCTCCTTGGGTAACTGCATGCACCTCTTACCAAGCAGGCCTCTTTAGGGGCCTCCGTGTCTCCTAAGTGGGCAGTTGCTCTGTGCACCAGCCTATTGAAGGCTCCCACACCCCCTTGAGGATCCTGATCAGGAAGGGGCTGGAGACAGAAGAAAAATAATTTCCCCAGAAGGGCAGAGGGAAGACTCTGTTGCAATAAAAAAGGTAATGATTGCCACCCATTTTGGGGGCCTCTGTGTGTGCCAGGCCTGGTCCTAAATGCTTATTTTGCTTTATCCTTGTGCCAAGGGGAAACAGCTTGGCAGAGGAACAGAGACCCTGGCACCAGATTGCGTGAGCCACCATACTGCCTCTTCTGGGCTCTGTGACTTTGTAAAACTCACTTCCTCTCTTTCTTCAGTTTCCTCATCTGGAAGCTGGTGCCAGTGATGGCTGCCATCTCACGGGGGTACTGTGAGGATTCCACAAGTTTATGCCTGTGGAGTGCTGGCTTGGTGCACTATTGTCCCATTTCCAGATAAGCAGAGTGAGGCATGGAGAAGTCCTGTGATTTGCTCAAGGTTCTCTGGCTAGGCAGGGACCCAGACAGCATTGAACCCAGGCCACTTGGTCCTACAGTCATTTATTCAATCATTACATTTTGAGGTTTCAAAAACCCCAGCACTGCCTTTACTGGGGATGAAAAAGCAGCTCTGCCACGTGGACTTTGATTCACCTTCATGGCCACTCTTCTCTGTACTGCCTGTCTCTGCCTTCTCTTTCCTGGGTCTCTCTGTGGGTTTGGCCCACATGTAGGTTCTCCACAAGTCCCCTTAGGAACTGTTCTGTTGTGACTTCTGCTGAACCCACTGCCTGGTCCTCATCTCCCTTAACACCCTTTGGGAGGCTTGAAAAGGAGGACAGTTTTTGTAAACTAAAAAGACATTTGTGTGTGCCAATCAGCCTTGGCACTTATCTTACAGGCTGAACAAAATTGAAGACCAGAGGTGCCCCCTCCATAGCCCAAGATTGAAGATAAATCCTGAAATGAAAGATTACCAAAGATTCATCCAGTTTCCTATTCCAAGTCAATCTTCTATCCTTGGATTGTAACCTTGCAGGATCTTGAACTCATATCCTTTCAGGGATCATAGAAGTGAGCACATCAAACCTGCCATGAAAAAGTTGTGGAAAAGTGGGCAATATTGCCAAATGCAAAATATCTGGGCTATATTTTGGTCTGAGATCACCATTTGAGATTCCTGGAAGATAGGGAACATGGAGGCCAACTCCCATAGGGATATTATGTAAGACTCCAAGCCCTAAGTCAGTGATCTCAACCCTGTGGATCAGCACTCTTCATGTAATGGGGCATCTTAACCCATTTTGTGCTGCTATAACAGAATACCACAGACTGGGGAATCTATAAAGAAAAGAAATTTATTTCTTAGAGTTCTGGAGGCTAGGAAGTCCAAGGATGAGGGGTCTGCATCTGGTGAGGACCTTCTTGCTATGTCATCTCATGGCTGAAGGCAGAAGAGCAAGAATTTGAGAAAAAAAGAGCAAAAGGGGCTTAACTTGCTTTTAATGCAAGCCCACTCCCAAGATAACTAACCAACTCCTGAGATAATGACATTAATCCATGAATGGGGCAGAATCTTATAACCTAATCACTCTTATTAGGCCCCGCCTCTCAATACCGTCACATAGAGGATTAAGTTTCCAACACATGAGCTCTGGGGACACATGCAGACCATAGCATGGGGGATTGATGTGTATATGGGAGGCACCAGTCATGAATATTTTGGCTGGAAGTTGTGTTTGAGAGCTGAAGCCATGGTCCATCATGGCAGGGCACACATAGACCTTTGAATGCTCTGAGAAATGAATATTGAACAGTGTAACTCATGGCAGAAGGTGGAATATTTAAAAGGCAGGACTGCCTGGGTCAAGTAAAAGGTGAACAAACAGCCTGTAGCCTGTGGCTGGCTCCTTTTCCCTTCCCATCCCCACATTTCACTTTTCTCTCTCTCTTTCTTTCTTTCTTTCTCTCCCTCCCTCCCTCCCTCCCTTCCTTCCCTCCCTCCCTCTCTCCCTCCCTCTCTCTCTCCCTTCCCTCCCACTCTTCCTTCCTTCCTTTCCTTCCTCTCCCTTCCTCTTTCCTCTCCCTCCCTCCTTCCTTGTTTCTTTCCATCTTTCTCTTTCCCTCTTTCTCTCCCTCCCTCCTTCCTTCTCTCCTTTCTCTCTCTCTCTCTCTCCTTATTTCCTTCTCTCTTTCTTTCTTTCTCTCTCTTCATCTTTCTTTCCCTCCATCCTTCCTTCTCTCATTCTTTCCTTCCTTCTCTCTTTCTTTGTCCCCTCCCTCCCTTCCTTCCTTCATTCCTTCCTTCCCTCTTTTCTTCCTCCCTGCCTTCCTGCCTTCCTTTCTTCTCTCTTTCTTTGACTGATGTGTTCTGAGCCCAAGCACCCTACTAAGTGGTACCAAAATTGACTCAAGAATCAAGAAGAAATAGAAAATCTAAGAAGTACTATAATATGAAAAAAATAAAATTTCTAGTAAAATAAAATCTTTCACAAAGGAAGGACTAGGCCCAGATGGTTGTATGAGCAAATTTTACAAACTTTCAAAGAATGGATCATTCTAATTATGTCCCGAACAACTGTAGCTAGGAATATTAATGCTTGATTTTTCATGAGTCTCATTTCCTAAAATCTGTAGGTTCAAAGGCAGATTGGCATGTGTTGGAAATCCTCAAATGTTGTGCAGTTCCTTGGAGTTTTAGCATTAAGAAAGAGAGGTCTTGCCTGCATTAACTTTGAATTTTGTAAGTTACCAGTTAAGAGAGATACTCTATGCATTTATACACACCCTGATTTTATAGGAATGGAGGCATATTCGATACGTGGCTCTGCACACAGGGTTTTTACCTTGTAACATATCTTGGACATCATTTTTGAGCATCCTTTTAAAATATATTTTTTAAATAGCTGCATAGTATTCTATCATATGAATAACCATAATTTCAGTAAACAGTAAGGTGATAATCATTAATGTGAATGATAAACATGAAGGTGATTTCCAGACTTTTGTTAATTAAAAAGGTGGTATAATACTTTCTCCCATTCAGATATAATTCCAGGCATCATGAGTATGTCTGTAGGGTAAATTTCTGGAAATGAAATTGCTGAATCAGACAGTATTTCCAGTTATAATTTTGGTATATATTGTTTAATCACAATTGATAAAGTTTGTACCAATTTATAATTCCAGTAACAAGATGTAAGGACCACGTCAAACTCCACAACTTCACTGGCAGTGCTTGACATCGTGATGCATATTGCCAGCCTCCCTTCAGGTAAAGTTCTATTAACTCTGCAAAAATTTGATAAATGGCAGACGTCACATTTCCAGATAGTTTTGTGGTAACCAAAAAAGAATTTATTACAAATTTTTATATCACATTGAGACAAAACATTATTTGCAATAAATATCATTATTGTTATGTATTTAAAACATATCATGTATTAAGAAATCGTACTTTAGATGGGGCCAAGCTGGCCGATTAGAAGCAACTGTGGCCCGTGGCTCTCACCGAGAGCAGTGACGAGTGCGAGTGAATCTGCACCTTCAGTTGAGGTATCCAGGTTCTTGCACTGGGACTGACTAGGCGGACAGCTCGACCCACAGGGTGTGAGGAAAAGCAAGTGGGGCGATGGCCCACCCAGGTGGGCACGAGCTAGGGGAGCCCCCACTCGCAGCCAAGGGAGGCGGTGATTGTGCGACTCTGCCTGGGAAACCACGCTTCTCCCTCGGATCTTGGCAACCTGCAGATCCAAGGAGGATCTGACGAGGAGGTCCCCTCGTGAGCCCAGCTCCCATGGCCTGGATCTGAAGCACAGAGCTGTGTGGAGTCTCGGCGGAGAGCTCGCTGGCTCACTGGGGCATGCTGGAAACCCAGGAGTTTTGCGTACTCTGCCCGGAGAATTCCAGCAAAGCGGGAGATACATCCATGCGTTCCCCCAGGAAGGGGGCTGAATCCAGGGAGCCAAGTGACGTCATTCTGAGACTCCACTCACACAGTCCCTCACAAGTGACGTCATTCTGAAGCCCCACTCCCACAGCCCCTCACAAGTGACGTCATTCTGAAGCCCCACTCCCACAGCCCCTCACAAGTGACGTCATTCTGAAGCCCCACTCCCACAGCACCTCACAAGTGACGTCATTCTGAAGCCCCACTCCCACAGCCCCTCACAAGTGACGTCATTCTGAAGCCCCACTCCCACAGCCCCTCACAAGTGACGTCATTCTGAAGCCCCACTCCCACAGCCCCTCACAAGTGACGTCATTCTGAAGCCCCACTCCCACAGCACCTCACAAGTGACGTCATTCTGAAGCCCCACTCCCACAGCCCCTCACAAGTGACATCATTCAAAATAATTTTCATGTAGAGGTTTACATATGCGGATCAGGAATCTCCATGTATTACAAAATTTATGAGAACATAACAAATGTTGATACACACATTTAATTCTGAAATAAATCTTACAACAAATAAAATTGTAACAAATCAAGAAAATTCTGTAGGTTACACATTTTATGTCTAAAAATACAGGTATTGAACACTCAAGGATGGATAAAAGAAGAAATCATAAGAGAAAACAGAAAATATTTAGAGACAAATTAAAATATGAAATACCAAAAGTTAAGAGATATGTCAAAAACAGTACCATAAGAGAAAAATTTATAGCTACAAGTGATTATAAAAAAATAAGACATCAAATCAACAACTTAACTTTATACCTAATGAACTAAAAACAGAGGGGAAAAGAGGGAACAAAGAAAAGCTAGCAAAATAAAAAATGATAAAGATAGCAGTGGAAATAAGTGAAACAGAGAATAGAAAAACAATATCAAAAATCAACAAAACCGAGTTTGTTCTCTGAAAAAGTTCAACAAAACTGAAAAACCTTTAACTAGACTGACTAAGAAAAAAAAGAGAATACTCAAATTACAAGACTCAAAATAAAATGGGTTCATTACTACCAAAATTTTGGAGTAAATGAAGGATGTAAGAGAGTACCATAAGGAATTGTACACTAAAAAATTGAATAACCTAAATAAAATGAACAAATTCCTAGAAACAAAAAACCTACTAAGACTGAATCAGAAAAGTTGAATAAACCTATTCAGCAAGGAGATTCAGCAAGAAGATGGCATCAGTAAACAAAAACTCAGCAACAAAGAAAAGCCTGGCTTCACTGTTGAATTCTACCCAATGTTTAAAGCAAAATGAACGCCAGTTTTTCTCAATTTTTTTCCAAACATTGAAGAGGAGGTAACATTTTCTAATTTATTCTATGAGGCTAGTATTACCCTGACACCAAGCCAGACAAAGGAACCATAAGAAAACTACAAACAAACATCCCTTACAAATGCTGATGCAAAAATCCTCAACAAAATACCAGCAATTCAAATTTAGCAGTACATTAAAAGGATTATACACTATGAATGAGTATAATTGACTCCTGAAATAAAAGTATGTTCCAACACGTGAAAATCAGTGTAATATCACATTAACATAAAGAAGGAAAAAACCCTCATGTGATCATCTTAATCAAAGAAGAAAAAGCATTTGTCAAAATTTAACCCACATTCATGATAAAATATACTTAATAAACTATAAAAAGGAATAAAACACCTTAACATAATGTTATATTTAAAAATAAAAACACCCAGCGAACACAGCTAACATTATAATGAAAGACTGAAAGCTTTTACCCTAAGAGCAAAAACAAGGATACCTGCTTTTACTACTTTTATTTAATATAGTACTGAAGGTTCTAGTTAGCTAAAACAATAAGACAAGTAAAATAATAAAAGATATTCCGATTTTTTAAAAAGTAAAATTTTCTGTTCGCAGATGACATAATCTTATATATTAAAAATATTTTACTTTCTGTGAGATAAACTATGAGATGCAATAAATAACATTCAGCAAAACTACAGGACACAAAATCAACACACAAAAATCAGTTGTATTTCTGCAATAACAAACTATCTGAAGAAGAAATCAAGACAACAGTATCATTTATGATAGCGTCAAAAAATAAAATATTTAGAAACCAACTTAACCACGGAAATGAAAAACTTGCATAGCAAAAACTATAAACATTGCAGAAAAGTATTAAAGATGACACAAATAAATGAAAAGACATCATGTGTTTATGGGTTGGAAGACAAAACCTTGTCAAGATGCCATCGTTATCTATAGTCATCTACAGATTCAATAAAATCACTATAAAAATTCCAATATTTGAAAAAATAGAAAAACCTATTCTAAAATTCAGATGAAATCTCAAAAAACCCCAAGTAGCCAAATCAATCTTAAAAACTAACAAAGTTGGAGAACTAACACCTCCTGGTTTCAAACTTACTGTAATGGTTCAGTGCCCAAAACGATGCTGTACCAGCATAGAGACAGACATAAAGACCAATGCAATAGAAAAAAAGAACCAAAAAATATGGTCATGATTTTTAACAAGGGAGTCAAAACTATTCAATGGGGAAAGGACAGTATGTTTTTAATGGTGTTAAAAATGAATATTTACATGGAAACCAATAAAGCTGGACCCTTGCTTTACACCATATAAAAAACTTAATTTAAAATGGACCAAACATCTAATTGTAAGAGCTAAAACTATAAAACCCTTAGAAGAAAACACAGGGAAAATGTTTCATAATGTAGAATCTGGCAATAATTTCTTGGATATGACAGTGAAAGCACAGACAACAACAACAAAAATACATAAAAAGAACTTCATCAAAGTGAAAAGCTTTTATGTATCTGAAGATACAATCAATAGGTTGAAAATAAATTCACAAAGGGAAAGAAAATTTTCACACATTATATATTTGATAAGTAATAACCAGGCTATATAAAGACCTCAGCACTAACAACAAAACAATCAAATTTAAACATGAGCAAAGGTTTTAAAATACACATTTCTTTAAAGAAGATAGATAAATGACCAGTAAGCACAGTATAAACTGCTCAGCATCACTAATCATGAGAAAAATGTAAATCCAAACCACAACGCAATACCAACTGACACATATAAGTGTAGCTGCCGTCAAAAAAACCACCACCAGCATACCGAAACAACAAAGCCCCAGAAAACAGGAAATGCTGGATGTGGACAAGTCAGGACTCCTGCACACTGATGGTGGGAAAGTAAGATGCCACAGCCACTGTGGAAAACAGTAATCACCACATGATCCAGTAATTCCACATCTGGGTATATACGCCAAGAAACCGAAAGTGGCAATTTGCACACCCATGTTTATAGCAGCATTCACAAGAGCCAAAGGGTAGAAAAAGCCCAAATGTCCATGTACAGATGAATGGATAAGCAAATATGATCAATACACACAATGATATATTATTCAGCCTTAAAAAGGAAAGGCATTCTAATAATGCTACAACATAAACCTTGAAAAGATTAACACCAAAAAATGCAAATACTCTATGCTTTCCACTTTTATAGCATACCTAGAGCAGTTAAATTCATAGACACAGAGAGTAGGATGTGGTTTCCAGGGGATGGGGGAAGGGAAAGGGGAGCTATTGTTCCGTGGATACAGAGTTTCACTTTGAGGTGATGACAGGTTTGGAATGGATAGTGGTGATAGTTGCACAACGTATTTGTACTTAATGTACTTAAATTTTCTGTTATACCTATTTTACCATAGTAAAAAAATTAGCAAATATTTAAAAATCTACATGTTTCTTTGAACTGTTTCTTTACATCTCTTGTCCATTTTTCAATTTGGTTGTTGGTCTTTTAATAATTTAGGATAGACATATATATGTGTATATATATATAACCCAAATTAGCTTTTTGTGTGTCATGTATGTTGCAGATCTATTTCCCCAGTCTGTTGACTTTTGACTTGGAGACATTTTTCTCACCTATAAAGTTTTAATTTTTATGGAGTCAAATGCATCAGTCTTCTAGTCAAAGGCTTATTTATGGGTATGGTGTTTCAGTTTAGGATGATAAAGAAGTTGTAGATATGGATAAAGGAGATGGTTGTTCAACACATTATACTGGATGCCACTCAACTGTACATTCAAACATGGTTAAAATGGTAAGTTTTGTGTTGTATATATTTTACCACCAAAAAACGGTCGGGCTTAGATGTTTATAGGTTAGGGGTTTGGAGTACCTCTAACATTTATTCCCCAGGGATCTAATTTATAAAACACCCACACAAGGAAAATAGATACTGACTTCACAAATTTCTTTATAAGTCCCACAGCAGAGGCTGTCTGGGAAAGCAGAGGTGGAAAAAGTCACATAAATTCGAGGTCAGTGTGAGACCTCCCACCCCCTGCTCTGGAATCAGATGGAGGAAGGCACGCGTGCAGGCTGAGCTGGAGGTCAGTGTGAGACCTCCCACCCCCTGCTCTGGAATCAGATGGAGGAAGGCACACATGCAGGCTGAGCTCAAGGTCAGTGTGAGACCTCCCATCCCCTGCTCTGGAATCAGATGGAGGAAGGCATGTGTGCAGGCTGAGCTGGAGGTCAGTGTAAGACCTCCCACCCCCTGCTCTGGAATCAGACGGAGGAAGGCATGCGTGCAGGCTGAGCTGGAGAGATGAGCTGGGCTGGGCAGAACAGTCCTCCCATGACCCTAGACCTTAAGTGCTCCCACATGCTCTCAGGCATGTATCAAACCAAGAAAGCAGGCTAGGAGGCTAACACAGCTAAGTGTATACAGGGAGCTACAAAATACTTGAGCTGAGCAAATGACACACAAGGAGACAGAAGCAGTATGACCTTTACACAGTGACCTGGCTGAAATCATTTCAGGCTCTCATTAATCAGGCGAGCTCTGCTTTCTCTCTGAGGTAGGTAAACTTGAGGGGTAAAGTGGGAGTTGGGGAAAACAGAAAAGAAAGCCTGGTGGTGTTTCTTCTAACTCTGTTATAAATAAAAAGTAACACACAAATGCCCTGTCTCAGGGCCCAAATATTAGGTGAAGAAATGTTTGTCATCTCAGTCACATGACATGGACTGTAGCAGAGCAGTACACACATGGTCATTATTCCTTTCCCTCTGCATGTTGTGTGCTTTCTCAGTTTTATAACGTACCTGATCCACTTGTTTCATCATACTAGCTGCAAACAAGGCCACTGAATGTCACACCAGGTGGCCAGCATGTCTGTGAAGGGCGGAAACTGGGGCAAACAGCTGGCAGAGGCCTGCTAGAAAGTCCCCGATGCCCACTCCATGGAGGACTCCACACTTAAAAGACAAGATAAGCGAGTGTTCGGCTGCGTCGCTAGTTATCCCCCCAAATAAAAAAATAAAAGTAACCCCTCCAGGGAATGTGTACATACACACAAAAGTATGTGCACACAGCTACATGCAAAGGGGAAAGGCTGGGAAGGAACCAAATCCACCTCTGAACACCAGTTACTTGTGGGGAAGGGGCAGGTGAAGCCGCCTGTCCACATTACTCACCTTTTCAACTGATGAGCTTGCATCAGTTTTGGCAATTTCTCATAAAAAGGCAATTTTCACTCCTTGGGTGATCACCCAGGTCCTGCAAAACTGAGCCACCAACAACCACCTGCACCACTTCCCATGAGGCCAAATAATGGCTTCCCTCAAAGCTCAGCCATCCCACCCACCTCCCAGTCCTGTCCCATGCAGGGGGCTACTGGCCGCCTGGGGTACAGGGGTCCAGGCCAAACCCAACCCACAGATGGCTGGTGAAACCAGCATGTATCCAAGGGCCTTCCCCCGACCTGGGCCATGTGCCCACTGCATAGATATGCCTGTGCTCGCTCCCCTAGGACAGAGACTCCCTTTTCTTCAGTTGGAACGAGGGATGGGGAGATTTGATGGTGTCCTGCACAGGTTGGTTTCTTCGGCTGGAACGAGGGATGGGGAGATTTGATGGTGTCCTGTACAGGTTGGTTTCTTCGGCTGGAACGAGGGATGGGGAGATTTGATGGTGTCCTGTACAGGTTGATTTCTTCGGTTGGAATGAAGGATGGGGAGATTTGATGGTGTCCTGTACAGGTTGGATGCTAATCTGATGAGGTGCTCTTGGAGAAGCTTGCCTGAGTTTGGGGCTTTCTCAGCACGTGGTGTGTGCTGCCCCTTCGAGCTTCAGAAGTCCCAGAAGGAAAGTGCTTCTGTGACCCCCATTTACTGGTGAACAGAGGTCAGGTGGTTTGCAGCCGGCCGAGCAGCTGCTAAGTGGCCAACAGGCTGGATCTGCGTCTCACTTGCAGAGGCCCTGCCTGGCTGCTGGGGCTGCCCTGAGACTCCCTCCACCTCCTCTTCCCTCCACAGCTTTCCCAGCTTCTATCCACAGCTGTGCTCCAGGTGGGGAACACCTGTGGGTGCACCAGGGTGCAACTACTCAGAGCCCAGCATGCTGAAGGGCCCCGGCTCTACGCTGTTTCCATATCCAAGCCCAAGCTCATCTATAGCTTCAGTGAATCCAAGCCTCCCTGAATTCCCTGCAAGACCAGACTGAGCCCTACAACCTCCACTACACTGGTTAGCTGCCAGTCCCAGCCCCTGCTGCCTCCTGAGCCGCTGTCTGTACAGTTCTGAAGTCCTTCAAGAATGTTGAGATCCTGGCCGGGCGCGGTGGCTCAAGCCTGTAATCCCAGCACTTTGGGAGGCCGAGACGGGCGGATCACAAGGTCAGGAGATCGAGACCATCCTGGCTAACACGGTGAAACCCTGTCTCTACTAAAAAAAAAAAAATACAAAAAAAATAGCCGGGCGAGGTGGCGGGCGCCTGTAGTCCCAGCTACTCGGGAGGCTGAGGCAGGAGAATGGTGTAAACCCGGGAGGCGGAGCTTGCAGTGAGCTGAGATCCGGCCACTGCACTCCAGCCTGGGCGACAGAGCGAGACTCCGTCTCAAAAAAAAAAAAAAAAAAAAAAAAGAATGTTGAGATCCTAAGCCGAGTCTCACCCAAAGAGGTGAACAACCAGGGGCCTCCAGGGGGAGAGAACATACCCAGCCAGGTTCTGCTGCCTGTAGGCTTGATGTCCTTCCCCTACAACACACCACGCTTGCCAGGCTGGAAGAGGGGCTCCAGAAACTTGGGAAACCTGGGCCTATAGCTGGCATATGGAAAAGAGGCCTGGAAAAGTACTACTCCTGTCCATGAAGCCCCCAGATGGAACCAGGTAATTGGGAAATACATGGGCACCCAGGCTGACTCCCACTCAGACCCAGGTGGGAACTGCAGCAGTGACTTGCCCCCTCTGCCACTCTGGCTGTACCACTACAGGAGGGAGGAACATCTAGCCCCAAGCATGAGTGGAGACACTAGGTGTAGGCAGGTTCCAGTGGTTGCTGCAACTGAACCTTCCCAACCAGGTCCATGCAAGGCCATCTCAGATGGGTGCACACCTGGGTTGGGCAAGGACACCCCTCAGAGTGAGAGCCACTGAGCAGGGCTGTCACAGAGGCCCCTTTTCCTGCTCCAAGGACAGGTTGGGGGGGAGTATGGGGGACATCTGCCCCCTCCCAGCTGCTTCCAGGAGCCACTTCTTTCAAGATGAGGCACTCTCCTGCCTGCCTGTTCCCATTTGGCTGCAATAGACCATTGCCAACATTCAGAGAACAAAAAGGGGCCTCACCTGTTTCCCCGACACGTCGAAGGCAGGTGGGTATGCCCAGGGGACCTGGGGTAGAACCTATACATCGGCCCACCCCCAGGCTATGCTGGCTTCATCTTATCTGTGTGATGGGGGTGGGGGTGGGAATTACCAAGAGACCATCACACAAGCCGTGGACAAGTTCTACAAGAGCCAGGTAGAAAACCACCGTGCATGCTGCCCGGCAACCAGATCACACACACATCTCTTATTTGACAGCTTCCCCAAAGCAGGCTTTGAAGTCCGGGCTCCCCAAGAAGCCTGGGGAGGAGACTCTGCCAGGCTAAAGGGCCTATTCCCAAAGGTGCCACTGTCACCAGTCTCATCCTGACAATCTTGGGTTATTTTTGCCCTGAAGTTTTGGAGTGGGGGACAGGGAGACAGCAGACAGTACACATTAGCCACCTTTCCAGAGAGCATCAGCCCTCCAGACTGGGCAGGTCAGACCTCCACTCGGGCGTTTTTCTCACTGGCTGCCAGTTGGGGGAAGCAGCATTGTGAGCACCTGCCCATCTCCCCAGGTCCTGTTCAGAAACCCCATCTGTGCCTCTGGAGAGACTGCCCCGAGCACACAGGCCCAGCAACTGCCATCTATGGCCCCCAGGACCTAATCCCCTTCTACATAGGGGTCAGTGCATGTGAGTATACACTGGGCTTGATTTCTGCCCACTAGTCCCTGCCAGATATCCCATGCCCACCTCAAGAGAATGAGGCCACACAAACACACCCAGGCCGTCATGGTGATGGAGTGGCTGGGGTCCTACTTGCCCACCCTTCATTGCTGGTTCAGAGCCAGCTGCCTGACCGCATTCCTACCCTGAGATGGGACTTTGGGGACATTGCCCACCAGGGTCACTGACCACTTTTAGGGTTCAAGAAACAGGGCAAGCTGGTCCCCTAGAAGTCTGGAACATGGGATAAGCCAAGGCTTGCCTTCAGAACAGGTTTTCCACCACGTAGCCGCCCAAGGCCCAGGGCATCCCCAGGTTCATGTGAAGCCTGCCTGCCATGTCCACAGCCCATGCCCACCCCTCCTGGAGCCACTGGAATGCTTGTTGCTGGGCACTCGACAAACCCAGACAGCTTCAGCCTTGCAGGACAACCGTGCACACCTGGCAGCCGTAGCTGGAGGGGGGCCCATAGATAGAAGTTGGAGGTGAAGCCAGATGCTATGAGAATACTTTATTGGGCAAAATCGTATACTATAAAAATGCTTTAAAATGCAGCAGGAGGAGAGGTGAAGACACGAACAAGTGCGTAGTGACACATGGCAGTCAGAACACAGTAAAGAATCCACGCTGCTTCCCCCCTTTACCTAGAAAAGGAAAGTTCTAGGCCGCCTCCTCCTCCTCCTCAGCATATTCCTCAAACTCCTCCTCCTCAGCTGTGGCATCCTGATACTGTTGATACTCAGAAACCAGGTCATTCATGTTGCTCTCCGCCTCGGTAAATTCCATCTCATCCATCCCCTCGCCGGTATACCAATGGAGGAAGGCCTTGCGCCGGAACATTGCTGTAAACTGCTCTGAGACACGCTTGAAGAGCTCCTGGATGGCCGTGTTGTTCCCAATGAAGGTGGCTGACATTTTTAGCCCCCGGGGCGGGATGTCACAGACGGCTGTTTTGACGTTGTGGGGGAGCCAGTCAGCGAAGTAGCTGCTGTTCTTATTTTGAATGTTGAACATTTGTTCATCCACCTCCCTCATGGGCATGCGACCCCTGAAAATGGCAGCCGCCGTTAGGTAGCGGCCATGACGGGGGTCACACGCGGCCATCATATTCCTGGCGTCAAACATCTGCTGTGTAAGCTCAGCCACCGTCAGGGCCCGGTACTGCTGGCTGCCCCGGCTGGTCAGGGGGGCAAAGCCGGGCATGAAGAAGTGCAGCCGGGGAAATGGGACCATGTTCACTGCCAGCTTCCGCAGGTCAGCATTCAGCTGGCCTGGGAAGCGCAAGCACGTGGTGACCCCGCTCATGGTGGCAGACACCAGGTGGTTCAGGTCACCGTAGGTGGGCGTGGGCAGTTTCAGGGTCCTGGAACAGATGTCGTATAACGCTTCGTTGTCTATACAGAAGGTCTCGTCTGCATTTTCTATGAGCTGGTGGACGGAGAGGGTGGCGTTGTAGGGCTCCACCACCGTGTCTGACACCTTGGGCGAGGGCAGGATGCTGAATGTGTTTATGATCCTGTCTGGGTACTCCTCCCGGATCTTACTGAGCAGAAGGGTACCCATCCCAGACCCCGTCCCCCCACCCAGGGAGTGGGTCAGCTGGAAACCCTGCAGGCAGTCACAGCTCTCAGCCTCCTTTCTGACAACGTCCATCACTGACTCCATCAGCTCCGCGCCTTCCGTGTAGTGCCCCCTGGCCCAGTTGTTTCCGGCCCCACTCTGACCTGTAAGACAGTACAGCCAGTCACTCGATGGCCAGGTATTGGTCATTAGTGGTCACCATAATGCAAGAAGGGCCAAGTGTCATGTGAGGTGAGCGCACCGTTCTCCCTGCAGGTGGAGCAAATGAAACCCCTCCCCCAGAGTTACAGGACAGCAGCCTGCCTGTTAGAAATTAAGTCAGAAGTCAAACCTGAGGCAGGCTGACAGACCTCACTGCAGGTGGCTCCTGCCCATTTTCTGGGAAGGCAGTAGCTACGGCCCCAGCTCAGCTCCCTGCAGGGAGTTGAAGTCAGTAGCTCTTCACCTTGAGGAGACACCTGGGCCTTCCTCCCAGAGCCCCTTTAGGAGGCAGATGGAGCGACTGGGAGGATAGGAGGGTGTTCAGGGGCCCTGGATCCACGGTTCCCACGGCCATGACCTTGGGGCACTCCTAGATTTTGAGTGGCCCTGGCTAAGAAGCCGCACCCCAGTCCTCCCCCACAGCTCACCGAAGATGAAGTTGTCCGGCCTGAAGATCTGCCCGAAGGGCCCCGA
The DNA here is from genome assembly GCF_047675955.1 of Chlorocebus sabaeus. Lineage (NCBI taxonomy): Eukaryota > Metazoa > Chordata > Mammalia > Primates > Cercopithecidae > Chlorocebus > Chlorocebus sabaeus. Next base: position 49,712,853 of record NC_132930.1, on the reverse strand, counting down.
GCGCACAGAGTCCAGGGTGCCCGGCTCCAGATCCACCAGCACAGCGCGGGGCACGTACCTGCCACCTGAGAGGGGCGGGAGGGCATGAGCGAGGGGAGGGCCGCGTTCCCAGGAGGGCGGCGGGGAAGGTCGGGGGTCTCACCGCAGGCCTCGTTGTAGTACACATCGATGCGCTCCAGCTGCAGGCGGCTGTCCCCGTGGTAGGTGCCCGCGGAGTCGATGGCGTGTTCGTCCGAGATCACCTCCCAGAACTGCGAGACGGGAGGGGCCGGACAGGCCAGGGCCAGTCACGGGGGCGCCCCAGCTCCTCTCCCACCCCCACCCTCATCCGCACCCCCATCCCTAGGCCGCCGTGTCCCTGGGTCCACCCCGGCCGCCTCGCCAGCCGCCCAGTCCCACCGCGTCCCCGGCAGGGACCCGCCCCCGCCCCCGCCACTGCCAACACCTTCCCCGGCCACCCGCAGGCCCGAGCTGGGCCCTCAGAGCCCCCGCTGCCAACCTTGGCGCCGATCTGGTTCCCGCACTGCCCGGCCTGCGTGAGCACGATCTCCCGCATGGCTAAGGCGGGATCAGGGCGGCAGGAGAGACGCGAGGAGGAGGAGTAGACGCGCAGTGACCCAGCCCGCCCTCTGCCAACGCTGAAATAGCCCCGCGCCCACCTCCCCCAGCCTTGCATCGGGCTCCCAGAATAAGCAACAGCTTTACTTGCACACAGGTGTACCCACCTGTGCATCCCTTGGCGTTGAACGTCTGTTGGGGAGCTCAGGTGTCCCTGCTGTGGTCCCTTCCACGTTGGGGAAAGTTGGTCAGCTGGAGAACTTCCTCCCACGTCTTTACTAAGACTCAATTTCTAGCTGACCCGAAACTGAATTTTCCTCCCGTGTGGGAGGGGAGGACTCCAGTTTCAACACTCACAGAATGCCTTGCACCTGCCCTAGATTGAGGACATATTTTTGTAATTGATGAGTCCTGTCCTCTATTAGGAGACCTGTGGTTAGGAAAGGCCTTCCGTATGTTAACTCAACAAGACTTCGTTATAAGTTTGACTTTGGAGCAGTTCAAACCTGCAGTAAGCTATGGGTGTTAGACATAGTCAGGCCTCTGATTTAGCTAGAGTCTTCTTTAGAGTAGCATCAGCCCTTTCACCTTTCCAGAGGACCACGGTCTCCATGCAGAGTGAAGGTCATATTGGATTCCTAAAGCTGAGGATAGGTGTGGGATATGCCTGCTGTGAAAGATGGGCCATTGTCACTTTGCAGGCTTTTAGATGACCCAAACTGAGGAGTTATTTCTTCTGGCAAACATTTTTCAGATGGGGTGGGGAATGCCTCGATCTAACCAGTGAAGGTATCAGTGAGCATTAGCAAATATTTGACTCTCCTGTAGAAAGACAGCTGAGTAAATTAGAGTTGCCAGTTCTCACCTGGATAGGTTCCTCAATTTTGGACAGGGTTAACTGGAGAAGGAGAAAATTGCTGGCTGTTTGGGTCATGTCAGGCACAAAGCTCTCAGTGCTGAGTCACCTGTTTTAGTGTCTTGAAAAGATTTACCCCTATAAACAAACAAGATGTTAACAGAAAACAAAGAATCCCTTCTAGAGTGAAAAGAATCAGGAAAGTGCTGAATTATATTTCTATGATTGGTACTTGGCATTAGTAATTTATTACCATCATTCAGCCAGCCAGAGGGGCCCTGGACTGAAATGCAATCCCTGGCCCATTTTTGTTCTTCTTCAGAGTATTCTGGCCCAGTTCTATGCATGCTGACCAGCACGCCCATAAGCTTCATTGGCCCTCTCAGTGCAGGGGCCTTGGCTGTGGCATCTACAAGGGCATTTCCTTTTACATGGTCGGTCTCTCTTTTGATGTCCTCTGCAATTAATTATAGTCATTTTTGGCAGCAAAGCAGCATTCTAACAAGCTCGAAATCTGAATGCTGTTGTATGGAAAAGCCCTTGGGGGTCAGGAGTCCCTACCCATTCCAAACTGCAGCATAAGCATGAAGCACTAAAAAAATCATACTTGGAATCAGTGTAAATGTTAACTTTTAAATCCTTTCCCAACTGCAGGGGCCTGGTAAGTTCAATTAACTCAGCTTTTTGAGCTGAGGTAGAGGCCAGCAAGGCTTGTGCCTTGACTCTCTTGTGCTGACTAATAATAGCATATCTAGCCCTCCTGTTTTCCTGATGCATAAAACAACTTGCATCTGTTAACCACTCTTCTTTGGGATGGTCAAGGGATTCATCTCTCTTAAGTCTGGCCTCCTAGAGTAAATTTATTTCATAATCTGTGACATGCTTTGGCTGTGTCCCCAGTCAAATCTTATCTTGAACTGTAGCTCCCATCATTCCCATATATCGTGGGAGGGACCCAGTGGGAGGTAATCAAATCGGGGGATGGGTCTTTTCCATGCTGTTCTTGTGACAGTGAATAAGCCTCATGAGATCGGAGGTTTATTTATTTATTTATTTTTGAGACGTAGTCTTGCTCCATTGCTCAGGCTGGAGTGCAGTAGCATGATCTCGGCTCACTGCAACCTCTGACTCCTGGGTTCAAGTGATTCTCCTGTCTCAGCCTCCTGAGTAGCTGGGATTACAGACGCCCACCACCATGCCTGTCTAATTTTTAGTATAGATGAGGTTTCACCATGTTGGCCAGGCTGGCCTCGATCTCCTCACCTCAGGTCATCCACTGCCTTGGCCTCCCAAAGTGCTGGGATTACAGCTGATGGTTTATAAAGGGGAGTTTCGCTACACAAGCTCTTTTGCCTGCTGCCATGTAAGAGATGTGACTTTGCTCCTCATTTGCCTTCTGCCATGAGTGTGAGGCCTCCCCAACCATGTGCAACTGTGAGTCAATTAAACCTCTTTCTTTAAATATAAATTATCCAGCCTTAGATATGTCTTTATTAGCAGCATGAGAATAGACAAATACAATGTGTATGCCGGAAAGGCTAGGAGCACCTGTGGACTCTGGCAGATAGGTAGCTGCGTTTATGGTTTGGCAGGCTTTAAGTGTTATGTCTGGAGTGTCTAGCAATAAGGCCTGATACTTTCATAAATATTCTCCTATTATCCACTGGTGCCCTTTAGCTTCTAGGACCACCTTCCCTTGGTGTGGGGTCAAAAACCTGTAGGTGCTGTTCTAATGTTAGTTTATTAACTTTGCCTACTAGAAAAGTGGTAGCAGCAATAGCTCTAAGACATCAAGGCCACCCTGAGCCACCTGGTCTATCTGCTTAGAAAATTAGGCTACTGACCTTGGAATGTCCCCCAGTTTTGGGACAAGATTACCCAAGGCCTATGCCTTGCTTTTTGGCTACATAAAGGAAAAAATGGTTCATCTAACTTGGGGACTCCCATGGCTGCAACAGAGCCCAATTTCTCCTTGAGAGTAATGAAGCTTTGCTTGCAGTTCTAATTACATTCTAGGAGTTCTAAATCTTTCCCTTTAGTATATCATATAAAGACTTGGCTACATATCCAAATCTGGGTACCCATAAATAGCAGTACCCAGCCATCTCCTTAAAAAACCCACAGTCATTTGTTGGGCTGGGACCCTTGGATGACTAAAATAACTGTTTTATCTTCTAGGGATGTTGATCAGTTCTAGAGGTTAAGATAGATTCCAAATATTTAAGTCTTTGAGTCAAAATCTGTGCCCTGTATGGTGATACCATGTATCTGCAAGTTCCCAGAAAATTTGCCAACTTAACAGTATTATTATTTGAGTCTTCTTTAGTTGAGCTAGCAATGAGCAAGTCACCTACATACTAATAATTTTGTCCCTTTCCAACTGTAGATTTCTTAAGTCCTTAGCTAGAGCATTTTCAAATAAGTGGGGGCTATCCCAGAACCCTTCAGAGATAACTGTCCAGGTTAGTTTTGAGGCTGAATGTGTATCTGGATCAGTCCATTCAAAGGCAAACATATTATGAATCTGGATGCAATAAGATGCAGAAAAATCCATCTTTCAGATTTAAGAATGTAAACCAGCTTGCATCCCCTGAGACTTGGTAAGTATTGGGGACAATGAGTTGTATGGAGACAACTGCATTTATTAATGCTCTAAGGTTTCTGACAAATCTGTACTTGCCATTAGGCTTTTCATCTGGTGACATGTGAGTATTGTAAGGAGACTCTCACGGCCTTCGTAACTCATGCCATTAGGCTTTTCATCTGGTGACGTGAGAGTATTGTAAAGAGACTCTCATGGCCTTAGTAACTCATGCCATTAGGCTTTTCATCTGGTAACATGCGAGTATTGTAAGGAGACTCTCACGGCCTTCGTAACTCATACGGCAAGAATTTGGCAATAAGGGGTTGAATTTCCCCCTCATGCTTCTTGCCTTAAAATGTATTATCTCTTCTGAGGGCGAGGAGCACTAGGCTGAAGTTGGATTTGAATGGAGGAGGTGTGTAGTGAGTTTCCCAGAGCCTGTGTGGCCCAAACCTCAATATTTACTTGAGACAACACCTCAGGTGGTAAATGTGACAGCTCATTCTTAGCTTCTTTTTTCTCCTGAGGGGTCAGGAACAAAAGTAACACTCTCTATGCTTTATGATCTGTGAAGGTGACCATGACTTGGTCTCCTGAGTCAATAAACCTCTCCCCAGTAAGAGGTCAGGCATTCAGACAGTACTAAAAAGGCAGGTGAGAAACCCAGAGGCCCTGGAGGACAACTTAGAAGATATGAAAAGCAGTGTTTTTGGGCTTGTCCATCATGAGAAGACAGGAGCCCATTGTATTGAATCAGGACAGAGTCATCTGCTCCCATATCTAATAAGAAATTAATGCTCCTACCTGCCACTTCAAGAGTCACCTGAGGCCCCTACATCTCTTGATAGATAATAGTCCAATGGGAGCCGAGGTAGGAAGTATCAGGCCCTACCACTTTTGAGTCTGCTGAGCTCTGATGATGACTCCCTTGGAAGCACAGTGCATTTCCTTTGGCAGTGGCCGACCTTCTTACAGAAGGCACATTGATTTATATGCAAGGCACAGTGGCCCAGAGGCACGGACTGGGACTTTTACCTTCTCACTTCCTCTGTGAGGGCCAGGGGTTAAAGGGCTGCCTCTGAAGTCGTGGAGAGCACAAGGCTGCAGCTAGAAGCTGGGCCTCTTGGGAGATTTGCTTTATGTTTTCTCTGCCCTATTCCTGTGATGGAAAACTGCAGAATCCAAGTCTAAAATCTGATCCACGGGAGTCTGGAAGCCTAAGGCTGCTTTTGGCAGCTTCCTGCAGATATCAGAAGCAGACTGGACTATAAAATAAACTCCTAGCAATGCCTGTCCCTTCTTTGAGCCAGAGTCAGTGTTAGTGTATGTCCTCAAAGTCTAAATTATCCACCCTTGTAATAAGGCTAGGTTTTCATCTTTTCCCTGAGCAATTTTCTAGACTTTATAAAAATTAAAAAGCTTTATCACACTTTTTTTATTTCTTCAAGGAGTCAAATGATCATAATTTTTTCTCTCTATGTCCTACTTTCTTCCTAATTCATTTCCCTTTTCTAGATTCTAGTTCTCTTTTGGGTCCTAGTCAGGCACTGCTGTGCCTCCTACTTGATAGGTGTCGTGTCCCTGGTTGCAGGCTGCCACCCTGTTAGCATGTGTGCTAACGACTCCCGTAATACACTGCTTTTCCACCATGCAGCAGGTGAACATAAATATATGCAAATCTTGCCTGGTCAGATCATACATCAAGATTAGCCTCTCAAATTTGTCTATGAATTTTCCTGGAACTTCTGAAAACTGTTTTAGTTTTTCCTTGCATATGGCTAATTCAGACATAGAAAGGGGTCCATATACCTATATAGTGTCCCTATTATCATCTGTTACTTCCCAGAGAGGGCAAACATTCAACTTTGCCAGCTGATAAGAGGCCCCACTGCATGTTGTTCTGGTGAAGCTCGGATGTTTCGAGAGTGGGGTATGTATGTAAGCCAGGACTCGAAGGGCAGGGAGAAGATGATGACAGGACACTAGAAAGCTCTGGAAAACTAGAAGAAATTAATAACATGTTGCACACCTCACCAGAACTGGAAGGAGTCTGACTGTGTTCTTATGGGGTGCTCGAACTGACAGGGGAGAGTTCAGCCCAGCTAAGAAAAGCCTAATATTAAGAGGCACTTGCATTAAAAGGGTAATCAATTATGTGCCATCCCTATTTTGTCTTTTCCTCAAACATATAGAAACCCATTTAAATTTTTTATCCTGACCAAGCATCAGAGAAGCCTCTATGTAAAGTATTTCCTCCTATTTAATTTCTCTTCTATAAAACAAATTAAGCTGCAAAAAAGGGAGTCAGACCGAACAGGGGAAATGGGGAGGCTATAACTTGTGTATTGTAATGTATTCGTCCATTTTCACACTGCTATGACAAAACTCTTTCAGGAAAAAAGTGACATGCTGGGTTTAGAAAGTAGTGTCCAGCTGCCCTATATCAGCTCATCAAAGATGATCTTAAGGTTAAGAAATGAGAGAAAACTGTTAAGAAAAAGTCTCATGTTCTCCATCTTGAGGCTAATTGTTTGCAGGGGTTGTCATAAAAGAGGCTGTCACTAAACAGGCATATCTGATCCTATCATGTAGGGCTGTTAAACACCACATTTCAACTCCTAGTCATAATGATGGAGAGGTTATTGCTGATCGTTTCTGATAATTAAGGTACAAAAATACTAGGTTCCAAGACATCTCTTTTTTCAGTGTCACTTGGACCAATGGCAAGTTAAATAAGCAATCAGCTAAAAGTCAGAGGATCACTGAGAAAGTAAAAGCTAAACTGTTTGGGGCCTCTTTCCTGGGGCAGCCTCCAGGCTACTACAAAACAGAATCGGTGAGCAGAAAGGTGACAAGATGCAGAGCACTCAGGTGAGGGACAAAGAGCACAAGGTGGACAGTCCAAAAAGAGAAAGTGGCAAACATCTTCTTTAGCTACTTTACACTGTTGGTGGGACTGTAAACTAGTTCAACCATTGTGGAAAAGAGTGTGGCGATTCCTCAAGGATCTAGAACTAGAAATACCATTTGACCCAGCCATCCCATTACTGGGGATATACTCAAAGGATTATAAATCATGCTGCTATAAAGACACATGCACACATATGTTTATTGCACACTATTCACAATTGCAAAGACTTGGAATCAACCCAAATGTCCATCAGTGACAGACTGGATTAAGAAAATGTGGCACATATACACCATGGAATACTATGCAGCCATAAAAAAGGATGAGTTCGTGTCCTTTGTAGGGACATGGATGCAGCTGGAAACCATCATTCTCAATAAACTATCGCAAGAACAGAAAACCAAACACCACATGTTCTCACTCATAGGTGGGAATTGAACAATGAGATCACTTGGACACAGGAAGAGGAACATCACACACCGAGTCCTATTGTGGGGAGGGAGGAGGGACGAGGGATAGCATTAGGAGATACACCTAATGTAAATGATGAGTTAATGGGTGCAGCACACCAACACGGCACATGTACACATATGTAACAAACCTGCACATTGTGCACATGTACCCTAGATCTTAAAGTATAATAAAAAAAGAAAAAACTTGCCTTCCTGGAGGGTATTTGTAGCTAAAAATAAACTAGATTTCAACTTAGATTGCCACTAAAATACATTATAAACTACAAAGTATTACAAAAATACATATATAATATTAAGGCTATATGTATATCTAAATTTTACCTAAATCTGAATTTGCTTTATTTGACAAAGTCTATAAACAACCCCAGGACAATAAAAATTTTATCCTTAGAAAGTTTGTACCAATCCCCTTTCATCCTATCCCCAACTGCACCTGCCTATGGGTTCCCAGCCTGCCCAGGCTCTGTAGCTTCCATACCCTTCTTCCATTTCCAACCGCTCCTGTGTTGTATATTTTATAATAAATGGTTAAACACAAGTACAGTGTTTGGCTGAGTTCTGTGAGTATTTTAATCAAATTCTTAAACTTGAGAAGGGGGTTATGGGAGTCCCCATTTGTTAGTAGCTCAGAAGTATGTATGGGTACTTGTAGTTTGTGACTGGCATCTGCAGTAAGAGCAGTGTTGTGGGACTAACCACTGGACTCTAGGGCCTGTGCGGACTTTGGGTGGTGTGAGATGTAAAATGTTAAACAACTAGTTGGTGTTGGAGAACTGCTTTGTATTCCTCAAACTCTACAGATGTAGTGTCAGAAGAAAGACATCGGCCAGGTGCAGTGGCTCACATCTGTAATCCCAACACTTTGGGAGGCTGAGGTGGGCAGATCACAAGGTCAGGAGTTTGAGATCAGCCTGACCAATATGGTGAAACCCCATCTCTACTAAAAATACAAAAATTAGCCGGGCATGGTGGTGGGCACCTGTAGTCCCAGCTACTTAGGAGGCTGAGGCCAGAGAATCACTTGAACCCAGGAGGCGGAGGTTGCAGTGAGCCGAGATCATGCCACTGCACTCCAGCCTAAGCGACAGAGTGAGAGTCCGTCTCAAAAAAAAAAAAAAAAAGAAGAAGAAGAAGAAGAAGAAAAAAAAAAAGAAAAAGAAAGAACAAAGAAGAAGACATCACAGGGGCTGGAGCTGGAGAAAGACTAGGTGTCTGGGGAAGAAAGGCTCTCTTCTCCTGTATATAGGCTGTCACACTACACATTCTCCTGTGATTCCAGATCTTCTCCCCGGGTGAGAGGGGACTAAAAACTTCAGAACAGACCCCCTTCGCCTACAGCTACCATCACATACATTTCACTCACTTACAAACATACTCTTAGGAAGTATTAATGTGGCCATGCCCCTCCCAGAACTAAGTACCGCCCTCAGCAATCCCATCACAGTGCCTTCTCTTCTAGTTTCTTGCCAAAAACCTACACAAGTGCCCATGGGTATCCTAGTTTAGTTCTACCCTCAGACACTGAATCTGCAGCAGCAATCTGTTCTCTCCACCACCTGTTAATAATCTCAACTGCCTGCATGGACACAGGAGTAATTCTGAGTATAGCCCCTCCTAGACCATTATCTTTAACACAAATCAGTCCTTCCACCTACCTTTTACTCTCCCCCACTCATGGATTTTTGGTGGCTCTTTTCTCTTTTCTACATTTTTCCCCACAGCCTCTCTTTTACGTGTACACAGTGTGTCCAGGATCACCCATTAGATACCTAAATCCAGTGTATACTGAAATTCAGATGTCTGGAAGTTCAAGATCATGTCCATAATCCGGCTGTTGCTTTTCTTTAAAAAGCATTTAGCCTACATGTACATTTTTCTTTGCTTCTTTTGAAATATACATATATACAAATTATTTTAACAGCTAAATAAACCTTAACTTTTTTTTTTTTTTTTTTTTTTGACTCAGGATTCTCTTTACCTAGGACCTGAGAACCATTACTTTGTTTTTGCTTTTGATTTGGCAAAGGTTTTGGTTCCCCCCCTCCATTTTCAGCCTTTTAAAGAAGACACAGATGTGTTTAGAATAATAAAGCTCATTTTAAGGTCACACAAAAGTTGAGCACAAAGAATAGGATTCAATTCAGCAATACAGAGTAATGAAGAGTAAAAGACACTAAGTTTCTCCAACAGAAAACCAATCATCCAAGGCGATTATATTAAAGGTGATAATATCTGGAGCCTAAAGTATTTAACGCTGCAAAAGCAAGAACAGTTTAGGGTATAAACTGAGCAGTGGAATTTTTAGCTGTGCCTTGGTTTCTACTTATTACTTAAGAAAGATTAGCATAGTTTTGTGTAGTCTTTAGTAGACAACATGCATCCATGTAAATTAAACAGTATTTTCTACAATTGTGTGACTATAAGGCCACAGTATTTATTTTGAATAAACCTCTTAAATCGTAATTTTAATATTAATATTATTAATTTGAAATATAAAGCATTATAGCTTTAAGTTTATATAACTTTATTATAAGTATTAATTTGTTTGAATTAAGTTTATATAACTTTAATATAAGTATTAATTTGTTTGAAATATAAAGTATTATAAAATATTGTAATTAAGCTTACAGATAATTTTAAATATATATACATTATGACTAGTATATTAAAATTATTTATATGTAGACATTTATATTTAATACCCAAAGAAAATTTACTACCACATTGCTATAGTAGATATTAACCTGACATGCTTATTAATTGATCCTATAGGTATAATTATAGGTCAACATAATTTTACAGCCTATTTTATTTTACTAAATTAGGAATGTCACTATTCCAGGACAAATAAATGCAGTTGATGTGGCCACCCAAGAATCATAGTACCTCTTTAGTTAGCTATCTTGCAGTCTCTGATATAACTCTACCACGTGAATAGAGCGAATTCCAATTCTTCATCAAATAGTGCCGGTGGAGGTTGTCAGGTGTGTTACAGTATAGATTCCCAATCCAACGGCCAGCAGATGGGAGAGCAGCAGAGGAGGAAATTCTGCTCAGAATAAGCTCTCTTTCTTCATAATACTTGTGTGTCTCATGCTGAGAGTAGTACTGCACTTTCAGGTGTTTAGAGAAGAACTTCCTTGGGGGAATATTTTCCGGTCAATTTGACCAATGTTATATGTAATCTGAATTTGTCTTTAAGATTCTTTCAACCTCTTTTCTTCTCTCAGTACAGTTTTACTCAGACTGAGAGCTGTCTTTCTCTTCAATGCTCTGAGTATCTGTGTCTAAGCCCTATTTCTATCACATGGTGTCTGTCTGTGAGTGAGAACTCCTGGAGCTCCTCTATCTAGATCCATGCTGTGTATCCAGCAATATTCTTTTTGCGTCACTATTATAAACAGAAACTGAGGCTGAAACATTGCTCCTGTTCCTCCTATCGCAAAAGTGCAATTCTACCCAGGAGCCCTGCAGGCTCTCCTCCCGCAGCTCAGGGACCCCGCTCTGTAACGCGGCACTGCAGTGCATCTGTGGCAGTTGTGTTCCATGTAAAATGTGAGCTGCCAGCTGTGGGCTGTGCCTCAGTGGTAGATGGCAGGGTTTGGGAGAGGACACAGGCCACCAGGAGAGGGCAAGCAGAATTGCTGCAGCCCAGGGCTTAGGGAGTAGGTATCCATTGCTTTGAAATATAAATAGCCAGCCCGGCACGGTGGCCCACGCCTGTAATCCCAGCACTTTGGGAGGCTGAGGTGGGCGGATCACAAGGTCAGGAGATCAAGACCATCCTGGCTAACATGGAGAAACCCCGTCTCTACTAAAAATACAAAAAAATTAGCCAGGTGTGATGGCGAGCACCTGTAGTCCCAGCTACTCCAGATGCTGAGGCAGGAGAATGGCGTGAACCCAGGAGGCGGAGCTTGCAGTGAGCCGAGATTGCACCACTGCACTCCAGCTTGGGCAACAGAGCAAGACTCCGTCTCAAAAAAAAAATAAAATAAATATATATATATATATAGCCAAGATGATAGTGCCCTATCTCACTGTTTCTGTAAGAGATTGAGAGTGACTTAGAGCTGAAGGTAAGGTAGGCTTACCTGCAACAGGCACCTGGCTCTAAGTTGCAAAACTGCCTCCTATCATGATGTTGGAAGTTTATTGTTTCTTTGCATATAACCAACCAGTATACAGAAGACCTCCCCAATTACCAGGTGAGTTTAGGATGAATTATGTATGACCAATGGTTTGTACAGAAGGGAGGCAGGAGAATCGGGTCTGGAGGCAGAGAATTTAAGGCCAATTTGTGCTGACTTCCTAAAAGAAAAAAAAACCAAGGTCTGGAGGCAGGGACCCTAAGGCCACTTAAGGCAAACTTCCAACAGCTAAACCAAAAGAAAAAAATCCCATCTCCCCACACCTGAGTAGCAAAGGCTCAAAGGCTACTCTCCCTACAACCCTTCCCCTTCTACCGCTTCTCAGATGGAAAGGGAAGGTGCCTTGGAGTGGCTGCAGGCCAAGCACCGGCCATCCCTTCATCTGCATAGGGTGCCAATTTACCTAAGCCTTTAGTTAGCCACGGACCAAATCCTTCATCCAGATCAGTGGTAGCTGATAGGGACCTTAAAAGGAGTAGTTAAAACCCAGAAAACTTCATAACCATGACCTTGAGTCATTTGCTCAAGCCCACACCCACTTTAATCCTTACCTTAATAAATTTCTGCTTTTGATGCTTCCTTCCTGTGTTTTGCTCCTTTGTTACTTTGTGCATTTTGTTCAATTATTTGTTCAAGTTGCCAAGGACCTGGACAACTCACTCACGGTCTTCCTTCTGGGAACAGAAGTGCAGGTAGATGTGGATGCATGTGATTGGTGCTTAAACTCACACAGTGCCCCACACCACCAGAGAAAAACACACAGTTACAGCCTGTGTGTCCAAATTAGGTCCAGATTAGGTCCAAAAACAAATAGCAAAACAAGAAGATTGCCTTTAATCTTTTCCCTCCACTTCTAAACTCTGGAGGACAAGGCTGTGAAGAGATCTGAAGACATGGTGCTCTCTCCTCCTGTGGCCCCAACATTCTTTGTTTACTGTCTGGTATTTGAAAGGAAGAGGAACCTTTGATAGAGGAGGTGGTCGGAGGCTGGTTAGGCAGGTAGAGACAGAGGGTCTGGGGAGAAGGAAAACACCTGTAGGACCGCACCTGCACCACCCCTGTAGCTAGCGGGAAGAAATGTGGTTAAGAACTTCCTCTAAGGCCAGGATGTTGCTCCAAAGGGACTGTCCCAACTTAGGCACAGGTGCAATAAATCAACCTAAGTGTCTTTAACTTGACCCAGTTCATTATAAGGTCATTAACATGACATTAGCATTGTGGTTTTAGCTCCCCCCCTGTAAGTTTCACTTAGGCACTCATGGGTAACAACCAAAATGGAGTCACTGTGGTCAATCCCAAGCATCCGCAGATGCAACACCCTTAGTGGGGAACTTTACCCATCCCATTTGGGCAGAACCCACAGAAGACATACTTGTTCTTGCCACATAAAAGACCTAGACCTCAGCCTCATTTCTGGCAACCTGCTTTCAGGTCCCCTCTTGCTTCTGAGAACTTTCCTTTTGCTTAACAAATCCTACTTTGCCTTACTCACTCTCTGGCACCCGTGTGCTTCATTCTTTTCGGTCGTGGCACAAGAGTCCCGACCTGGCTCAATCGAGGAGACCACCACATCTCCACCAAACAGTAACTGGGAAACCGTGGTCTTCACGTGGATGCTCTCAGCTTGCAGCACCAGATCTCTCTGGGGGCACTGTCCCACCCACCCTTGAGCCTGAGAAAAGTTGGTAGAGAGGCTGGTGCGTTACTTCCAGCAGAAAAGAAGTGTTCAGGCCCTCACTTCCCTGAGGAAAGAGAGGCCCTCATAGCTGTGCTCAATGTGGCAGCCACCTGCCATATGTAGCTACTGGGCACCTGGAATGTGACTGGTTTGAAGTAAAATGTGCTGCAAACATAAAATACACCGTGAGTTTAGAAGAATTAGATCAGAAATGTACTTTATTTCTAATTGTATATTGATCACATATTAATACAATATTTTGGATACAATGGATTAAAAATTATTACCAACAATTTCACTCTAAAAATTATTTTTGACGTGGCTAATAAAAAACGGAAAATTCACAAATAGCTAACATTTTATATTTTAGAGGATTGCTGCCCTCTTAAATCAGGTGTCCTACTCAAAAGACTAGCGGCCAGAAGGGTTATGAAATCTAAAAATATTAAAATAATTGTCATTATATTGCTTCCACTTGTGAAAAAGTGTGTGCCTGTGCATGCATGTGTGCGCGTCCGTATCTACGTGTGCGCGCGTGTGTGTACGTCTGTGTGTCCGTGCGTGCGTGTATTTTATAAGTGGACATAACCTTACACACAAGGTTAAAAAGAGACCCCTGGGCTGCTTCAGGTCAAGCCCGGAGAGAAAGCCCTGCCTGAAAGGGCCTGGAGGCCCCAGGTTGTCACTCTTGCCTCATCAGTGGAGTGTGTGGTCGCGAATTCTGTTACTCAAAGCCCGAGGGCGGGGATTGGAGTATTATCCAATCAGAGTGTCGGAGTGAGAACTGCCCAATCAGGCGCGCAGCCAGAGAGGAGGCGGTGGCTTCCGGGATGTGGCGCGGCCTTTTCCTCTGGTTCCTGCCAGGGCTTGGGTTAGGGCTTCAGCTGTCTGCGTCCTCGGCTCCGGGAGGCCTCGGGGATTCGGCAGCAGCCCCAGCCTCCCGTCGCTCTGTCACCAGCGGGTATTGGATGATTTGCAGCTAAGACTCCCGGATCCCCTGAAGTGGGGAAATGGTGAGTGTGCGGGGCAGGGCGTCCCGAGGCTGGGGGGGGCCTCATCGGCAGCGGCGGGAAATGGCGGCGGCGGGACCGAGTCTGTGAACAGAGTCCCCGCTGCCGCCGCTCAGCCCTCGGTCCTCAGTCCCCTCCGGTGAGGGTCCCGGGCTCCTGTCGGTCCCCGCCCGGCGGCTCTGCCCAGCCTGTAGCCCTCCTCGTTCAGCTCTGCGCCCGCAGCCCCGCACCTTCCCCGGGCTGTGGGGTGAGGAGCTCTCCGGGAAGACGCCGGCGCGGCGTGCGCGGGCACCGCGTGGGAGGAGCTGTGGTCCGGGGTCCTGTCCCTTCTTTACCCGGTTCCGAATGAGATCGAGGCCCCATCAAAACACAGAGTTCATGTGAGGAAACAGGGACTCATTAACGGGACAGCGCCCCCGTGGCTCGTGGTTTGGGCCAGCGGGTCTTGAAGGAAAGGCCTTTGTGAGGTGTGTGAGGAAGGGAAGCCATTCACCCGCCCGCCCCAACTTTCCCACCGGTCCCATTGCCCTGAGCGCCTCCTCCGCGTGGCTGTTCCTGAGTGGCATCTTTTAGAATAGGCTGGTGGCGTGTGCACAGCGCTTCGCTGAGTTCTGTGAGTGGTTCTGCCACATTATGGAACTTGAGGAGGTTGTGGGCGCCCCTGGTTTGTTGCAGACGTTCAGAAATGAAGACGGGTGTCCAGAGGCAGGGACTGGCGTCTGCAGGGGGGCAGCTGCGGGAAGAGCGCTGAGCTTGTGGGTCTGCGCTGACTCTGGGTGGGGTCGTTAGTGAGTTGCTGGACACCCCGTTGGGGTTGAAGCATTGGCTGGTGTTGAGGAAACTCCGCAAGTTTTCTGTCAGAAGGAAGACATGGCTGAGCCTGGGCTGGAGGAAGATGCCTAGTGTCTGCGGGAGGCGCGACTGGATTTTGCACTTGCGCGGTCCTGCTGGTCTCCTCCTGGGGAGAGGGGACTGAGAACTCAGAGGAAAGGAGTTCTGAGAAACATCCCTTCCCTTCACCCTGCTGCCAGCCCCCACCCAATGCTAACCCACTCCTGACCACGCCCACCGGTATTCGCATTGCCACACTCCTCCCAGTACAGGGTTCCACCCTCAGGAATTGTGCCCATGGCTGCTTTGCTCCTAGCGTTTTCTGCCAAAAACACACGCAGTGCCCAGAAGTCTCCTGGCTCATCTCAACCATCTGTAGCAGGAACTTGCTTCCTTCACCCACCCAGCCTTCTGGACCGCCTGATCCTAATCTCTTCTGTCTTTATAGATACAGGAATCAGAGCATAGCCCTGCCTCAGCCTGTACCTGTAGTACAAACCAGTGCTTTAGTCAGTCCGGCCCTGCTGCCACCCATGGCTCTTGATAGCTTCTTTCTCTCTTCTGCTTTTTCCTTCCCCACAAATTCTCTACGGTGTCCATCCCTCAGGTGCCTATGAGAATTCAGATGTTAGTGAGTTCAAGACAAGGTCTTTAGGCCTGGATGTTGTAGGAGCAAACACAAATTAGAAAAGGCTTAATGCTTTCTCTTTAGAATGAGGGAAGAATTTTTGCTCTTCTCCCGTTTCTTAAAGCATTTAGTTTGAGAACTTTTATATTTAAATATTTTCTCTGCTTCTTTGAAATATGTGTAAGTCATTTTTTATCAGTTAAATAGGTCATTTGTCTTTTTTGGCTCCAAATTGCCTTCATCTGGGACCTGGGAACTATTGCTTTGAAATGTAAATAGCAAGAACATACACCCTATTTCACAGTTTCTGTAGGAGACTAGGAGGCTGCCTTCAGCAGGTACCTAGCCACATTGCAAATCTACATCCTGTCATGAAGATGTGGATGTTTTTTTCTTTAATTATTAGAAAAAATTAGAAAACCCAGATGACCTCTCAGATTACAAGGTGAAATTATAATAAATTGTGTATAACAAATGGTGCTTTCAAGGCTTCTACTTGAGATTAATTATAGTGACTTTCTGTGTTTGCATTCTCTTAGATTGCTTGTGATGCACATCACATTTTGATTTAATTATACAACAAAACATTTTCTTGCGGTTCTGTTATTGTGGAGACTTTTTTAGGATTGCAGATGTTTTAGCTTTTAGTTATATTTTCCACACACTGTCCAGAATTACCAGATGTTGTACACAAAATGTCCAGCAGTCTTCACTTCAGAAAACATTCTTTCTTAAGATTCCAGTCACAACCTAAAATTGTGCGGCAAAGTGTTTCCCAAATCTGCAAACAGAATGGTCTCTCTCTTGGGATCTACAGTCCTTTCTAGAGCAGTTAGGCTAAATTTCTACAAAAATAACTTTTCAGGACAGTAATGAGTTATTTCACCTCCTTCAGTGCTCCTGGCATCTTCCATTCTGACACTGATTTCAGAGATTTGGGGCCCATAAACCTAACCAGAATCACACATACACATCGATTAAACCTGAGAAATTCTCCCTCCCACCTCCCCTTCCCCAAATGCCCACAAATGTGCATAGCTCACCAGCCCTCCAAGACCTAAATGTGCAGTTCTAGATTCTGAATTTATGTCCTGGAATTTGATAAAAGAACTTTTATCTGAGAAATAAAAGTTTTTAAATGTATCAGACCCAGAGATGTGTTAAAAAGAGACCACAGTCACATACTGTTCCCCTCCTTGAACTATTTGTCTTTTGAAATTGCTTGCTATTGCCACAAGTGTCTGTAAATTAACCTAATAATGCCACGCTGGACACTATAACCTATATCCTATAGCTTAACTATGTGTATGACCAATCACTAACCAATGTTACTTCTATAAACCAATAAGAATATCTGACACCTTTCTATCAGTCTGCTCTCTGGCTTCCTTTTTGCCTTAAAAAATATGCTTGTAACTGCTTCTAATTGGAGTGTATATTCAGGGCAACTTTATACTCCAGGATTGCAGTCTTCAAGCTTTGGCTCAAACTCTGTACTTATGTTACCCCAATTTTTTCCTTTTAGCTCAAAATATTCTTTAGAATGTGTTGAAGGAGGCTTCATGAGAAGGTCTTTCCTCTGATTTTACTCTGCTTCCTGTAACTCAAGAATGCAGCACACATTGATCTCACCTAGAATCTGCACGCAAAAGCTGGCCTCTGCCTAAGAGTCACAAGACAGGGCCAGACTGTGTGTTGAAGAGATACAGAAAAGTCATAGAAGGTGTTTTCTGCATCATGAGAGGTCAACATAGACATCTTAAGCCCCACTTTCAGAGTGGAGCCCTTTGAGTTTTCTGGATCTTGTCCAGTGACCTGCTACAGCTGTGTAAGAGGCTTCTGGTGTGAACACAATGCTGTGACAGAATCTGTAAATGTAAACAAGCACCTTAGCAGTGGGAAGTCAAGGCCACTAAATATCCAGAGCCATAATCCCAACTATGCCTCCCTGTGTTACTAGAGTACTTTTGTCCTTCCCCTGCCTGAGTTAGCTGATCAGGGACAGGGGATATCACATCCGGATCCAGGATCTGCAGCTCCATCAGGGCAGTTCCATTTTCTGTTTGCACCCCGCAAAGTCAGCCTGAGTCTCTCCTGCCTGGATCACTATGGGGGCATCAGCCTAGGGTCACTGGGGACACTCTCAGCAGCGTCAGTGAGTATTTGAGACATTTGAGGATGTCCTGTGCAGACTGGGGTCAGTGTTTCATATGGTCATTAGGAAAAGAGATGAAATAGTCATGGTCCCTACCATCAAGGAACTTGCATTCTAGAGCACATGAATAAATGATTAAATTCAGTGTCATGTATTCAGTACAAAGATGAAAACTGTACAGGAGACTTAAGCTTTATTTGGGTTACTTCCCTTTTATTGTTTGGTGAGTTTTGATGCCACCACCTGCAGGGCTGTTTATGGACAAAAGAGAAGTCATTATTTGTATTGTGTTTGCCTTGCTAAGAATAAATATTTAGCTTCAAATATAATTGGTTGGAAAAAACAAAAGGGTTTTGGTTAAATTCCTTTTTATTGTATGTTACAGATGGGGAAGTGGCAAAATAGATAAAAATTACACAAACTCTGGGAATCAAATTTCTCTTGGACGGGCTTGGAAAAGACAAAACTGAAACTACTTAGTGGCCTAGAAAGCAGAAGCCTAGGACCTATTTTCTGTCCCAACTCTGCCCAGATCCACCATCTACTGAACCTTGTCCAGGTCTGACCCCACACTGCAATGCCTCACAGAACTGCTTAGAGAAGATGAGAGTTTGGGGTAGCTATTCGTACTCTCTCCAGAGCTGGTGCTCCCAATTTCCTGAAACCCAAAAGCAGATAAGTGGGGAAAAGCAATGTACTTTGGGGCCTTAAATTATTTTACAAAAAATTAAAACCAGTATTTCTAGAGACATCCCATCCAGCAACCTGTTCTCCATCTTTGCAATTTCAGTGGCTTTTTCACAAGTCTCATAGTAACTACAAACACAAAAATAAAAAATTCCTGAATTGTACTTAAAACTTTCTTCTATGTCTGTCCCATTTATCTACCTTGAGCTATTATTCTATGTATTTTTTTTAAATCACCGATAGGAAAACAAGAAAAAACAGAAAATGCTGGGACCCTGCATTTAAATCCTGGGAAGTATTACACACTTTGTACCCACCTCCCAGGATGCTATGAGAATTAGCACACATAATATGAGCTTCCCAGCACAGTGCTCTGTTACATACTCCTGAGCACATAGTACATGCTCCATAAATATCACATTAATGCATGTGGGTGTGCTGTTTTTCAAATGCAGACTTACTCAGACATTGCAACCATCTCCAGCCTCTGTAACCTTTAAAGGGCTTGCAGAGAATGCCATCTTTCAGGATGATGATTGCTGGTCTTGTCTTCAGATGAAAAGTATTTGTATTGTGATAAGGGTGTTGGGGTAAGGGACTCTGCTGTGTCTGCTTTCTCTAGCTGAGTGGTACTGTAATGGATCTAGGGGGAGGAGCATCAGCATTAACGGGAGACTTGCTGTAAAAAGCTAATTTGTGGACCCTTTTCAAACCTGCAGAATTGTGTTACTTACAGTGAGGCCTAGAATACCAAATTTATATGCACACTGAAGCTTGAGAGGCAATGTTTAACTAAGTGACCCTCAGCCCAGTCTTCCAGTAGAATCACATGGCAGTTTGAAGAGAAACTTGTCACCTGTTCCCTCCCTACAGATCCTGTTAAGTTTCTTGTGTGACATTAACAGCGAGGCCAGGGTCAAGCATGAGGGCTTCCGGATACTTTAACGAGACATGAGTTCACCTTTTGTTCCAGGAGGTCATAGGACCTGCTTTGCTTGGTTTTGGTAGGGACAGGTGAGTGTAGCCTATATTTCTACTGCAGCAACAAAAATTGCTGGCATGCCCTCCTTTTTCCTCAGAGTTATAGAATACTTTAGATAACATTACTGTGTTAAAAGTCATTTTATCAGATAATTCCAGTCAGTCCCATAAGTCACAACTAGTTCTCTTATTTCACTTATGGTCAAATTAAGAACTGTCACATGATAAATATGTGTTTTCAGGAACTCTTAACATTCAGGGATGTGGCCATAGAATTCTCCCCTGAAGAGTGGAAATGCCTGGATCCTGCCCAGCAGAATTTATATAGAGACGTGATGTTGGAGAACTACAGAAACCTGGTCTCCCTGGGTATGGATAAATTTTAATACGTAATTCCTAGTACTTTCTCAGAGTTTCATTTTCTTTTTTTTTTTTTTTTTTTTTTTTTGAGACGGAGTCTTGCTCTGTCACCCAGGCTGGAGTGCGGTGGCCGGATCTCAGCTCACTGCAAGCTCCGCCTCCCGGGTTCACGCCATTCTCCTGCCTCAGCCTCCCGAGTAGCTGGGACGACAGGCGCCCGCCACCTCGCCCGGCTAGTTTTTTGTATTTTTTAGTAGAGACGGGGTTTCACCATGTTAGCCAGGATGGTCTCGATCTCCTGACCTCGTGATCCGCCCGTCTCGGCCTCCCAAAGTGCTGGGATTACAGGCTTGAGCCACCGTGCCCGGCCGAGTTTCATTTTCTTTCTTTGTAGAATGTCTCTTGGGAGCTTCTGCTTTGCATTAATTAATTTTCAGTTCCTTTATACAAGAAAAAAATTGGGAATTTGCTGGTGTAAAAAAAAATCTTTAGGATGTTTCATCATTGCATAAACCTTCTCTTTTCTTGAACTAATTTGTGTTCTTCACTCTAGGATAGTAGTAATTCTAGAAATTCAGTGATGTAAAATACTGTTTTCCACATCTTAAAATCCAATTTGCACCACTTATTTTTTTTTTTTTTTTTTTTTTTTTTTTTTTTTTTTGAGACGGAGTCTCGCTTTGTCACCCAGGCTGGAGTGCAGTGGCGCAATCTCGGCTCACTGCAAGCTCCGCCTCCCGGGTTCACGCCATTCTCCTGCCTCAGCCTCCCGAGTAGCTGGGACTACAGGCACCCGCCACCTCGCCCGGCTAGTTTTTTTTGTAATATTTAGTAGAGACGGGGTTTCACTGTGTTAGCCAGGATGGTCTCGATCTCCTGACCTCGTGATCCACCCGTCTCCGCCTCCCAAAGTGCTGGGATTACAGGCTTGAGCCACCGCGCCCGGCCTGCACCACTTATTTTTGATTCAGTAGTACTGGGTAGTGGAACTTAGAACCCGCAGATTTAAAATATTTAAGTATTCTAAAGATTCTGTCAGGAAACAATTTTTGGATTAAATTTCTTTATTCTACTTAGCATAGTAATAGATTGGTCATTGGAGTATCCCCAGCAATAGTCATGTTAATTTTTTTTTTTAATAAAACAGGTTTTGTGATCTCCAACCCAGACCTGGTCACCTGTCTGGAGCAAATAAAAGAGCCCTACAACTTGAAGATACATGAGACAGCAGCCAAACCCCCAGGTAGGTGAGAGTGAATGAAGGAGAGGACACAGGCAAGGAGGCAAAAGGTCAGGAAGGAAGCCAGGCCTTCAAATGTAGTTTGGGAAACTGTGCCAATGAAAATAATTTCTGAGAAGGCTGCATTTTTTCTCTTATTCACAAATAGAGTCATCTTCTGTCCCATGCTCTTAAATCTTCTAAGAATTTCCTTTTTTTCTTCAGTGATCTCCATTCAAATTTACAGGGAGAGCCAGTGTCCACTTTATCACTTGTAAGGGGCGGCATGATCTGACTGCTGTTCCATTGCTTTTAGAGACATAGGAGTATTTGTATTATTGAGGACCTCTATGTTAAAGTATTTTTTCAAATATTATTTTTGCATCAGGCCTAAAATATGTAAGGTGAGTAGTGGACATAATGGGATTTGGTTTAGAAATCCCAGGAACACGAAGGACAGATGTTGCATCTTTTCCGCTTAGTGATTTTTAATCCTGTAGAAGTTGCAAATGTAATTCTACAAAAACTCTTACTCAAAAGTTTATCAGAACAATAAGCATTTTTTCAAACATGAAAAAAATGTTATTTTACTTCAAAATGTTATTTAGTATAAACTGAAATTTGTGATTTAAACTCTATATATTCAAATTTTCAAATTATAATATAGTTTAAAGCACAGGTTTTCAAACTCTTGGCTTCCCTGGGCCACTTTGGAAGAAGATTTGTCTTGGGCCACACTTAAAATTATAAAATACACAAACAATAATGATAGCTGATGAGCTAAGAAACAAGAAATAGGTTTGTGAATAATTTTTGTGATACCGCAAAAAGTCCTCACACTCAAAGGATTGGATACCATTGGTTTAAAGTATCTACTCACCTTCTAGATTTTTCTTTTTTTTTTTTTTTTTGAGACGGAGTCTTGCTCTGTCACCAAGGCTGGAGTGCAGTGACATGACCTCGGCTCGGTGCAACCTCCGCCACCCTGCAACCTCCACCTCCTGGGTTCAAACGATTCTTCTGCCTCAGTCTCCCGAGTAACTGGGATTACGGGTGCCTGCCACGGGGTTTCACCATGTTGGCCAGGCTGGTTTTGAACTCCTGACCTCAAGTGATCCGCCCACCTACGCCTTCCAAAGTGCTAGAATTACAGGCGTGAGCCACCACGCCCAGCCCAACTTCTAGATTTCTTAAATGCACTATGTCATTAACCAGCTTAGAACATTCCTAAGTGTATGTTAAGCTCTCATTTGTTACCTTATTTCTTAATAAACTATTATCTTATAATTTTGTGTTATTTAGTAGGAAGCCTACTGGGATTCTGTCATTGAACTATAATCCATCTATGTATAGAACTATGTGTCACACACATACACATACCTATATAAGTCATATATGTGTATAGGAAATTCTCACTTAACATTGTTGATAGGTTCTTGGAAACTAAGTAAAGCAACATATTGTTTAAGAAAACTAATTTTACCAGAGTTTAATTGATAAAAACAAGTTATGTTTAAATGGCATATAGCAACATTGTTTCATTTAAAGATGCAGTTTTCAAGAACCTATTTTGAACACTAAATGAGGACTTAGATGTATCTGGGTTTGTGTGATTTGGATTTTTCTGGTAAAATTGTATAACTATATATTTAATTTGTACAATGTAATGATTTGATATGCATATACATTTTGAAACAAAATATTGTCAAGTTGATGAACACATCTGTTACCTCACATAGATAACCATTTTTTTGGTCATAAGAATACTTGAGGTCTACTGTTGTAGCAAATTATAAGCATACATTACAGTATTACTGTAAAGACAATGGTGTTTTGCTAATCTAATGCTAATGTACATTAACTTTCTCAGACTTACTCAACTTATAACTAAAAATTTGTACTCTTTAAACAGCATCTCCTCATATTCCCACCCTCAGGCACTAACAACCACCATTCTATTCTCTGTTCCTATGAGTTTACATGTTTAGATTCCCCCCCATCTAACTGAGAACATGCAGTTTCTTTGTGTTTGGCTTATTTCACTTAGCGTAATGTCTTCAAGGTCTATCAATGTTGTAAATGGCTAGATTTCGTTCTCTTTTATGGCTGAATGGTGTTCTACTGTGTGTGTATATATAAATGTTTTTGACTACTTTAAACAAAACTAAAATGAACATGGGGCTGAAGATACTTCTCTGAGGTACTAATTTTATTTCCTTTGGTAGTATACCCAGAGGTGGTATTCATACTTCCATTTTTATTTTTTACTGATATTTATGATGACTTTATCAATTTATATCTCACTAATGGCATACAGGATTTCCCTTGTATGTATGTCTTCTTTGTGGGAAAAACAAAACAACTAACCTTTTGCCTATTTTTGAATAGGTTATCATCATTTTTGTTTTGCTTTGAATTGCAGAAGTTTCTTACACATTTTGGGTATTAACTATCAGATATATGGCTTGCAAATGTTTTTCTATTTTGTAGGATTTTTTTAAATGTCATTTTTTTCCTTTACTGTACAGAAGTTGTTCACTTTGATGCAGTCCCACTCTTTTGTATTTTCTTCTGTTGCTGTGCTTTTGATGACATACCAAATTGCCAAGACCAGTATCAACAAGGTTTTTCCATATGTTTTATTCAGGAGTTTTACGTTTTTTTGTTTTTTTTTTTTTTAATGAGGCAGAGTCTTGCTCTGTCGCCCAGGCTGGAGTGCAGTGGCGTGATCTCAGCTCACTGCAAACTCCGTCTCCCTGGGTTCACGCCGTTCTCCTGCCTCAGCCTCCCGAGTAGCTGGGACTACAGGCGCCCGCCATCATGCCCGGCTAATTTTTTTTGTATTTTTAATAGAGACAGGGGTTTCACCGTGTTAGCCAGGATGGTCTCGATCTCCTGACCTCATGATCCGCCCGCCTCGGCTTCCCAAAGTGCTGGGATTACAGGCGTGAGCCACTGTGCCCGGCCAGTTTTATGCTTTTATGTCTTGCATTTAAGTTTTATTTTGAGTTAATTTTGGGGTGTGGTATAAGAAAATTTTATTTATGGTATAATCTAATTTTATTCTTTTGCTTGTGGATATCCAATTTTTTTGGTACCATGTATTGACAAGACTATACTTTCTGCATTGTGTATTTTTGGTGGCCTTGTCAAAGGTTAGTTGACCTTGTATGCATGGATGTGTTTCTGGGCTCCCTGTTGTGTTGCATTGGTGTTTGTATCTGTTTTTATGCACATACCATACTCTTTTGATTACTGTGACCTTTAAGTAAAGTTTGAAATTAGAAAGTATCATGCCCCCAGCTTTGTTCTTTCTCAAGATTGCTCAGGGTATTTTAAGTTATTTAAGATTACACTTACATTTTACAATTGTGTTTTATATTACTGTGAAAAATGCCACTAAAATTTTGACAGGGATCACATTGAATCTACAGGTCACTTCCTTGACAATATTAGTTATCCTAATGGAATATATTTTCATTTATTTGTACCTACTTCAATTTCTGTCATCAATAACTTAACTGTATTAGTGTATACATTTTTATCTCATCCTTTACTGTTTAAATTTATTTTATGTATTTACTTATTTTTTGAGACGGATTCTCGCTGTGTCACCCAGGCTGGAGTGCAGTGGCGTTAGCTCGCTGCAACCCCTGCCTCTCAGGTTCAGGGGATTCTCCTGCCTCAGCCTCCCGAGTAGCTGGGATTACAGGCACGCGCCATAACGCCTGGCTAATTTTTTTGTATTTTTAGTGGAGATGGGTTTTGCCGTGCTGGCCAGGCTGGTCTGGAACTCCTGGTCTCAAGTATTCTCCCCACCTCGGCATCCCAATGTGCTGGGATTACAGGTGTGAGCCACTGTGCTCGGCCCCTTTACATTTATTTTGATTAAGTTCCTTATTTTTATACTATTGCAATTGGAAACTTTTTCTTTTTTTTTGGAAAGTTTGTTGTTACTATATGGAAATGCAACAGATATTTGTTTGTAGGGTCAGGTGCAGTGCTTCATTTCTGTAATCCCTGCACACTTTCAGAGGTTAGAGGCCAAGGAAGGTGGATCACTTGAGCACAGGAGTTTGAGATAAGCCCGGGCAACAGAGTGAGACCCTATCTCAAACAAACAAAAAAAAACCCCACAAGTATTTTTATGTTGATTATGTATCCTGATACCTTAATGAATGCATTTATTAGTTCAGTTTTTGTTGTTTTACTCTAGGGTTTTGTATATATGCATGATCATATTATCTACAAACAGTAACATTTTTACTTTTATTCCAAGCTGGAAAGCTTTGTTACTTTCCTTGTCTAATTGTTCTGATACAAAACTTTCGGTAATATGTTAAGGTACAAGCTGTGGCCCTGGAAGCGTGCTTGCAGATCTTGGTCTCAGCTTTGGTCCCTGAAACAGCCCCATGTCTGTACATTTGAAGGATCTAACAACTCTTACAGTTTCTATAAACTGTCTTTGGCAAGTAAAGATCTCCTTTTATTGGGTCCCCAGGCTGATGAGATTATCTCTGGGGTTGCTAAGAAGAAAGGTCGTAGCTGGGTCACGAGGGTGCTGCTGAGTCTGTTGTTTGAATGGCATATAGCAGCATTGTTTCATTTAAAGATGCAGTTTTCAAGAACCTATTTTGAACATTAAGTGATACAAAACAAAACATCCGTTTTGAGTGATATGGGGTCTGCCTTTGATGGTTGTATTACCAGAGATTTGGACAGTCATGGATTCTTTCTGGACCATGGAAAGATTAAATATCCTTGAGGACATTAATCTATATGGCAGGCAGTAGGGTAGGGTTTTGAAGTTTGTCTGCATATGATGGGCGAAATGCCATGTGTATGAATGGGATTGGCTTCTACTAACTACCTGGGAAAAGTTTTCACAAGTCTCTGTGTGGGTCTGGGTGTGTACAACTGGCCATGGACTGTGGCTGTGAGCACTAGAACTGAGTCACAGGGCTGCTTCAGGGACCACAGCTGAGGCCAAGACCTGCAGGCCTGCCTCCAGGGCCATGACTGGGTGTGTTTCCCTGCAGGTCTCTTGACAGGAAGGACCACTTTTGGATTATAACTGAAGGAGTTTGAAAGAGGTTGCAGAACTGCTTCATAATCTTCAGTAAGACCAAGCTTGGTGCCCCATTCCCTTGTCTGTAGCCATGTCTGTGGACCCTTGAGTTGGCCACCTGGGTGAGGGCCTGCTTTTCCCAAATAACCCTTTTTGATCTTTGGCACCACTGAGGTTTCACAACCCTAACCGTAGGCAAGCACCTTTCTACTTCCGTTTTCCAGGAGTTTACTATTTAAAATATCTTGTATATGTGGAATCATACACTGTTACTCTGTTGGTGTCTTATTTCACTTAAAATAATGGCTTTAAGATTTATCCTTATTGTAGCAACTGACGAGATATTTTCATTTGAGGCTAAAGAATATTTCATTGTATGTATAAGCCACATCTTTTTAAATCATTCATCTATTGAAGGTGTTTGAGTTTTTTCACTTTTTGGCTTTTGTAAATTATATGGTTTGGATCTGTGTCCCCATTCAAATCTCATGTCAAATTGTATTCCCTAGTGTTGGAGGTGGGCCTGGTGGGAGGTGATTGGATCATAGGGTTGGCTTCTCGTGAATAGTTTAGCACCAGCCCCTTTGGTACTGTCTTTGCCGTAGTGAGTGACTTCTCCTGAGATCTCATTTTTCAAAAGCATGTGGCACCTTCCCTCTTGTGCTCTCTTGCTCCTGCTCCCACCATGTGAGATGACTCACTGGCCCTTTCTGCCATGACTGGAAGCTTTTCAAGGCCTCCCCTAAAGCAGAAGCTGCTATGCTTGCTGTACAGCCTGCAGAACCATAAGCCAATTAAACCTCTTTTTAAAAATAAATTACTAAGTCTCAGGAATTTTTTTATAGCAGTGCAAGAATAAAACAGTGAATATTACTGCAGTAGACATGGATGTGCAAATACTTCTTTCAGGTATACGTTGCACACTTTAAGTAGATGCTCAGAAGTGGAATTACTGGGTCATACAATAACTTGATTTTTAATTTTTGGGGGAACCTCTACACATTTTTCATGTGGCTGCATCATGTTTTTTCCACCAACAGTGTACAAGGATTTCAATTTCTCTACATTGTTGACAATATATATTATTTTTTGTTTGCTTGATATTGGCCATCCTAATTAATGCACAGTAATACCTCATTGTGGTTTTTCTTTACATTTTTCTAAAGATTAGAACTTTTTTTCAATAATTGTTTGTGTATTTCCTCTTTGGAGAAACATTTTCATCTCCTGTCTATTAGTCATGTAACTTTTTGTTTTTTGTTTTTTGGAGTTGTTCTGGATCTTATCTTCTGTCAAATATATGTATATATTTTGGCTTTTCTGCTGCTTAGGTGGGACTCTTACTACATATTTGATGTGGAGAGATTAACGTAGTCCCACTTTTCTGTGCTTTTAAATTTTTTGCTCATGTATTTGATATTACATGCAAGAAAACATTGCTGAGATCAATGTCATAATCTTTCTTCCTATATTTAACTCATTCAAGACAGTTTTTGTATATGGTTCAGGGGAAGGATCCAACCTCAGTATTTTCATATGGATATAGAGTTTTCCAACACGATTTATTGAAGAGACTGTCTTTTTCTTATTGTGTGGTTATTGCAACCTTGTTGAAGATCATTTGAACATGTACACAGTGATTTGTTTTTGAGTTCTGGGCTCTGTTCCATCATCTATTTGTCTTCTTGCAAGTACCACACTATTTTTATTTATTTAATTTTGTTATCTGTTCTAAAAACAGGAAACATCGTGCCTGTAACTTTGTTCTTGTTTTCTAAGAATGTTTGGGCTATGAGTGGTCCTTTGAAATTCCATGTAAAAGTAAGAATTGTAAAAAATACTTTTTCACAAAGTATCATTTTTATTTTCATTAGGATTACATTGAATTTTAATATCACTGTGTAGTATGGTCATTTAACAATATTAAATCAACTGACACAAATAAAAATATGTTCAAGAGTGTGTTGAGTTTCACATATTTTTGAATTTGGCAATTTTACATCTGCTTTTGATTTCTAGTTTTATTACAGGTGGTATGAAAGGATGTGTTGTATAATTCAGTGTTGTATAATGAGAACTAGGCTCAATACTTTGATGACCAAACAATCTATCTGTACAACAAACCTCCATGACAGAAGTTTACCTGTATAAGAAACCTGCACATCATATACTCTGATCTTAAAATAAAGTTAAAAAAAAAAAAGTTGTTTTGCATTCTAACAGATTGTCCATGAAACAACAGCTACTCATTTTCTTCTCCACTTAACCCCGACACACTTTAGTCTTCTTTCTGTTTCTATGAGTTTAACTACTTTAGGTATCTTACATAAGTGGAATTATATTGTTACTCTCCTTTTGTGCCTGGGCTTCTTCCACATAAATAAAGCCTTAAAAATGTATCCTTATTGTGGATTTAGCAAAATTTTCTACTTTAAAGAAGCTGAATAATATTTAATTATTTATATATTTGAAATTGTCTTTATTGATTTATTTAAGAAAAGTTGGTTCTTTTCACTTACTGGCTTTTGTAGATAATGCTACCGTGAATATGGATGTGTAAATTGCTCTTCATTTGATAATATGTGCAAGGGATTATTTGTGTGCTCTGTTCTGTTTCACTGGTATTTTATAAAGTATTTCAATTACTATTACTTTATAATAGGTTTTTGAAATCAGGATGTATGGTGCTTCTGATGTTTCTCTTTTTGACAGTTGTTCAGCACTTCTGGTCTCTTTAGTTCTGATATGATTTTAGGATTGCTTCTTTTTTTTTTTTTTTCTTTTTGAGATGGAGTCTCACTCTGTTGCCCAGGCTGGAGTGCAGTGGCGCAATCTCAGCTCATTACAAGCTCCGCCTCCCGGGTTCATGCCATTCTCCTGCCTCAGCCTCCTGAGTAGCTGGGACTACAGGTACCCACCACCACACCCTGCTAGTTTTTTGTATTTTTAGTAGAGACGGGGTTTCACAGTGTTAGCCAGGATGGTCTCAATCTCCTGACCTCGTGATCTGCCCGACTCGGCCTCCCAGAGTGCTGAGATTACAGGCGTGAGCCACTGCGCCCAACCAGGATTGCTTCTTATGTTAATGCAAAATATGCATAGCTGTCATCCGAAGTATACTACCATCTCCTTCAGCACTCTACATCAGGGGAAACAAAATTCCTCTTTGGACAGTCCCTCAAAAGACAGGAATGTAGACATACATTCCACGTTTCTCTTTCTCTCCTGAGGAAGAAGCATAGAGTTGGGAGTTTCTCCTGGGTTGCACTATGCTGTATTGGGAGGAGGTCAGGCTGTGCTGGGCATATGTAATAAAATTTTTCTTCTCTTCTACATGTTTTTGGCATTGTGCTCAACTGAAGTAGTACAAATTCTTAACTATGTTCAGGAATTCTCACAAAGGCAATGTGGTCAGCATGGTGTTAAGTTCATATATCTGTGAAGAAATGAGGACCAGTGGTGTTTGTTCTTACGCTTTTCATTTTAAATTTATATTTTATTTATTATTATAATTTTTGTGAGTACATAGTACCTATATGTATCTATGGGTTACGTGAGTTATTTTGATGAAGGCATGAAATGCATAAAAATCATATCAGCATAAATGGTTATTCATTGCCTCAAGTATTCTTTGTTTTATGAACAATATAATAACATTCTTTTAGTTACTTAAAAATGTACAATATAATTGCTTTTGACTATAGTCCCTCTGTTGTACTAGCAACTATTAAATCTTACCCTTTCTAATTATTTTTGTATCCATTAACCTTCCCCCAACCCCTCACTATACCTTCCCGCATCTGGTAACAATCCTTCTGCTCTCTATCTCCGTGAATTAAATCAATTTAGTTTTTAGCTCCAGCAAATGTGTGAGAGCATGCAAAGTTTGCCATCATGGGCCTGGCTTATTTCTCTTAACATAATGACTTCTAGTTCTATCCATGTTGTTGCAAATGACAGTATCTTATTCTTTTTTATGATTGAAAAGTACTCCGTTGTGTATTTGTACCACATTTGCTTTATCCATTCATCTGTTGATAGACAGATGAATGGATAAATCTTGGCTAATGTGAACACTGCTGCAGTAAAATGGAGGTGCAAATATCTCTTTGATGTCCTGATTTATTGATTTATGTACATACCTAGGAATGGGATTATTGGATAATATAGTAGCTCTATTTTTCATTTTTTGAGGAACCTCTAAGCTGTCCTGCATAGTGGTTGGACTAATTTACATTCACATCAAGAGAATAGTAGAGTTTTTTTTCTCCACATCCTCACCGGCATTTGTTATTGCCTGACTTTTAGATAAGAGCCATTGTAATTGGGGCGAGATAATATCTCATTGTCATTTTGATTTGCATTTCTCTGATGATAATGATGTTGAGCACCTCGTCATATACCTTTTTGTTATTTGTATGCCCTCTTTTGAGAAATGTCTATAAACATTCTTTGCACATTCATAATCAGATTATTTGATCTTATCCTCTAAAGCTGTTCTGGTTATTGATGAGCAGTTTGCAAATATTTTCTCTCATTTTGTGTGTCCTCTCTTTGTTTATTGTTTCATTTGCTGTTTAGAAGCTCTTTATGGTGATTGTTTTGTTTGCTGTTTAGAAGCTCTTTAACTTGATGTGATTCCGTTTGTTCAGTTTTGCATTGGCTCCCTGTGCTTGTGGGGGTATTATTCAAGACATTTTTGCCCAGTTTAATTTCCTGGAGAGTTTCACCAATGTTTTCTTGTAGTAGTTTCATAGTTTGATGCGGGGGTCTGCCCACAGACCCTGACCCAAACGACAGATGAATAAAGTACACTGATACACAGATACTCTGTTTTGCCAGTCCAGCTGATGTCCGGGCTGCTTACAGACTCCCCAGAGAGTTCTGTAAACAGTTTTGACTGTGACCCTGACCAGCTAGTGAGACTTAGTTTGTTTAGTAAAGATTAATTGACAAAGGCTTGAGTCAACACTACTAGAGAGTAATTGACATTGTGGACTTCCCAAGTAGAAAGCAATTAAGCATAGATAGAAAACTATCTTTTTTTTTTTTTTTTTTTGAGACAGAGTTTCGCTCTGTCGCCCAGGCTGGAGTGCAGTGGTGCCATCTCAGCTCACTGCAAGCTCCGCCTCCTGGGTTCACGCCATTCTCCTGCCTCAGCCTCCCGAGTAGCTGGGACTACAGGCGCCCACCACCTCGCCCGGCTAGTTTTTGTATTTTTAGTAGAGACGGGGTTTCACCGTGTTAGCCAGGGTGGTCTCGATCTCCTGACCCCATGATCCGCCCGCCTCGGCCTCCCAAAGTGCTGGGATTACAGGCGTGAGCCACCACGCCCGGCCGAAAACTATCTTTAATATTTTTCCCACCAGCTTGATTGAATCCCTACAGTTCGAGGTCTTAGATGTAAGTCTAATCCATTTTGATTTAATTTTTTATATGGCCAGAGATAGGGGTCTAGTTTCGTTCTTCTGAATATGGATATTGAGTTTTTATAGCAGTTTCCCTGATAAACACCTTTTTTTCTTTTCTTTTTCTTTTTTTTTTTTTTTTTTTTTTTAAAGATAGAGACTTGCTTTGTTACCCCGGCTGGAGTTCAGTGGCACAGTCTTGGCTCATTGCAACCTCTGCCTTCCAGGTTCAAGCAATTCTCCCACCTCAGCCTCTGGAGTAGCTAGGACTACAGGCTTGCGCCCCCACATCCAACTAATTTTTGTATTCTTAATAGAGACAGGGTTTCATCGTGTTGGCCACTCTGGTCTCAAACTCCTGATCCAGGAGTTTGAGAAAGTGATCACCTGTCTCAGCCTTTTAGAGTTCTGGGATTAGGCATGAGTCAGCATGCTAAGCACCCAATAAATATTCTTGACACCTTTATCAAAAATAAGTTTGCTGTAGATGTATGGATTTATATTTGTGTTCTGTCTACTGTTTTACTGATCAGCCCCATGCTGTTCTAATTACTGTAGCTCTGTAATATCATTTATAGTTAAATAGTATGATTCCTCCAGTTTCTTTTTTCTTACAGTGACTTTGGCTATTCTGAGTCTTTTGTGGTTCTGTCTACATTGTAGAATTGTTTTTCCTATTTCTGTGAAGAATGTCCTTGATCATTTGATAGGGATTGCATTAAATCTGTAGATTGCTTCAGGTAGTATTGACATTTAGAAAGTATTGATTCTTTTTATTCATGAACATAAAATATCTTTCCTTTTTTGTCTTTTTAAATTTCTTGCATTAGTATTTCATAGTATTCATTGTAGAGACCTTTCACTTCTTTGCTTAAGTTAATTTCCTAGGTATTTGATTTTAATTTGTAGCTATTGTAAATGGGATTACTCTCTTGATTTCTTTTTCACATCATTCACTGTTGGCATGTGGAAACACTACTAATTTTTAAATCCTGTATTTTGACTAAATTTATTCTAATAGTGTTCTAGTTAGGTTTTTTTCAAATATAAAACTACATCATCTGCAAACAAAGATGTAATTTGACTTATTTCTTTCCAATTTGGATGCCCTTTATTTTTTTGTTCTCTTGTCAAATTGCTCTGGCTGGCACTTCCAGTACTATGTTGAATAACAGTGGTGAAAACATGCATCTTTTTTCAGGTGCAGACACCTTATCAGAATGTGCTTGGATTTAGGTTCCCAACTTTAGAAGGTAATTCGTCCTCATCCATCCTATTGTCTTTTCCTGGTCCTAGATTTCAGAACTGTCTGGAAAGACCACAGATGCCTATGGTGGCCATGTCTCTTGGAATGTCTAGGGAATAACAGCTACTACATCATCTCCTCATGGTGGACAGCCTGAGGTTTAGGGTGGAGCCTCAGGGGAGCAGCTGAGTGCCCTGATGCTGAGAGCACTCATCTTGTTTACTTTCCATCCAAAAAACCAAATCCTTGTGGCATTGAGATTTTATTTCTCCAAATCCAGTTTCCATGTTTTAGAGACACATTGCTGGTCAGCCAATGGAATGCTGATATTGATGGGAAAGGCAGAAATAATTCCTACCATCTGAATTTTTTCAGAATAGTGAAGGGAGAAAAAATATCCCCAACAACATTGAATGTTCATTCTAGCAAGGTGATACAAGGACCTGCAAAACGAAAAATGTACTCCAGGCACACAGGCACACAGTGCAGAGGCCCTTGGGAGGGTGGTCATTGAGGATTTCAATGAGCAGGATGGGGGTGGGAGGATCTATATCATAGGATGGCCTAACTTGCCACTTAAGTCAGACATACCATTTCAGCCAGTACTGCCACTCCCTGGGTTTGTCATCTTGAAAAGATTATTTACTTATTTCAGCTTTCATTTTTATTAACTGCACACTGCATTCTATTGGTAGAGCTTGAAAAATAGGAAAATATTGTCAAAGAGGCATAAAAATACGAATTTTTTTAAAAATAGTGATATATTTTATTTGTCAAAAATTCTTACTTTAATTTTTTTTCCCTGACCATGGATAGTAAGTTTCTGTTTGGGAGTTATTTCACACAGAATCTCAGGGCTTAGTTATAAAAATATTACTAGGTGAAAAGAAGTAGGAAAAATTTCTCTTCTTTTATGGCTGCAGAAAAGTGAATACATTTCCACAAGAAATTGTGGTAGATAAATTGGTGATTTATAGAGATTTGCCAAAACATCAGTTTCTTTTTTACTGCATGGTGGAGAATTTGTGACAGTGGATAAGTCTACTCTGTATCCTGTTACCTGCATGTTTGAGTTTAATGTCAAATTCTATGGACTAGGACTTGACATTCCTGGAAGTGCTCATGAATGATTGCTTAATTATTTGTTACTATGGAAATAATACCTAAATGACATGTTTGCTGTCTGAAATTGATATTTTGCCTTTTCTCGTTGAAGTATGAAATGTAAGTGCCTTCCAATTTCCATTTCTCCTGTAAACATCAGCACTGAGTTTGAAGAATTCTGCTGGATTCTTCAAACACTGAGTTCCTTTTGTAGAAAACGAAGGTAATAACCTTGACTGGGAATCAGACCTAAGCCCGTTAACTGCAGGGTAAGGCCAATCTTGACACTGTCAAAGGAGGTAATCAATAGCCCAGTTGTTACTTAGTGGGGAACCTTTCCTGCAGGTGTCCCAGCCTGGCTCAAATTAGACATGGAAGGAGCCTTTATACTGAGAAGCTGCAGAACCCTGGAAAGCTAAGAATCCATAGGTAGATTCAGTGAGAGTTGGGATAGGAGGTTGTTTGTGATGCCCTCTGAGAGGGTATAATTGTTATTATCATGGGGCTCTTCCTAGATACTGTCAAATAAATTTCAATGAGGTAAGAAGTGACTTTATTCTAAGGAATATTGCATTGGGGAAAGCACCAAGCATAAGATGTGCAAGCATCTCCAAAATGAGGCAGAAAAGGGCTATTTGTCATGTGGAGGAGCAAACAAGATTAGAAAGAAGGTGTGAGGGAGAGGGCAGAATGGAGAATGGCAAAATCAGATTCGGGATCAGAGAATGTTTCACCCTGACATCAACCTGTTCTTGGGAGGGACATGAAGAGGGGTCGTATGCTATCTCAGACTGAAGGTGGAGCAGAGTCCAGGGGCCTGGGTAAAGGAGAGAAACTTAAGTAAAGTTTGGTTAACCAGTATTCTGTTGCGAACACTGGAGACAAAATTATTTGTTTATGAGGGAAAAATGAGAATTTAGAGTCTGTGAATTTGAGATACCTAAATAGGGAGCATCATCAAAGTCAATGAAAAGGTTATTTGTTAGCTGTAAGCTTTTTTTATAGGGCACAAAGGATTGGAGAGACCATAGTCAAAACTACTAAGATTCACTAACCTACCTCCTCTTTTCCCTCACTTTGTTTTGTCCTATATATTTTTTCCCTTTCTTTTACTGAATTGTACCCAGCATTAATAATCTGGTAAAAATAGGTAAAGTGTTTTTGTTAAGTTCTGTGAGTGGTTTTATCAAATCCTTTAATTGAGGGAGGGAGTTATGGAAGCCCAGGATTTATAGGCAGTTGCTCTGAAGTATAGATGGGTCCCTGGGGCTTGTGACTGGCATGTGGAGTGGAAGCAGTATTGTGGGACTGAGCTGTGAGCCGGTGGGGTCTATACTGACCCTGGTGTTGTCAGAATTGAGTTGTTGGACACCCATTTGGTGATGGAAGATTGGTTGGTGTTCAGCAAACTCCATATATTTGGTGTTAGAATAAAGATATCAGATCGGGTGCTGTGATTCACGCCTGTAGTCCTAACACTTTGGGAGGCCACAGAGGGCAGATCGCTTGAGCTCAGGGGTTCAACACCAGCCTGGGCAATATGGTGAAATCTTATGTCTACCAAAAATTTTTTAAAAAATTAGCTTGGCAAGGTGGTGCACACCTGTAGTCCCAGCTGGGGCTGAGGCAGGAGGATCACTTGAAGACTGGAATGTTGAGGCTCGCCAGATTTATGATGTATCCTGGAGAATGTTCCATGTGTGTTTGAGAAGAATATAAGTATACTGTTGGGTGAAAGGTTATCTATATATGTCTTTTAGGTGTAGTTCTTTAGTACTATGCAAGTACATTATTTTCTTTCTGTCTGAATGATGTGTTGTATTAAGTAGGGCAATAAAGTCCCCTAGTATTATCATATTTGTCTGTTTTTCTACATCTGTTAATATATGTTCATATTTTTGAAACAGGTCTCAGTTAATTTAGAAAGTTTATTTTGCCAAGGTCAAGGACACACACACCTGTGACAGGAAGTCCTGGAGACATGTGCCCCAGGTGGCCGGGGAACAACTTAATTTTATACATTTTAAGGAGACATAAGACAGCAGACAATATATGTAAGAAGTACATTGATTCAGTCTGGAAAGGTGGGACAACTTGAAGCAAAGGTGGGAAGACTCAAAGTGAGGAGGGGGCTTCCAGGTCGTAGGTAGATAAGAGACAAATGATTGTATTCTTTTGAGTTTCTGATTAGCCTCTCCAAAGGAGGCAGTCAGATACACATCTGTGTCAGTGGCAGAGAGGTGAGTGAATAGAATGGGAGGTAGGTTGGCACTAAGCAGTTCCTAGCTTGACTTTTCCCTTTAGCTTAGTGATTTGGAGGCCCCAAAATTTATTTTCCTTTTACAATATATTTATGTGCTCCTATATTGGGTATGTATATATTTTTAATTGTTATATTATTTTGACAAATTAGCCTTTTATTACCATATAGTAAAGTTCTTTTTGTAGTGACAGATTTTTTTTTCCTAAAAATCTCTTTTGTCTGAGAGTCTGAAAGATACACTCTTTTAGTTATTATTAACATGGAATATTCTTTTTCATCCTTGAACCATTAACATATGTGTGTCCTTAACTCTAAGTCTCTTGTGTGCAGCATATTGTTGATTTTATTAATCTATTCAGACATTTTGTGAATGCTTTATTTTTTGCTTCAATAACAATATCCTAGAGTTGGTAATTTATAAAGAATAAAAGTTTGCTTAGCACACAATCCTGGATGCCAAGAAGTCCAAGAGCATGCCATTCCCATCTGATGAGAATCATACTTCCACATCACAACATGACCAAAGGCTTGAGGATGACAGAATGTGTGTGCACCAGAGCTCACTTTGATAATAGACTCACTCTCATGGTGACTAACCCACTGTGGAAATACTGATACCAATCCTTTCATGAGAGTAGAGCACTCATGACCTAATAACTTCTTAAGGGCCTCATTCCCACAATGGCAGTTAAATTTTAACATGAATTTTGGAGAGGACTCTCAAACCATAGCAATGTGTTTTCATTGGATAATTAAATCTTTATATATTTAAAAGAATTACTGATTGGTAAGAACTTATTACTGCCATTTTGTTCATTGTTTTCTGACCATTTAGTAGTTTCTGTTTTGTAGTTCTTACATGCTGTCTTCCCCTATATTTTCTTGAGTTTTGTTTTGTTTTCGTTGTTGGATGCTTTCATTCTTTTTCTTTTGTACGTATCTACTACAGTGTTGTTTTTTGTTTTTTAATTTCCAAGAGACTTACATAAAACATCTCATAGTTATGAAGTCTAGTTTAAGATAACAATTTAACTTTCTGTTTTATACAGATAGGGTCTTGCTTTATCCCGGGCTGTAGTGCAATGGTGCATTCACAGCTCAGTGCAGCCTTTACCTCCCCAGGCTCAAGCAATTCTCCCATCACAGCCTCCTGAGTAGCTAGGATTACAAGTACATGCCCCCATGTCCGGCTAATTTTGTTAGTATTTTTTGTAGAGACAGGGTTTTGCCATGTTGCTTAGGCTGGTCTTGAACTTCTAGGCTCAAACGATTCACCTACTTTGGCCTCCCAAAGTGCTGGGATTACCAGCATGAGCCATCAGACCCAGCCACTTGTTTTAAGTAAATAACTTTCTGAAATCTGTATTTTATTTTATGTATTTATTTTAGAGACAGGTATATCGAGCTATATCGAGCCAGGCTGGTTTTGACCTCCTGGCCACAAGCAAGAGTTAACTTCTGTATGTAGAAAAACCAAACAGTTGTACTCCTTACAACACATTATTTATGTCATACAATTTTTTATATTGTATACCCACTAACAAATTATCAAGGTTATGTATTTTAATACTTTTTTTGTAACTTAGTACCAGAGTTAAAAGTGACTTATGTACCATAATTACAGTTCTATAACCATCTACATTTGACTATATGTATATATATTTTCCAGTAAGATTTATACTTTTATATGTTTTCTTGTTGTAAATTAGGAGTCCATTACAAATTGAAAAATTCTTATTAGCGTTTCCTGTAAGGTCAAATGATTACACATTTCCTCAGCTTGTTTGTTTAATCTGAGAATATCTTGATTGCTATTTCATTTCTAAAGAACAGTTTTGTCAGGTATAGTCTTCTTCGTTGTCAAAGTTTTTTCTTTTTCTCTTTCCATCTTCACTTTAAATATATGATCTCACACCTGTCTGGCTTGCATGGTTTCTGCTGAGCCATCTGCTGATAACCTTACAGGGTTCCCTTGTATGAGAAAAATTTATTTTCTTTTAGGAATTTCTCTTTGTCTTTGAATTTTGGCAGTTTAATTATGTGTTCTCGGCAGTTTTTATTAGTTCCTTTTGCTATAGACATTTTAAGCTTCATAAAACTGAATGTATTCCTTCTAAGATTGGAAAAATTTAAGACATATATTTAAACAAATTTTTAAGATTTTTCTCTCTTTACCCTAAACATGCTAAAATATGTACATTTTTACAGTTTATTATGCAGTATGTGGCCCAAATGCTTTATTCACTCTTTCATTCTTTTTTTTTAATTAGGAACTTTCAAATGACTTAATTTTAACTTTGCTGATTTTTTTTTCTGTATAACTGTCTGTCTCCCGTTAAAAACTTTTTGTTATGTTTTGCGTTCTTCAGCTCCAGCATATCCATTTGGTTCTCTTTCTTTGCTATAATTGTAATTTTGTTCATGCATTCTTTCAAAAAAAATTAGTGTTTTTTTCATCTCATTGAGATTCTTTAAGATAATTATTTTGAATTCTTAGCCATTTTTTAGATCTGTGTTTTGTCGTAAGTGGTTACTGGAAAATTTTCAGTTTCTTTTGGTGGTGTTATGTTTACCTGATCCTTTATTATCCATGAAGCCTTGTTTTGAAGTCCTTGCATCTGAAGGAGCAAATATCTCTTTCAGTCATTATAGACTTGTTGGGAGGTAAATACTTCTGTTTGATCTCTGGGCTGATGATATTTCCGCTGAGATTGCAATTAAATCCTTTGGAGCCAGGCACATAACTACTACTGTGTCTGCAGTGAAGTTCATGTTTGGCAGACCTGTTATCAGGCCATCAGATTCTATTTTCTGGGAAGACTAGACTTTCTTCAGGAACTTTATCAATATGACCGGCACTGAGAAAAAAAATCTCCAGTTATATGTGCAGATGGGGGTGCTGATACAATAAATGTGAGCAGGTGTGGTTCCTGATGTGTGGTTCTTGCTGGATGTTTCAAAATGCTCTAACCTGGTCATTGGACAGGTTCCTAGATGAGTAGTACTGACCCTTGAACACAGCTGAGAAGGTGTGAAACTCATTCTTAGGGCTGCTTCAGGATACATAGCTGGAACCAAAGTCTTGGGGTTTGTTTCTGGGCTCATGGCATTTCTCCCTCTAGATTCCTGGGGGGGGCAGTACTTCTCCCAGACTCTAGGTGACAGAGACTGGAGCTGGGTTATAGGGCTGTTTCCCAATTCACAGTGGGAATAAAGTTAACCACCATGCCTACAGTGGCACATACAGGTGTCTTTTTTGGCAGGTCCCAGGTTGGGAAAAACTGCTCCTGGACTTTGGTTGCATGGACTTGGAGCCAGGTTATAGTGCCACATCAGGATCCATCATCAAATAAATACTGGCAAACCTACATCCAAGGGCCCAAATGGAAGTTTCTCTCTGTGGGTCCCTGTGTGTTTGGGATTTCTTCCACACCATGACTGACTTGTGCAAGGGGAGGATTTTAGGCTAATTCAGAGATCACAGACAGAACCAACAGACTTTTCACCTGAGACACAGGACATTATGAATTCTTCTAGGTGTCTTGGCAAATGGTGCTAGTGGCAGAAACAAAACCAAATGTTCTACAGCTAATTCTACAATGAGAATTGGACATATTTTTTATTCTGTAGCTGGAACTATGATGGGCAAGCATACTCATGCCACTCAAGGGCATGCCCTCTCAATACAACCTTCCTCAGTCTTGGATTCTTCTGTTTTTATGATACATCTATATTACATTCAATATTTTATAGGTAAAAAGTTTCTATTTTTTTCAACTCCATTTTACTGGGGAATTTTTTTCATGTAGGTTGTCCTCAATTATTTTATTTTATTTTATTTTATTTATTTATTTATTTATTTATTTATTTATTTATTGAGGCAGAGTCTCCCTCTGTTACCCAGGCTGGAGTGCAGTGGCGCCATCTCACTGCACTCTCTGCCTCCCAAGTTCACGCCATTCTCCTGCCTCAGCCCCCTGAGTAGCTGGGACTACAGGCGACCTCAGATGATCCACTTGCCTCGGCCTCCCAAAGTGCTGGGATTACAGGCATGAGCCACCGCCCCTGGCCAATACTTTCAAGTATACGGTCTAGTGGTGTTAAGTACATTTACTTTATTTTGCAATGGATCTCTATGAATTTTACCTTACAAAAGTAAAATTTAATACCCTAAACAATAAGCTGCCCTTTTTTTCTCTCTTCAGCTCCTGAAGAACACCATTTTACTTACTCTCTATAATTTTATAATTCTCAGTGTAATTACATAATGTCTGTTTCTGTTTGACTCTCATTTTAAGGTAATGTTCTAAGCTTTTGTTTTGTAAGATGTGTCAGAATATCTTTGTTTTAAAATGAAATAATATTTAATTGTATGTATATGTAACATTTTAAAAATCTGATACTGATCTCTA
Source organism: Chlorocebus sabaeus (assembly GCF_047675955.1). NCBI lineage: Eukaryota > Metazoa > Chordata > Mammalia > Primates > Cercopithecidae > Chlorocebus > Chlorocebus sabaeus. The sequence continues at coordinate 49,672,273 of NC_132930.1, read as the reverse complement.
AAGGGACATTTGTGTTGTTTCTAGGAATTGTCTTTTGTAAATAACAATGAACATGCATGTATAAATATCTATTTAAAGTCCTGCTTTATCATGTGGATAACTAATATTTCTAGTTCCATTTATTGAAAAGACTGTCTTTTTCCAGCTGTGTGTTCTGGACATCTTTGTTAAAAATCACTGGGCTGTAGGTTCATGAATTTGTTACTGGGCTTACTGGATACTTTGATCTCTCTGTTTTTATGCCAATATTTTGCTGTCTTGCTTATTATAGCTTTATAGTATATTTTGGAGTCAGTTAGTGCAATATCTCCAGCTTTGGTTTTGTTGTTGTTGTTTGTTTGTTTGTTTGTTTTGCTCAGGATTACTTTGGCTATTTGGGGGTCTTTGGTTGTTCCCTATAAATTTTAAGCTAGTTTTTTTTTTCATTTCTTTGAAAAAAGCCATTGGTATTTTGATAGAGATTTTATTGATCCTGTAGGTCACCTTGGGTAGTATAGCCACACTTTTAATATTATTTCAATTCATGAGCAAAGAAATATTTTTTCAAATTTTCATGTCTTTTTCAGTTTCTTACCAATGTTTTCTAATTTTCAGTTTAGAATGTTCACCTTTTTAAGTTTCCTGCTAGACATCTTTATTTTTTAGTGTGGATGATGTGGATACGGAAGCAGCTTTGGGCAAAATTGAACGTGTTTTTTTTTTTTTTGAGACAGAGTTTAACTCTTGTTGCCCAGGCTGGAGTGCAATGGCGTGATCTCAGCTCACTGCAACCACCGTGTCCCAGGTTCAAGCAGTTCTCCTGCCTCAGCCTCCGGAGTAGCTGGGATTACAGGCATACACCACCCAGCTAATTTTGTATTTTTAGTAGAGATGGGGTTTCTCCATGTTTAGGCTGGTCTCGAACTCCTGACCCCAGGTGATCCGCCCGTCTCGGCCCCCCATAGTGCTGGGATTACAGGCGTGAGCCACCGCACCCAGCCTGGACATGTCTTGGTGACTTAAAAAACTCAACAAATTAGATATAGATGGTATATACCCTCAACACAATAAAGGCCGTATGTGACAAGTCAATGGCTCATATCATACTGGACAGGAAAGGGAAAACTTTATTTTTCATTTTGTTATTTTTGTCATGCGCATCTGTGTAAAGAGACCACCAAAGGGCTTTGTGTGAGCAATAAAGCTTTTTAATCACCTGGGTGCAGGCGGGCTGAGTCCGAAAAGAGAGTCAGCAAAGGGAGATAGGGGTGGGGCAATTTTACAGGTTTGGGTAGGTAATGGAAAATTACAGTCAAAGGGGTTGTTTTCTGGTGAGTAGGGGCGGGGTCACAAGGTGCTCTGTCGGGGAGCTTCTGAGCCAGGAGAAGGAATTTCTCCAGGTAGTGTCATCACTTAAGGCAGGAACCAGCCATTTTTACTTCTTTTGTGATTTCTTCAGTTGCCTCAGGCCATCTGGATGTATATGTTCAGGCTTGGGCTCAGAGGCCTGACAATTTTACTTTTAAGTTCTGGGATACATGTGCAGAACATGCAGGTTTGTTACATAAGTATACATTTGCCATGGTGGTTTGCTGCACCTATCAACCCATCATCTAGGTTTTAAGCCCTGCACTTATTAGGTATTTGTCCTAATGCTCTCCCTCCTGTTGCCCCCCACCCCTCAACAGGCCACTGTGTGTGATGTTCCCTCCCTGTGTCCGTGTGTTCTCATTGTTCAACTCCCACTTATGAATGAGAACATGTGGTGTTTGATTTTCTGTTCCTGTGTTTGTTTGCTGAGAATGATGGTTTCCAGCTTCATGCATGTCCCTGCAAAGGACGTGAACTCATTCTTTTTTATGGCTGCAATAGCAGAAAACTTAGGATGTTTTCATTTTATATTATAATTGCGTATGACAATATTTCACTGTGTACACTAAGTGTGGGGCACAAATCAAATATAGGTCAGTGATGTGTCTGTTTCCACTATAAGAGTCTCTGTTTATCTGTATGTATATTGTTCCTTATTATGAGTTGTATACTTGTTCTGTTTGTATGCAATGGTGATTTTACCCTGCCTAGGTGAGTAGTCATTGAAATTCTTCTACTTTTACCCTCCATTTATTTATAAATCTATGTTTTTCTGTGTGTCAGAGAAACACTTTTGTGATTTGAAGATAATTTCAAAAACCGTCTTATCACTGTATCTGTTTTAGATATTATTTTTGATTGTCAACATGTAAACTTTATAATCTTAAATATTTTTTAATATTCAGCTTAGTCATATTATATTGATATTGTTACTATATCTTTAGCATATGTTTATTTTGCAAAGCTAGCACTTAGTACTCATTAAACAAGTAACTACCTTTTCTGTTTTCTGGCCCTTTACAAAAATAATTCGGTTTTCTGTTTTAGAGTCAAACTGCTTTAGGTGTCTCATGTGAGTTGATTCATACAGTTTCTCTTCATGGTTGACTTCATGTTGCACAATGTCATCAAGATTTATCTTTATTATACTTGTTATTGTAGCAGGATGAGCCACAGGCAAAACCTCTCAGATACGGAGTTGTAAAAGGAAGGGCTTTATTCAGCTGGGAGCATCGGCAAGCTACTGCCTTAAAATCCAAGCTCCCTGAGTGCACAATTTCTGTCACTTTTAAGGGCTCACAACACTAAAGATTTTACATAAAAGGGTCGTGATTGATTTGAGTAAGCAGGGGATACGTGACAGGGGCTGCATGCACCGGTGGTCAGAGTGAAACCGAACAGGGCAGGGAGTTTCACAATGTTCTTCTATACAATGTCTGAAATCTATGAATAACATCGGTTTCTAAGTTATGAGTTGATTTTTAACTACTGGGTGTAGGCCAGGCAGGCCCAGGCCTGATTTTGGGTCTGGCGTCAGGCTGCCTGTCTTTGGTTTTACTTCCTTGTTTTTTCTTAAAACATATACTGAGTATAAAACAATATGAGAGGGTCTCTCTCTTTCCTCATTATGATACTTTTTGCTTTTTACAAGCTGGAGTAATATTGTAATATTTTTTATTTATTTGGTGAGAGAAATTTGCATTGCTTTCATTTATTTGCTTTCAGTAACAATGCTACAATAATTATGAGGGTAGAAATTACTCTTCATGTGACCGTATGTGTGTGAGTGTGTATTTTTGCTGGATTTTTTATTTTATTGATATAGCTGTTCACCTGTATGCCCATACCAGATTTTTTTAGTTCTTTAACTTTGTATATGTTTTGATATCATGAACTGTGGTGCATTTGTTTCTCTTTTTGAAGATTGTGGGGTGCTTCATTGTCCCTTGAAATTCTCTATAATTGGGGGGTTGCTATTTCTGTTTCTGCAAAAATTTAATTAAAAATTTGACAGATTGCATTTAATCTGTAGATTACATTGAACAGTCTAGATATCTCATATTATTTGAAACTTTGAACAATAGCATGCTAAAGTTTATGTTGTTTAATTTCTATAAATGTCCTTTTGTGTGTGTGTGTATGTGTGTGTGATGGAGTTTCATTCTTGTTGCCCAGGCTGGAGTGCAATGGTGTGATCTCAGTGTGATCTTCAGCTCACCGCAACCTCTGCCTCCCAGGTTCAAGTAATTCTCCTGCCTCAGCCTCCTGAGTAGCTGGGATTACAGGCGTGCACCACCACACCTGGCTAATTTTGTATTCTTAGTAGAGATGGGGTTTCTCCATGTTGGTCTGGCTAGTCTCAAACTCCTGACCTCAAGTGGTCCGCTTGCCTTGGCCTCCCGAAGTGCTTGGATTATAGGCCTGAGTTACCGCGCCCAGCCAGTTTTCTTTTTTTAATTAGTTTCTACTCTCATTCCAGTTTGGTCATTAAAAGTAAGCTATAAAGTTTCTATTTTAAAACATTTGTTAAGACTTTTTGGTAGCCTAACAGGTGGTCTATCAAGGAGAATATTTTATGAGCTATTCAGAAGGGTATGTATTCTGCTTTTGTTTAAGAGTGTTCTCTACAATTCTATTAGACATAATTGTTTTATACTGCTTTGAAGTCTTCTATTTCCTTATGAGTATTCTTTTCTGATTATTCATTACAGAAGTTGAGGTATTGAAATATCCTGCTATAACTATATTGCTCTCTATGTCTTGCGTTACTTCTGTCAGTATTTGCTTTATGTATTTGGAACCCTAATGTAAGACACACACACAAATATATGTATATACACACGTTTTTCAGGGGTTCCTAGTAAATGAACATTTCTAATATAATGTTCTTCTTTGTCTCTTATGAGCTTTTAGTTAAAATAAGTTTTATGAAATAGGACAGTTTTTTACTTTAGATGTACTTTGGGTAATATAATTTTGACCTCTTCAATTTGGTTCTTTGCATAAAGTTTTTTCTTTCCTCTTGCCTTTTTCAGTCTCCTTTAATCATTAGATCTCAAGTGACTCTTGTAGAAAAGCAAGTTGTGGCCAGGCGCGGTGGCTCACACCTGTAATCCCAGCACATTGGGAGGCCAAGGCAGGTGGATCACGAGGTCAGGAGATCGAGACCATCCTGGCTAACACGGTGAAACCCCGTCTCTACTAAAAATACAAAAACAAAATTAGCTGGGCGTGGTGGCAGGCGCCTGTAGTCCCAGCTACTCGGGAGGTGGAGGCGGGAGAATGGCATAAACCCGGCAGGGGGAGCTTGCAGTGAGCCGAGATCATGCCACTGCACTCCAGCCTGGTTGACAGAGTGAGACTGTCTCAAAACAAAAAGAAAGAAAGAAAGAAAGAAAGAAAGAAAGAGAGAGAGAGAGAGAGAGAGAGAGAGAGAGAGAAAGAAAGTTGTATCTTGTTTATTGATTTCTTAAATAAATTTATTTGGTGCATGTATTTCCAATGGAAAGCTTACTTCATAAATATTTAAATAATTTACTGAAATGGAAAGGCTTATTCGTGTTATTTTATTGTTTTGGTTATTGTATTTTTGTTTCTTATTTTCTTTTTCTGTCTTTGCATCCTTTTGACTTTTGTATTGATAGATTTTTACTTCTTATTTTTTTATGTATCTGTACAGGTACTTTGTGGTATCTTGGAAATTACATAAAATTTCTTAAAGTTAAAATAATACATTTTAAACTGGTAATTTCAGTTGCTTTTGAAAATTTTTCCTCATTACATCTGCCCTCGACTTTGTTACTAATGTCACTAATTATATTTTTATGTTGTATTTTTATTAACAGATTGTGATGAAAAGTTTATGATCATTTTTATGGTCTTTAAAATTTTAGAGAATAATTAAAATGTTTTCTGCACTATCATGATAATGGTACAGAACCTTACATTTGTATATGTTCATGTCTTTCCCAAAAAGTTACTTATTTTCATATGTTTTGTTTTCTTGCATCATGCTATTTTCAGTGGAAGATGCTTTCTTCAGCATTTCTTTTGTAAGGCAGGTGTTGTGCTAATATACTTTTTAACATTTGGTTATCTTGAAAGAGCACTACTTTTTCTTCATTTTTAGGACAGTTTTGTATGTCATATTATTCCTACTTACAAGCTATCTTTCTTTCAGCATTTTAACTATATCACAATTCCCTCTTGTCTAAAAAAATTTTGTTGACAGATTCGCTGGTTATCTAAGACCACGCTTATAAATGACACATCACTTTTGTCTTGCAGCTCCTAAGATTCTCTGTCTTTGACTTCTGAAAACTTTGCTTATATATGTGCCTTTTTATAAATCTGTGTGTATGTATCCTAGTTGAAGTTCATTGAGCGTCTTCATTTTTTACATCCTTCTTTTACTTTTGGAAATTTCTCACTCATTAGTTTTGTATTTTTCACCTCTGTAATTTTTTTTTTTATATTTTAACATTTTCATCGATAATCTCATTTGTCTTATTATATTTTAGTTGTATGTGTTCCCCTTTAGCTCATTGAGGATTATTCAGGTTAAATTTTTTAAATTTCTGCATCTTCGTTGTTTTATGGTGGTTTTCTGAAAAGTTTTAAATTTTTTAATTGGGCCATGTTGCCCTGATATTTTGTATATATTGTAACGTTTGTTATTTGAACATTAACAAAAAGGTATTTGTCACAATCATTTCAGTGTTGCTTTGTCCTGACATGGTCTGAAACCAATTGTCTTTGACAGAGATAATGGGAGCCTCTCATACATGTTCTAAGGATGTATCTTGTCTGGAATTTTGTGTTTGTTTTTCAGTTAAAAGGGATTGTTCATGTTTCTTCTTATGGTCTCTAATCACTCTTCTACCTATTCCCTGTATTTAACACTGCAGCCTGCTCCTGAAACATTTGCATTTGGTCTTAGCTGACCCATAGCACCATTTCTCTCAGCTCTCTGTGTTGTTGGAGACAGAAACCAGATTTTGTAAAGACCCCAAAAAGCCAGAAGTAAGGATATGTGTATCAGTATTTTTCTTCTAAGTAAGAAGCCAGGAGTTAACAGTTTACTCCTATAGGCACAATGCTATATTGGGGAGGAGGAAAGCTGTGGTGAGTAAATGTAACAAACTTTCCTTTCTGTTCCATGTGGTTCTTAGTATTGTGCTTACCTGTGGCATTGCATACAATTAACTCATTTACAGATTTTGCAGAAAGGCATTTTGGTCAGTATATTTTTGTTACATGTCTGTGAAGAAATTATGGCCTGTGATATTTTGTTATGCTATCTTACTAATGTAGTTTGTATACATTTTCTATATTGTAAAGTATATTCATATGAATCTAGTAGGATAATTTGTTATTTTTATTTCTTTCAGCTATGTGTTCTCCTTTCAGCCAAGACCTTTCACCAGTGCAGGGGATAGAAGATTCATTCCAAAAACTTGTACTGAGAAGATACGAGAAATGTGGATATGAGAATTTACAATTAAGAAAGGGCTGTAAACATGTGAATGAGTGTAAGGTGCAGAAAGGAGTTAATAGTGGAGTTTATCAATGCTTGTCAACTACCCAAAGTAAAATATTTCAATGTAATACATGTGTTAAAGTTTTTAGTAAACTTTCAAATTCAAACAAACATAAGACAAGACATACTGGAGACAAACCCTTTAAATGTACAGAATGTGGCAGATCATTTTACATGTCACACCTAATTCAACATACAGGAATTCATGCTGGAGAGAAACCCTACAAATGTGAAAAATGCAGCAAAGCCTTTAATAGGTCGACATCACTTACTAAACATAAGAGAATTCATACTGGAGAGAAACCCTACACATGTGAAGAATGTGGCAAAGCCTTTAGACGGTCCACAGTTCTGAATGAACATAAGAAAATTCATACTGGAGAGAAACCCTACAAATGTGAAGAATGTGGCAAAGCCTTTACAAGGTCCACAACACTGAATGAACACAAGAAAATTCATACTGGAGAGAAACCCTACAAATGTAAAGAATGTGGCAAAACCTTTAGATGGTCCACAAGCCTGAACGAACATAAGAATATTCATACTGGAGAGAAACCCTACAAATGTGAAGAATGTGGCAAAGCCTTTAGACAGTCCAGGAGTCTGAATGAACATAAAAATATTCATACCGGAGAAAAACCCTACACATGTGAAAAATGTGGCAAAGCCTTTAACCAATCCTCAAGTCTTATTATACACAGGAGCATTCATTCTGAACAAAAACTTTACAAATGTGAAGAATGTGGCAAAGCCTTTACTTGGTCCTCATCCCTTAATAAACATAAGAGAATTCATACTGGAGAGAAACCCTACACATGTGAAGAATGTGGCAAAGCCTTTTATCGGTCCTCACACCTTGCTAAACATAAGAGAATTCATACTGGGGAGAAACCCTACCCATGTGAAGAATGTGGCAAAGCTTTCAACCAATCCTCGACCCTTATATTACACAAGAGAATTCATTCTGGACAAAAACCTTACAAATGTGAAGAATGTGGCAAAGCCTTTACACGGTCCACAACACTGAATGAACACAAGAAAATTCATACTGGTGAGAAACCCTACAAATGTGAAGAATGTGGCAAAGCTTTCATATGGTCCGCAAGCCTGAGTGAACATAAGAATATTCATACTGGAGAGAAACCCTACAAATGTAAAGAATGTGGCAAAGCTTTTAACCAGTCCTCAGGCCTTATTATACACAGGAGCATTCATTCTGAACAAAAGCTTTACAAATGTGAAGAATGCGGCAAAGCCTTTACTCGGTCCACAGCCCTGAATGAACACAAGAAAATTCATTCTGGAGAGAAACCCTACAAATGTAAAGAATGTGGCAAAGCCTATAACTTATCCTCAACCCTTACTAAACATAGGAGAATTCATACCGGAGAGAAACCCTTCACATGTGAAGAATGTGGCAAAGCCTTCAATTGGTCTTCATCCCTTACTAAACATAAGATAATTCATACTGGAGAGAAATTCTACAAATGTGAACAATGTGGCAAAGCTTTTCATCGGCCCTCAACCCTTACTATACACAAGCGAATTCATACTGGCGAGGAACATAGTTGAATGATATTTCTAGTTCTCTCTTCTAGTGTCTTTAAACAGCAAATAAATTGAAGAATATTGTTCCCATATAAACTTTTATTATTTTTCTTATTTTAAATTTTTAAAAATTTCTGTAGGTACATAGTATGTGAATATATTTATGGCTTATTTGGGTTATTTTGATACAGGCATATGACATGTAATTATCATATCAGAGTAAATGAGTTGTTCATCACAAGCATTTATTCTTTGTATTACACACAGTCCAGTTAATACACTTTATTTATTTATTTATTTATTTATTTATTTATTTATTTTTATTTTTTTTTTTTGAGACGGAGTCTTGCTCTGTCGCCCAGGCTAGAGTGCAGTGGCCGGATCTCAGCTCACTGCAAGCTCCGCCTCCCGGGTTTACGCCATTCTCCTGCCTCAGCCTCCCGAGTAGCTGGGACTACAGGCGCCCGCCATCTCACCCGGCTAGTTTTTTTTGTATTTTTTAGTAGAGACGGGGTTTCACCGTGTTAGCCAGGATGGTCTCGATCTCCTGACCTCGTGATCCGCCCGTCTCGGCCTCCCAAAGTGCTGGGATTACAGGCTTGAGCCACCGCGCCCGGCCTACACTTTATTTATTTTATTTTATTTTATTATTTTATTTTATTTTATTTTTTTATTTTATTTTTTTATTTTTTTTTATTTTTTTATTTATTTTATTTTATTTTATATTTATTTTATTTTATTTTATGACAGAGTCTTGCTCTGTCACCCAGGCTGGAGTGCAATGGTGCAATCTTGGCTCACTGCAACCTCCATCTGCCAGGTTCAAACAATTCTCCTGCCTCAGCCTCATGAGTAGCTGTGACTACAGGCACGTGCCACCATGCCTAGCTAATTTTTGTATTTTTAGTAGAGATGAGGTTTCACAATGCTGGCCAGGATATTCTCGAACTCCTGACCTCATGATCTGCCCACCTTGGCCTCCCAAAGTGCTGGGATTACAGGCGTGAGCCATCGCACCCGGCCACTTTAATTATTTTTAAATGTACAATTTTTTTTTTTACTACAGGTTGTTTTATGATTATAATAACTATATAAGTATAATTATAATTCACACATTTATAAGTCATTAATGATTTTTTAAAAGTTCCATATTTCTCTTTTTTTTTTTTTTTTTTTTTTTTTTTGATACAGAGTCTCGCTCTGTCGCCCAGGCTGGAGTGCAGTGACCGGATCTCAGCTTACTGCAAGCTCCGCCTCCCGGGTTTACGCCATTCTCCTACCTCAGCCTCCCGAGTAGCTGGGATTACAGGCGCCCGCCACCTCGCCCGGCTAGTTTTTTGTATTTTTTAGTAGAGACGGGGTTTCACCGTGTTAGCCAGGATGGTCTCGATCTCCTGACCTCGTGATCCGCCCGTCTCGGCCTCCCAAAGTGCTGGGATTACAGGCTTGAGCCACCGCGCCCGGCCCATATTTATCTTTAAACATGCAGCATCTCTTTCTGCAAATAAACACAGACTTTGGTTTTGATTGACATGGAGTTAAATATGTAAATATATTGCTCTAAAGATAAAATGTAGGTGTAAGAAAATTATGGGACCAGCAGTGTGTTTGTGTGAGAGTTTGTATCTATTTTCCAAAGAAAATTGCAATATTGGAACAAAGATTATTTTAATAAGGTGGATAATTTACTAGGAATCTAGAAACCTAAAACATTCTGAAACCAGATCTATATTGTATTACTGTAAAATTTAATGGACCATTGTTGAGACTGTCCCCATGCAAATTCTGTTATTTGTCTGTTACTCATGCTAGAAGCTATAATTGACTTCTTTCTTACATTTTTTAAATTTTTATGAAGTATTATGTGAGCTGGTCAGAAATTACAGTTTTATAAAATTTAGTAGTGCACACAAAATTTTTAGATGCAAGTTCACAATTTATGTATTAAGTTATATTTTAGTTAGAACATTTCATTTTATTGCTTTAATTGGATAACCCTATATGAGCTGTTTAATTATTCCTTTCACTATTTATAATTGACATAAATGAGTTTATTGTGCCAATTTGTTCAGGTAAGTACTGGGAAAACTTTATAATTCATGGGATGTTTTGATGAATATAGTAAACATAAGAAAGTACTGGGTGTGTAATAAATGCTCCATAATTAGCCATAAATAATCTTTCTGGAGTGAGTTTGTAGCTCCAAGTGAGAGAATGAAAATGTATATAGTGAAGAAATGGCAGTCTGCATTTGGAGAGAACATCTGTTCCCAGGCTGCAAAACTGACTCATTCTGAATTTAAAGAGTATCTCTGATTTTATTTTCTAATTATCTTCAGTTTTGGGATAGCTGTGTTTATTCCCAGCTATGTATGCCTCACAGCCCTTCTTCTTTGTGTTATGGCTACAGTCTTCTCACTGTTCTCTTTTTGCCATGTAATTTCATAGACTTTCTACGTTCTGATTAGAAGTTTGAAATTTTTTAATGTGGTAAATTGTTTTTAACTGAAGTGTTTGAGGTTATTTATAGCTTATCAATGCAGTGTTTAGATCGCTTAATTGAGATAAGTCATTTACTGTCCACAGGGGCATTGGTGGAACATGAAGTGAAACACCAGGACCTGGTTCTGGAATTATGGAGGGCAACTCCAGTCCCCAGTGTGGGCCCCAGCCTCTGGCACACTGGGGCATGCCAAATGTACTCAGACCACCACTACTCTGATCAGGGCCCTTGCTGCTGTCACTGTTGTCATCTGTGCTTGCAGTCCTCTGGTGCCTGGAAGTTCTGTTCTCCAGGTAGCAGATGACTTTGCTCCAAGCATTCACATCTTTTTATTCCATCTGTACAGGAGTACTTTATAATTCTGAATGTCTTCTAAACATCATTTTACTTAAGATAGCTCATATAAATGGGATTGTACACTCTTTGTCACTATGTTTGTGGTATATTTCACTGAATATGATGTCTTAAAGTTTTATGCTTATTGTAGCATGTGCATAATTTGCTGTTTGAAGGTACAGCCGTATTCCATTGCCTACTTATGCCATATGTTATCATTTATCAAGAAACTTAAGTAGCTATCACCTTCTTGTAGGGGGAGGGTTGGAAAATGCTCTTAAAAATGTGTATGCAAATATCTATTCCAGGTCCTGCTTTGCATACATAGATTTCCAGAAGTATACCTGGATGGTATAATTTCTCTTTTCTTTCTCTTCTTTTTCTTTCTTTTTTTTTTTTTTTTTTTTTTTTTGAGATTGGGTTTCACTTTGTCACCCAGGCTAGAGTGCAGTGGTGCAATAATGGCTCACTGCAGCCTTGACATCCCAGGCTCAAATGATCCTTCCACCTCAGTCACCCAAGTTGCTGGGACTACAGGCACATGCCAGCATACCTGGCTAATTTTTGTATTTTTTCGAGAGATAGGGTCTCACTGTGTTGCCCAGGCTGAACTCAAAATTCTGAGCCTAAGTAATTCTGCCACTTCAGCCTCCTAAAGTGTTGAAATTACAGGCATGAGCCACAGTTCGTTTTTAATATTTTGGAAAACCTGCATCCTACTTTTATTGAGGGCTGCATTATTCTTTTCCACCAGCAGTGCATAGAGGTTCCAAATCCTACATACTTGACAACATTGATTACTTTTTATTTGTTGAATAGTGGCCATGCTAATGGATGAGACTTCAAGATTTTACTTTGCATTCTTCTCATAAGTGATTTTGGTTGTCTTTTCAAATTCCTCTTGGTCATTTACATAACTTCTTTTAGGAAATGTCTTTGAAGACACTGGTCCACTTAAAAAAAGTTATTCACCCTTGGTGGTGGTTATGTTTCAGAAGTCAAATGGTGAATGGCATTTGTACTCCACTTAGTGTTTCCCTTGATGTGTGGATGTGCAGAAGGTTTTGAAAGTTTGATATAGTACCTTTTCTAATTATCTTACTGCTTCTGCTTTTAATGTGATACTCCAAAAGCCATCCAAAACCAATGTTACTAAGCTTTTCCCTATATTTTCTTCTAAGTGTTCAAGAGTTATGTCTTTTTAAGCTTTATGTTTAGTGTATGTAAAATGTTTTGTTTGCATTGAAGAGAAAGGTCCAAGTTCATTATCTTTCTTTTTTTTTTTTCATTCATTTAGACGTTGAGTTTTCTCACACCATTGGTTGGCGAGTCTGACCTTTTCTTCACTATTTGGTCATAGTAACCTAGTAGAAGATTATTTGATAATATTTGCACAGGCTTATTTCTGGGTTCTTTATTCTGTCATGTGTTTGTTTGTTTGTTTCTTTATGCCATTACCACATTGGTTTTATTTTTGTAGCTTTGGAATCTGTTTTGACATCATGAGATGTGGTACTTCTTTGTTCTTTTCTAAAGCTGTTGGCTATTCATGTTCCCTTGAGACTACACATGAATTTTAGAATTATATAAAATATCTCTGCCAAATAAGTAACATTGGAATTTTAATAAGGATGACATTGAATTTGTGCAATACTCAGAAGTATTGACAGCGTAACAATATTACATCTCCTGACGGAGAAACATGCATTTGTGTCTGTGGTGTGTTTGTGAGTATGTGGATTGGCATCAGAGATAGTGCTGAGATGCAAGAGAAAGAGTTCAAAGTGTTTCCTTGGCCTTTTTCTGGTCTCCTGCACAACTCGTATCCACTGGTTAGCCTACCTTCAACTGGTTTATCTTCTTAGATATATCATTGTCAAGTTGGTAGGACAATAAAAATTCCTTTCACAAGTTGAAGACATTTGTCTACTTTTGGCCCAATCTCACACCCAAAGACCCAGAATGTTGGAAGTTAGGGAAGATAAATTCTCCGTGGTAGATTTGTAGGTTAATTTGTTTTACTGAATTGTGTTTTTATTTTATAATTTTTTGGCATTGTGTCATTTAATCAGAACAAGACACCATGTATGTTTTATCCTTGCCTATATTTTCATGTCCATATAAAATGGAAAGAGAACAAAAGAAAGAGACATAAAAAACAAAGGAAATAATGTAAAATGAGAAGAGAGGATAAAGGAAGCAAAAAAGAGGAAAATGCAATTTTAAAAGTGCTAGAAATTAGAACTAAGAAAGCATCTGGGCTGTGTAATCACCATTTTGTTGTGCAAGGCCCAAACCAACAGGTCCTCCTGAAACAGAGATATCAGACTGCAAATAACTCCTGAACATTTTCTATTTTTATGGTATTTTATTCTTTCCCTAAGTTACCTCACTTTGTTTTGTCAGCTGAAACTAAACCCAGATATATTCATTTGTATTTACACTGCTACGAAGAAATACCTGAGAATGGGTAACTTATAAAGGAAAGAGATGGCTGGGTGTGGTGTCTCACGCCTGTAATCCCAACATTTTCAGAGGCTGAGTTGGGCGGGTCACAAGGTCAGGAGTTTGAGACCAGCTTGGCCAACATGGTGAAACCCCATCTCAACTAAAAATACAAAAATTAGCCAGGTATGGTGGCTGGCACTGTAATCCCAGCTACTCAGGAGGCTGAGGCAGGAAAATCCCTTGGATCCGGGAGGCGGAGGTTGCAGTGAGCCAAGATCATGCCAGAACAGCGTAGGGGAACCACGCCCACAATCTAATAAGCACCTATGAGTTTCCTCCCCAAATGTAGGGATTACAGTTCAGATTACAATTCAAGATCAAATTTGGGTAGATACACAAAGCCAGACCTTATTATTCCACCTTTGGTCACTCCCAAATCACATATTTCTCACATTCCAAAACCCAATTATGCCTTCCCAACATATCCCCAAAGTCTTATTTCAGCATTAACCCAAAAAGTCCATAGTCTCATCTGAGACAAGACAAGTCCCTTCTATGAGCCTGTGAAATCAAAAAAGCAAGTTAGCTACTTCCAAGATATAATGGGGGTACAGGCATTGGGTAAATATACCCATTTCAAATGGAGAAATTGGCCAAAATAAAGGGGCCGCAGGCCCCACCCAAGTCCAAAATTCAGTAGGGCAGTCATTAAACCTTAAAGTGATCTTGTTTGACTCCATGTCTCACATTTAATTCACACTGATGCAAGAGGCGAGCTTTCACAGCCTTGGGCAGCTTCACCTCTGTGGCTTTGCAGGGTAGTCTCCCTCCCTGCTGCTTCACAGTCTGGTGTTGGGTGTCTGTGACTTTCAGGCCCACAATGCAAGCTGAGGGTGGATCTACCATTTTTGGGTCTGGAGGACTTTGCCCTCTGCTCAAACAGCTTCAGTAGGCAGTGCCCCAGTGGGGACTCTGTGTGTAGGCCTCAACTCGACATTTTTTTCTGCACTGCCCTAGCAGAGATTCTCCATGAGGGTTCAGCCCCTGCAGCAAACTTCTGCCTGAACATCCAGGCATTTCCACACATTCTCTGAAATCTAAACTGAGGGTTCTAAACTTCAATTCTGTGTGCCTACAGGACCAACACCATGAGGAAGATGCCAAGGCTTGGAGCTTACATCTTTGAAACAATGGCTCAAGCTGTACCTTGGCCCCTTTTAGCCTTGGCTGGAGTGACTGGAATCCAGGGAACCAAGTCCTGAGACCACACAGCAAGGTTTCCTGGGCCCAGCCAATGAAATTTTTTTTTGTCTTCTCGGCCTCCAGGCCTGTGATAGGAGGGGATGCCACAAAGGTCTCTAACATGCCCTGAAGGCATTTTCCCCATTGTCTTGGTGATGAACATTTGCTCCTTCCTTCTACAGCCAGCTTCACTTTCTTCTGAGAAAATGGGTCTTTTCTACCACATCATTAAGCTGTGAATTGTCTAAACTTTTATGCTCTGTCAACTTTTGGATGTTTTGCTGCTTAATTTCTTTTGCCATATACCATAAATTATCTCTCAAGTTCAACCTTCCACAGATCTCTAGGACAGGAGCAAAATGCCACCAGTCTCTTTGCTAAAGCATAGCATGGGTCACCTTTTTTCCAGTTCTCAACAAGTTCCTCACCTCCACCTGAGACCACCTCAGCCTGGACTTCATTGTCCATCACTACCAGCTTTTTGGTCAAAGTGATTCAACAAGTCTCTAGGAAGTCCAAACTTTGCTACATCTTTCCTTCTTATAAGTCCTCCAAAATTCCAGCCTCTGCCTGTTACTCAGTTCCAAAGTCACTTCCACATTTTTGGGTATCCTTATAGCAGTGCCCCACTGCGTCAGTACCAATTTACTGATAAGTTTATTTTCATGCTGCTGTGAAGAAATACTTGAGACTAATTTGGAAGAAAAGAGGTTGCATTGACTTAGCGTTTTGCATAGCTGCTAAGACCTCAGGAATCTTACAGTCATGGTGGAAAGGGAACCACACACATCCTACTTTACATGGTGGCAGGAGAGAGAAGTGTTGTGCAAAGGAAAGAAAAGCTTCTTACAAAACCATCAGATCTCGTGGGAACTCACTATCATGAGAACAGCATAAGGGAATTACCCACATGATCTAATCACCTATGATATCTCTCCCTGAAAATGTGGGGATTACAATTTGAATTAAAATTGAAAATGAGATTTGGCTGGGGACACAGAGCCAGACCATATCATCAGATCTCTAACAATATTTTACTTTGTTACTATAATCCAGGTCCAAATAATAAAAATAAAAATGTTTTCTAGTCATGGTTGCTTGTTTAAAGTAGCCTGGGCAGATTGATCAATTGTTATATGAAGTTGGGACAGAAATCATTTATTAGCATTCTGAACTGGGATCCTGGCCAAGAAGAGAAATTCTCTAGAAAGGAGCCAAGGGGTACATACATAAGAAAAATTCTTGGCCAGGTTCAGTGAAAATCACAAGCTCTCGTGAGACAGAATTCTGGCTGGCTGTGTGGACAAAAAGCCCAACTTTGGGGAATTCAATCCAGGACCTATCTACCTTCAATCTTTTGCTGACCTTTGGATGGGGTTGTTGTGGGGTTTTTTGTTGTTTTTTGTTTTTTGTTTTACAATCTGGCCACTATTTTGTAGGGTGACTGTGGTTTGCTGGGGCTCCACTCCAGGCCCTAGTCACCTTGGATTTTCCAGTACCTGGAATTATCATCAGGGAAGGCTGAAAACCAGCAAAGATAGCAGCCTGCCCCTTCCTCTGGGATCTCCATCCTAGGAGGATACTGACCTGTTCCCTGCCTGAATGCATCTGTAGGAGGTGGCTGGAGGCCATGGTTTGGAAGAAAAAGTCTGGCTGTGTTTTGGTAGAGCATCTGTGCTGTTGATAGATGCAGGAGGCGGATGAGGGAACCTGCCCAGGTCTTGTCTGCACAAGCCCACAATAAACTGGAGACCCACCAGTGCACTGGGAGAATGGGATGGAGCCAATGGAAAGTTCACGCTTTGTGCAGGGGGAGAGGAACCTGGCCTCTTTAGTTCCTATGTGGTGGCCTGGTGTTCAAGATTCCCTCTCACTTTGCTCTTTGCTGAGAGGTTGGTTTTTTTGTTTGTTTGTTTGACTGTTTGTTTGTTTTCTTTTCCTTTTTACCCAATAAATTCTGCTCCTCACCCTTTAGGGTGACTGGGAGCCTAATCTTTCCTTAGTATGATAAGAACTCAGTTTTAGCTGAGCTAAGGAGAAAATTCTAAAATATGGTGGTGCCCAGACATGGGCCTTGAGGAAGGGCAAGATGCAAACCCAGAATCTTTTCCCCTTTTGCTTCTAAGCCTTTTCATCCTTGTACTTCTGAGAATAGAGGAAACAGCACACCAACCCACCCCAACAGTCGCAGGTGCACATGAGATGGACCAGTGAATGGTCACTCCCCTGCACCCTCTGGGTTGGAGCCAGAGTGCATGGCTTGGGCAGTGAGTTCTTTGCCACTTATCCGCAATTTCTCCCCCTCCTCTGACCAAGGACTCCAGCTCTGTTCGAGCCCTGGAGAAAATAATCCATTTGCATAAGAAGCTTCCCTGTCCTACCCTTAACCTTTTTTATTCATTTTCTCCACACCATTAGCAGTTAACTTTTAAGTGAGAGGGTTTCCCCCCCCGCACCTTTTAGAGAATATGTTACTAGGCCAGTACACCAAGTATCACTGTGTATATTCTCTGTAAAGTTTTAATTATTAAAAAAAAAATTGTGAAGTTGGTCTTAAGCTGTATACAATCTGGTGCCCTTTGCATGTCTTCCTGTTTGGTCAGTAGGGATCTTTGCTGCAGGCCTCCATTTTATTTTATGTCCTTGGGAGCATGACCTGTAACCACATGGCAATATTTTGCTTTAGCCTCTGCAGTCTGGGTTCAGTCCTGGGTAAAGGAATGAGTACTTGTGAGTTGGTATCTGTGTGACTTTTGCCATTTGGTGATTATCTTCTCTTCATGAACAACTCTTGAGTTTTATCTTAAACCTTCCTTTTTCTGGGTTGCCTTTAAAGGTTTTAGATTTTGTGGCCAGGCGCGATGGTTCACGTCTGTAATTCCAGCACTTTGGGAGGCAGAGGCAGCTGGATCACGAGGTCAGGAGTTCGAAACCAGCCTGGCCAAGATGGT
Source organism: Chlorocebus sabaeus (assembly GCF_047675955.1). NCBI lineage: Eukaryota > Metazoa > Chordata > Mammalia > Primates > Cercopithecidae > Chlorocebus > Chlorocebus sabaeus. Next base: position 49,654,356 of record NC_132930.1, on the reverse strand, counting down.
GAAACCCCATCTCTACTAAAAATACAAAAATTAGCTGGGCGTGGTGGTGGGCACCCGTAATCCCAGTTACTCAGAGGCTGAGACAGGAGAATTGCTTGAACTCAGGAGGCAGGTTACAGTGAGCCAAGATTGCTGCACTCTAGCCTGGGCAACAGAGCAATACTCTATCTCAGAAAAATAATAATAAAATAGATTTTGTGAGAACTGCTAACCCCTTTGAAACTCACAGTTAAATCATAACCTTAATTGGTGCTTGTTGGTTTCACCTGTACAGTTACTTTTAGGAAAGTCTGAAAGCCAGAAATATTGGCTGCTTGGCACAGCTAAAGCAGGTAATGGGGAATTTAAAAGAATTTTCTTAAAGGACATTCAGCTTAATTAAAAGTGCATATCCAAATTTCATATATATATATATACACACACATATATGTATATATATATGCACACATATACATACACACACACACAATTTTGTTTGTTTATTTTATTTTTTTTTGAGACTGATCTCACTCTGTAGCCAAGCTGGAGTGCAGGGGTGTGATCTCGGCTCACTGCAACTTCCGCTTCCTGGGTCCAAGTGATTCTCCAGCCTCAGCCTCCCGAGTAGCTGGTACTACAGACGCACACCACCACACCCAGCTAATTTTTGTATTTTTAGTAGAGATAGGGTTTCACCATGTTGGCCAGGATGATCTCAATCTCTTGACCTTGTGTTCCACCTGCCTCAGCCTCCCAAAGTGCTGGGATTACAGGCATGAGCCACCGTGCCTGGCCCAAGTTATAGGTATATTTAAAGGCATTTTTTTTTTATTGGACCTTGTTTTGCTGAATTCTCAGTTTTCTCCATTTTCTCCATTTTGTTTTTCCACTCTTAATACATGCATGAGAGGCCAATAATCTAATTAGGAGATTGGGAAACAAAACATCTTATAGCTACTGGATTCTTTTTTGCCTATCTGTGTAGTTACATATGTGCTATATCTATGTAATGTCTATTTTTATAAAGCTGTAATTGACCTAGAGAAAAACGAGTTCTTGGGTCAGATATTTTTTGAAGGGAAGGTAAAAGCTGTGGTACATTGAAGTTCACAAGACTTTAATCATTGAGAACTAAAAACAGACTTAGCAATTATTGGTAAAAAGCAGAAGTCGTCAAAATACACATTTTTGTTTAGGGTTAAAGGATTGTTCTGAATTAGATAAGACAAAGCTAAAAGTTTAAACGAGTTATAAAAAGTTTCCATAAAATTCATCTTGCCAAAGAAATTTTGTCTATGAACATTAAATTACAAAGGGTATTGTATGTTTTTTTGGTAAATTAAGCATTTAAATAATAGTACAACAAGGTACTCTTAAGGCACTAATCTGCTCTTTAGAAAAATTTGTGAAGTGTTATAAAAGGGCTTTACTTTTGTAAATTTTTTAAAACAATTGTGACAAAATAAATAACATGGTAATCTGGAATTATTTCATAACATCAAGTGTTTTAAACCTCTAACATTTCTTCCCAAAATCAAGCTTCAGTTTCAAAATTGTCTTTCCTCATGCCTGACTTTTGAATGCTACAGAGCACCACTGGAGTATCTAAAAGAGATAAACCAGATTATTTGACATATTTAGTTACGTGGGATTGCCAAAATGGTGTTCAGTTTTCGTTAGGTTATATTTTGGTAAATGATACTAATCTATGTTCCAAAATTGTATGGGATTTCTAATATTCTAATGTCTTGAGTATATGCTATCAAAATTAAGGTTTTTATGTTAAGTTATTGTAAACCAGAGAGATTATCAAACTTCTTTGTCAATTGTGTTTCTGACTATAACTACCCTGGACATTTTGTTATTCAAAGACGATCGTTGTCTTGTTTAGATCCTTTTCAAGAGATGGTTTATAAGAAGCTACAGAACTGTTACAGGTGCTCTCAAACGCAGGTTTCCAAATAACTTTGGAGATCATGACATTGAAATAAAGTTCACAAGTATCAAGCAGAACAAGAGTTAGCTAAATGAACTGAACTAATAGAAAACTGAAATTATTATTATTATTATTATTATTATCATTATTATTTACTTATGCTTGGACCATTGCTAATTCTTATTTTGTTTTTCGGAGTCAAGGAAACTTATTTTGAACTATTTATAACCTTTAATAATTGAGTAAGGTATACTCCTATGAAGAAAATTTGGGCGCATTTATCTTTTTCTCTCTGCCTGGCTTCTCTAGAACTTCAAAACTAGTTGTGAGTATTCTTAACTTATGACAATATAGTTGTTTGCATCAGTGCAATAAGAATTCATTTTTCTTTTTCAACAGGATACAACTGGAGAAACTGGTTGTTTCACCAAGGCTTTGACTGGAAGGGTACATTTCCCTTTAAGGAGTTAAGCTTGACTTGTAGAGACGATAAAAGCCTCTTGGAAAAACGGGCCTTATACTTTGTTACACAGTCCCCATACAAGGTTCCTAACCTGCAGTGAGTAAAGAATGTCACTTTCCAACAGGCCCAGGAACCACATGCTCTTGGGACCTCAAGAAGAGAGGAGTTTACCCAAGTCACAGGTATTTGAGAATATAAACCCATGGTTGGGCTTAGCTTTGGAAAGTCCTGTCTGAGATTCTTTGTGGTACAGAGTTCCATCAAAGCCAATCTAAAAGGCCTATATAGAAATAATTATTCTTGCTGTATTTTATGCAAATAATCAGGCCAAGTATATGACTGAAGACTATTTTGCAAACAACACTGTCCTATCATGGTTTTTGTTTATTTACTTTTTGTTTTAGATGGAGTCTCATTCTGTCACCCAGGCTGGATGGCAGTGGCACGATCTCGGCTCACTACAACCTCTGCCTGCCAGGTTCAAGTGATTCTCCTGACTCAGCCTCCCGAGTAGTTGGGATTACAGGCACACATCACCATGCCCAGCTAGTTTTTCTTTTTTTTTTTTTAATAGAGATGGTGTTTCACTATGTTGGTCAGGCTGGTCTCAAGCTCCTGACCTCATGATTCACCTGTCTCAGCCTCCCAAAGTGCTGGGATTACAGTTGTGAGCCACCACACCCAGCCCATGGTTTTTTAATACAAATGAGAGAAAAATTCTTTTTTTTTTTTTTTTTGAGACAGAGTCTCACTCTTTCACCCAGGCTGGAGAGCAGTGGCATGATCTTGGCTCACTGCACACTTCACCTCCCAGGTTCACGCCATTCTCCTGCCCTAGCCTCCCAAGTAGCTGGGACTACAGGTGCCCACCACCACACCCAGCCAATTTTTTGTATTTTTAGCATAGACGGGGCTTCACAGTTTTAGCCAGGATGGTCTGGATCTCCTGACCTCATGATCTGCCCACCTTGGCCTCCCAAGAGAGAGAAATTCAGTTTCAATACTTATCATCATTGAATTCTAGACTCATTGGTTGTCTTTAAGTTTTTGCCTACATTTTAGATTAAACCTGCTTATTCCTATAAACCAACCATCAATCTCTGGCTACAGCTCAGAAGGAACAAAAGGGATGGGTAATGTAAAAACCTGGATTGATATTCTAGTTCTGGACAATTATTATGCAAATCCTGTCAGATGGTAGGAATAAATAGGGTGCCCACCTAAATCTTAGCAAGCATAACTATAGCCACTAGTTATCTGGGTATGTCATAAGACATCCTTTTCTCTCCCTTGTTAAAGGAGGACTCTGTTCCACAGTTTCACCTTAGCATTTAGCTTATGACAGTCTATGCAACCACTCGGAGACACATTTTTGTCCCAATCTCAATTCCAATTTTCGGGTCAACGCCCTAGGAAAGAAAACTGGATCTGCGGGATTAGGAGGCAGATGATAATGGAGATTAGAAGGCACAGTGTAGGTGAGCACGACTAATTCCTGCTGATTAAGACAAACTTCCAGTTTCATAGATAAAGGTAATCTCTTGTACCCATGGCATAAATGAGGTTTAGGGAACTCCAAACTCCTGAGAGCAGAGCATATAGGGTGTATGGGGTTAAGAGCGGATATTCCACCCCCTAGGCCTCCCTGTTAATGTGGGTAAAAGCCACATTGACACCCATGGGCAGCACCCTGTTGCAGTCACCAGGACTTAGGGATACAAGGATGGAAGAGGTAATGAAGATGCTCTTCCTTTCCTCCCTCACATACTCTGAGTATTTTCTAGGAAGAGAAGAGAACCAGGGATGCCTGCTCCCCTCTTTCTAGATGAGTAGCCATTCATCTTCAGTCTGAACCTATTTTGATTGCATTCTGAATCCCTGGGACTCCCTTGAGAAAAAAATACCTTTTTTCCTTTCTCCTCCTCTGTCCTCTTCACTGACAGGTAATTGTGTCTCTGTAATATGGGACACTCACTTCAGATGCATCCTCCAAACTAGGAAAAGTTAATTTTCAAAACCTTAAACTGGTTGGCTTAGGACTGCGCTCACAAAAGGGTTTGCCAGAAGACTGACATGCTGGCAAAAGCATGCAAGTTGTTTTGCCAGCTGGGCTTTTGGCCTCCCTCTCCCTGAGCAAACTGGTAAAAGGCTTTGGGATTTTTAAGCTGTCCTTACCCCCACCACTGCTTTGTTTTAATACATGTTTTCTAATAACCTGGTTTGTCTCTTCAGCTTCAGGCCATCAAAGTCCAAAACATCATGCAAACAGACTGGAGCCTCAAGCAATAACCTTTTCTTGCCAGGAACCCTTAGATAAGCCCCTGAGGGAGATCAGACTGCTGTTTTCTGAAAACAGTACCCCCTGTCAGCAGGAAGCAGTTAAGATTGGTCTTCATCCTTATCTTTATTCTAACGGCAGTTAGATGTACTTCTTTAGGGTGGAAGATGATAGATGCAGGAGGCAGTTGAGGGAACCTGCCCAGGGCGTTGTATGTGTATGCCTGCAATGGACTAGTTAGCCACCTGCACGCTGGAAGAGTGGGGTGGAGCCACGGAACGTTTACACCTTTTGCAGAAGGGAGGAGCCTGGCATCTTCAGTTCCTGTGTGGTTGCCTGATGTTCAAGATTCCTTCTTGGTTTGCTGAGAGTTGTTTTTCCTTTTTCCTTTTCACCCAGTAAATTCTGCTGCTTATCCATCAGTGTGTTGGTGAGCCTAATCTTTCCTGGTCATGTGACAAGAACCCAGTTTTAGCTAAGGAGAAAATTCTGAAACACTGTGTTGGGGATTCCTTCATCCCCTGATTGGTTTGGGCACTCCAAGTCCCACAGGCTTCATTGGCTGAGATGCACAAACAGCAAAAGTGATAGCCCACCATGCCCTCCTGGGCATTCCTTCTCAAAGAAATTAGAACTCTGATGGACTTAGAACATAAACAGGGGTGGTAGGAATCTCTGGTTGGGAGGACACTCCCAGTAAGGAGGAATGAATTGGGGTCCCATTTAAAGAAAAAGTCAACGCATGCCTCAACAAAACAGCAATGCCAATGGTGAGGCACCACCTCTACCCTGGTCAGCTTGGACTCTCCAAAGCCTGCTGGCTGAAATGACTGAGTCACCCAAAAGACAAAGATGGCAGCCTGGCCCCTCTCCCTGGGCACTCCATCCCAGACAAAAATCCGAATTCTGACATAGAATATGGGTGGGGGTGCCTGGAGGCCCCTGCTGGGAGGAGTCACCCAGTGAGCGGAATGAATTGGAGTCCCATTTAAAGAAGTTGGCCACATGTTGGTAAAGCAGCTGTGCTGTGCTATGGGGTTTCTTCCTCATTTGGATCATTAGGACTCTTCAAAGCCCACAGGCTGCAATGGCTGCATTATCCAAAGAGCAAAAATGGTGTGGCTCACCTCTCCTGTCAGGGAGTCTCACCCATCTCAAGCAGGTGCTACTCTGTTGCCAGTGGCTGTCTGGAATTCTGAGCCAGTGGGTTTTATTTTATGAGGTGCCATGGAAGTGAGACCAACAGGAATTTCTTAAGCATGTATTTCAAGAAAAAAATATTTTTGTGTCTGAAGTTAAAAATGAAAGAGGAAGAAACTTGATTTGAGAGCTGACATGTCCTTTCCTCAGGGTTGTCAGTCCCTGGCAGGCTTTCACTCACAACACTCTAGAGTTCACAAAATGTTCCTATATCCCATCTCCTCTCTGATCTTTATACCCTGAGGCTGTGCAGAATAGGGGCTTGAGTCCCATTTTGCAGATGAAAAAGCTGAGGCTCGGAAAGAAAAAGATAATACACAAAGTTTGAGGCAGAGCTGGAACTAGAACACAAGATTCTCAAACCAATGCTTTTCCCATCATTAAATCATTCCTAGGGCTAGGAATCCATTAAGACTCCAAAACATAGAGCACTATTCAATGCATCCCATCAACATTAGACCTTACCCACCCAGAAAACTAAGCAGCTCTGGGACCCTGAGGTGGAGAACTCAAAGAGAATGATGCCTACATTTGCACATCTGATCGCCAATCCAAACTGCCACTCAGCTACAGAACCTCACTTTCTCAGCCTCAGCCTTTTCTGCTGTAAAATGGAACTACAGAAGGCATCAAAAACCTAAGGATAAGGGCAGAACTCTACTCTGAATGCAGGAGTGACTGTAAGGTGGATAGCACTCCTTGACTTTTGGTTTAAACACATGGATAATATGTTGTGTTTCTTTGTGTTACCTCCGTTGTGTCTGGTTCATGGATCCAGATCCTGGGGGCTTCTAACCAACCCTTTGCTAACTGATGGATAAATAGATGAATGGGTGAGTAGATGAAAAGATAGATATAGAAAGACGGATGGATGTGTGGATCCTCAGGGGAAGCAGAAAGAAGTAAACAGGAAGTCAAAGAATGAGGTGATGATTGACGGATGGAGAGTCCATGCATGAAATAGAGGCATAGTCTCCAGACCTCATAACTCCACCCAGCCCCAGCACAACCTACCTTGGGATAGCAGTGACATGCTTCAAATGATGCCCTCAGTCACCATGACAGCTTCAGAAGGTGCCATAGATCTGGAGCCAATCATAGTTCATAAGAAAGGCGCAGACAGCCAGCAGAAAAAAACCCCAGCATGATAAAGTGCATTTTGAAGCTCTTCTCATCTGCTATGGCTTCTTGATCAGGCCCTAGTCTATTCAGTCGTGGCCGAGGGGATGCATGTCATCCAGGATACACACCGAGACAGGCTCACAGGTGGGGGACAAAGCTCCGGGATAAGCAAATTGAGGCTTAAAATTAAAGGGAGAGTAAGACCCCTTCAGGTCCAGACACAGTCCCTGGACCCACAAGTTCAGCACAGCAAGAGGCAGCACAATTGAGTGGACAAGTGCACCCACCCACCCACTCACCTTCTCTCCTCACCCTCCTCTCTTTTCTGCAGGCTAACCAGTCCTGTAGGGTATGTATGAATATGAGTGAGAGAGTATGCAGGAAAGAGAGAAGGGAAGGTTACCAGGGCTGGACCCAGGCAAGGCTTTGACATCACCTTAATTGCCTACTATAGGGATGAACTAGGTGGACACATGGCCGTATTATTACACTATATTAATACAAATACACCTTCCAGCCCTAGGAAGCAGCATACAATTCTGTAGCCAAGAGATGTTAGAATGCTGCTGGAGGATTCCAGGATCTCACAGGCTAGATTTCAGAGTTCTGAACTTTAGACTTTTCAAGGATATGTGCCCATCTGGGGTTCAGGCATAATAGGCTATATTTACTGATGGTGACTGTGTGCATGTCACCATAACATGTTATACCATTAACTCACTTAAGGGACTCCATGAGGCAGGTACTATTATCTTGACTTTACAGAGGACACTGATCACAGGCAAGTAACTTCCCCATGGTCACACAGCTGGAAATAGCAGAGCAGCTGGAATGTGAACCCAGAGTCTGTGTGCTTAACCACAGTGCAATCCTGCATAACTACAGAACAAGCTTATATATGTGAGCTCTGATGACAAGGCAAGCTGACTGGGTTTAGATCCTGGCTCCTCGACTCTGGGCAGTGTGGTCTTGACCTGGCTGTGCTTCAGTTTCCTCCTCTGTAAAATGAGCATAATAACAGTGCCTTCTAGGTTTGGAGCTGTCCCCAGGTTTAGCCTCTCTGTGTTTTTCTGTCCCCTTCACACTCTGGCCACCATCCAGTCCTGCTCATAATGAGCTCCTCCCATTCCACACCAAGGCTCTGGTAAATTAATGTCTGTGCAGGGTGTGAATGACTGACAGTAACTAACTCAATTTCCTAGCAGCCTAATCCAGAAGGATGCCTTACTAAAAATAATATTCTAATTTGGGATAAATTTTCATTGTAATTAATTCCTGGGGACAGGCTGGTGAAAAAATTTCCTGGGGACAGTCTAATGTAAAAAATCCATTTCCTTTACAGGATTACAAGAAAATAAGAACTATCACTATCTCTAAAAGACAATGTTCACTTGCAGTGTTTATGAGGTTAAATGTCTGATGCAGGAAAAAAGACTTTCATTTGGCTGCTTGACTTTCTGGGTTTTTGGATTTTCCTGTTTTTGGTCATCACTTTCTCTCTCCTCCTCAGCATGGCTGTGCTTGTTCCCTAACCCCACACCTGTGCTCACACCAGGCCTTCTGCCTGGTAGTCCAACCCACAGACCCTTTTTCATTTTTTTTCTAGACAATTAAGTTGAGCTCATGGTGACTTTTAATATGCCAGTCAATATTAATAAAACACAAGTCAAAGACAAATGCAAACATTTTATGTCAAAATCAGTGAGAAAAAAATGGACAAATTCTTTTTTTTTTTTTTTTTTTTTGCAAAATACATTAGCCAGTATTAGTAGTCAAATGGCTAATCACAGACAAAAAAATCTATTTTGTAAGAAACTTGGAATGTCAGAAATAATTCTGGCATTACAAACAGCTGTGTAGAGGATCACCAAGATGAGTTTATAAACACATACACATGAGAGAAACCAGGCAAAACATTGAACAACAGACTAACAATACGATCAAATACAAAACTGGGAAGGAGGGAAGAGGTATTTTTCTACAAGTCAGGGAAGTATATCACCAGAACAAAATTAGAAAACTCAGTAATTATTGTACTGGATTAATACAAAATTCCAAAGCTTTAAAGTTCAAAGAAAAAAAAAAAAAGGCCAATAGCTGCTTTTCATCAGGACCAGCTGTACACTTTACATATTTGTTTCAAAAAGAAGCCTATTAACAACAGTGATTGTTTAATGCTACAAGTTTACAGCAAAGACAAAACTGAAATAGCAAATTCATAAGGCTTTAGAATTATCCCATGTCTCATGCAATGCCTACAAACTGCTCCCAGTTGGATATACAAGTATAATTCACTTATATATATATATATATAATATATATATGAGTGTGTGTTTGTGTGTGTATAGAGAGAGAAAGAGAGAGAAATTTCATACACAGATACATTGAAGGCTGAGTAGGAATGAGTGGTTTTAGCATTTGCCTTATTGAGAGAATATGTTTGTCATCATTCCCTTGAGTCCTTTCTTCAGGTCACCAAGGGAAAAGATACCTTCATTACAGTGCGACAGCATACTGAGAGCAACACACCACCACAGCGGTTAATTTTGGAAAGGCTGCGTTAATATCCACCAGTGACTGACATTTTACAGAAGACAGACTGGTAAGACTATAGAAAAGCCTGAAAAAGTTATGGTCAAAATACGGTTTTCAACTGTAATTCACAAATAAATGTCCTAATCAGTAAAACCACTGACACCAATAGAAAGAGTAATTGCAAATTGGATTCTAGCAGTGATTTCGACCTAGCTTGCTTTTCTCATAGTGTTTTTTGCGGGATGAGTAGGTGGGAAATGAGTAGTTTAGTATACTGGAAGGCTGACAGAGCACTTTGTTTTCTTTCTAATAAGATGTTCTGTTCCTCTGCGTGGTGGACCTCGTGGCCTCTGGTCAGTGAAGAGTGCTCCTTCCTCAGCTGCAGCTTTTACCATCTATGCTCTCATGAGTTATTTTTGTAAAAGTGTATTTTTGAACGTTTCAACATTCAATCCTATACATAGTGGTTCTCTACTCTTCCTAGAAGTGGACAGCAGCAGTGAATGCTTTATGACTGCCATTGCTGAAGGTCTTCTCCCTGAATCTGGATGAATCATAACTTTGAACAACTCTGTAAATTCTTGGGAAAGCACTTGTGGTATCCGAGGTAATCTATTCTCTCTGATTCCATGGCACTGGTCTCCATTCCTGCGAAGAGCACAGACCAGCAGCACAGACAACTGTGAGACAAGTGCAAGATATCTGCCTTTGGTAGATGGTATAATTCACCTGTAAAACTTTATTTGTGAAAAGAAAAGAAAAGACCATCAGTCTCTTCAACTTGTGGGTTAGGGATCCTGGTTACATGCCTACAATCACGAATTATGCCCAGTCATCTTGATCTCCTTCAGAGGCAGCACTGGGGATTGAGGTTTGAGACATGGAAATACTACAAGGTTCCTTAGCCATATGAATCAAAGACATTGAATGAATATACCTCAAGCCCCAGCCAACATGCAGAAGGAGATCCTTCAACTCTCCTTCTTTAAAGTAACTCATGATTCAGTAATTTTCACTTATAGCATCAACTAACCTTCCACCATCACGATATCCATTCTGTGGAAGCATACGAGCATCTGCCCAAGCAGACGAGTGTCAAACTACCCACACATACCAAGGTTTGGGGGTAGAGAACCTAAGATCAGTTAAGGCCAACTTCCAACAGCTAAACCAAAAGAGAAAGAACCCGTCCCCCCACACTGGAGTGGCAAAGGATCAAAGGCTACTCTGCCTACAACACTCCCCATTCCACCACTCCTCAGATGTAAAGGGAGAGTGCCTTGGAGTGGCCACGGGCTAAGCACAGGCCATCCCTTCATCTGCATAGAATGTCAATTCCTCTCAGTTTTTAATTAGCCACAGACCAAATCTTCATCCACATAAGGGGTAGCCAATAGGGACCCCAAAAACTGTACTTAAAACCCAGAAAACTTTGTAACCAGGTCCTTGAGCCATTTGCTCAAGCCAACACCCACCCTGTGAGTGCTTTCTTGCTTTAATAAATTTCTACTTTTGCTGCTTCCTCCTGTGTTTTGTTCCTTTGTTACTTTCTGCATTTTGTTCAATTCTTTGTTCAAAATGTCAAGAATCTGGACAACTCACACTCACCGCCTTCCTTCTGGGAACAGAAGTGCAGGAAGATGTGGATGCATGTGATTGGTGCTTAAACTCACACAGTGCCCCCCACCACGGGAGAAAAACACACAGTTTCAGTCTGACAATTAGGACCAAAGATAAATAGGAAAACAAGAAGTTTGCCTTTAATCTACTCCCTCTACATCTAATCTTTGGAGGTCAAGGCTGTGAAGAGACCTGAAGACATTGTGTTCTCTCCTACTGGAGCCCCCTCATTCTTTGTTTACTGTCTGATATTTAAAAGGAAAACAAACCTCTGAGAGAGGAGGGAGTCAGAGGCAGATAGAGAGGGAGGGTTTTGGGAGAGAAAAAACACCCACAGGACCGCACCAGCACTGCCCCTGTAGCTAGCAGGAAGAAATGTGGTTAAGAACTTCCTTATGCCAGGATGTTGTTCAGAAGGGATTTTTTCAACTTAGGTGCAGGCACAATAAATCAACCCAAATGTCCTAAACTTGACCCAGCTTATTAGAATGTCATACACATGACATTAGCATTGTTGTTTTAGCACTCCCCTACCCCCCTTTCTCCAAGTTTTTGCTTAGGCACTCATGGGTAATAACCAACATGGAGTCACTGTGGCCAACCCCAGGCATGCACAGATGCAGCACCTTTAGTGGGGAACTTACCCCTCCCATTTGGGCAGAACCCACAGAAGACTTCCTTTTTCTTGCCCCATAAAAGACCCATAACTCAGATGGGTGAGGTGACTTATGCCTGTAATCCCAGCACTTTGAGAGGTAGAGGCAGGCAGATCACCTGAGGTCAGGAATTGAAAACCAGCCTGGCCAACAACATGGTGAAACCCCATCTCTACAAAAATACAAAAAATTAGCTGGGCATATGGTGGGTGCCTGTAATCCTGGCTACTCAGGAGGCTGAGGCTGGAGAATCACTTGAACTGGGGAGGCAGAGGTTGCAGTGAGCTGAGATCAAGCCACTGCACTCCAGCATGGGAAACAGAGCAATACTCCATCTCAAAAAAAAAAAAAGAAAGAAAGAAATCAGGCCCATTTCTGGCAACCTGCTTTCAGGTCCCCTCTTGCTGTAGTAAATCCTACTCTGCCAAACTCACTGTCTGGTGTTGCCATGCTTCATTCTCCTTGGTGGTGGACGAGAGCCCGGACCTGGCTGAACTGAGGAGACCACCGCACCTCTACAAAACAGCATCTGTGAGACCGTGGTCTTCACGTGGACACTCTCAGTTTGCAGCCCCTGCTCTCTCTAGGGGTACTGTTCCACCCACCCTTGAGCCTGAGGAGAAAAGTTGGTAGGCTGTTCCCTCACTTTTAGCAGAAAAGACATGTTCAGGCCCTCACTTCCCTGAGGTCAGAGCCCTCATGCCTGCACTCAATGTGGCAGACACCTGCCATATATAGCTACTGGGTACCTGGAATGTGGCTGGTTTGAAGTAAAATGTGCTGCAAACAAAAAATGCACAGTGAGTTTAGAAGAATTATACCAGTAATATACTTTATTTCTTTTTTATTTTTTTGAGACGAGTCTCGCTCTGTTGCCCAGGATGGAATGCAGTGGTGCAATCTTGGCTCACTGCAAGCTCTGCCTCCCGGGTTCATGCCATTCTTCCTCAGTCTCCTGAGTAGCTGGGACTACAGGCACCCGCCACAACGCCTGCCTAATTTTTTTTTTTTTTTTTTTTTTTTTTTTTTTTTTTTTTTGAGATGGAGTCTTGCTCTGTCGCCCAGGCTGGAGTGCAGTGGCCAGATCTCGGCTCACTGCAAGCTCCGCCTCCCGGGTTCACGCCATTCTCCTGCCTCAGCCTCCCGAGTAGCTGGGACTACAGGCACCCGCCACCTCGCCCGGCTAGTTTTTTTTGTAATATTTAGTAGAGACGGGGTTTCACTGTGTTAGCCAGGATGGTCTCGATCTCCTGACCTCGTGATCCACCCGTCTCCGCCTCCCAAAGTGCTGGGATTACAGGCTTGAGCCACCGCGCCCGGCCATTTTTTTGTATTTTTAGTAGAAACGGGGTTTCACCATGTTAGCCAGGATGGTCTCTATCTCCCGACCTCGTGATCCACCCGCCTCAGCCTTCCAAAGTGCTGGGATTACAGGCGTGAGCCACAGCGCCTGGCAAAATATATTTTATTTCTAATTATGTGTCCGGAGTTGGTTCCTTCCTGTGAGTTCCTCCTCTCGCTGACCAAGAATGAAGCCACGGACCTTCACGGTGAGTGTTACAGCTTTTAAAGATGGCATGGCCCCAAAGAGTGAGCAGTAGCAAGGTTTATTGTGAAGAGGGAAAGAATAAAGCTTCCACAGCATAGAAGGGGACCCCAGTGGTTTGCCACTGCTCCCTGAGATAGCCAGCTTTTATTCCCCCTCCCATTTCCCCTTAATTGTCCCCTCCCATGTTCCGTTTTTGTCCTATCAGAGTGCCCTTTTTTCAATCCTCCCTGCGATTGGCTACTTTTAGTATCCTGCTGATTGGTGCATTTTACAGAGCGCTGATTGGTGCACTTTACAACACCCTTGCTTGCTACAGAGCACTGATTGGTGCATTTTTACAGAGTGTTGATGGGTGCATTTTATAATTCTCTTGTAAGATGGAAAAGTTCTCTAAATCCCCACTTGACCCAGGAAGTCCAGCTGGCTTCACCTCTCAATTCTATATTGATCACATATTAAAACAGTAATATTTTGGAGATAGCAGGCTAAAATTAACACAATTTCACTTATTATTTTTGATGTGGCTAATAAAAAATTGAAAATTCACTAATAGCTGACATTTTAGTTTTTAGAGGATTACTTCCTTCTTAAAAATCTTAGGTGTCCTACACAAAAGACCAGAGGCCAGAAAGGTTATAAAACATTAAAATAATTGTCATTATATTGTTTCCATTTGTGAACATGTGTGTGTGCAAGCATGCATGTGTACCTGTTTGTGAGTACATGGGCGTGTGTGTGCATGCATGTGTGTACAATTTATGTTATAAATGGACTTAACCTTACACACCACAAGGTTAAAAAATGACCACTGGGCTGTGCCAAGCCAAGCACAGAGATAAAACCCAGCCTGGGCCAGGCGCAGTGCCTCACACCTTTAATCCCAGCATTTTGGGAGGCCCAGGCAAACAGATAACCTGGTTTAAGACCAGCCTGGCCAACATGGTGAAACCCTGTCTCTACTAAAAATACAAATATTGGCCAGGTGTGGGGGCGGGCACCTGTAATCCAAGTTACTTGGGAGGCTGAGGCAGGACAATTGCTTAAACCCGGGAGGCAGAGGTTGCAGAAAGCCGACTTCTCGCCACTGCACTCCAGGCTGAGCCAGAAGAGCCAGACTCCCTCTCCAAACACAAAGGCAAAAACCTGCCTCAAAGTGCCTGGAGGCCAGAGCCTGTCACTCTCGCCTCATTTAGTGTAGTGTATGGTTGCAACTTCTGTCACTCAAGGCCTGAGGGCGGGGGACTTACAGCCGCGTCCAATTAGGGCGCTGGATTGACAACTGCCGAATCAGGAGCGCAGCGGAGAGGAGGGGGCGGCATCCGGGATCTGGCGGGGCCTTTGTCCGTAGCTCTAGCCAGAGCTCCGTTAGGGCCTCATCGCTCTGCTTCGGCTCCTTGGGGAGGCCTCCGTGATTCTGCCACAGCCTCAGCCTCTGTCGCTCTCTGACCTGTGGGTATTGCATGATTCATATCTAAGACTCTGGGACACTCCTGAAGTCGGGAAATGGTGAGTGTGCGGGGCAGAGGGCAGGGGGCAGCGCGTCCCGAGGTTGAGGAGGCCTCATCGGAACCGACGGGAAATGGCGGGAAATGGCGGCGGTGGGACTAGGCTGTGAGTGGAGTTCCCGCTCAGCCCTCGGTCCTCAGTCCCCTCCCATGAGGGACCGGGGCTCCTGTCAGTCCCTGCACAGTGGCTCTGCCCAGCCTGCAGCCCTCTTCGTTCAGCTCTGCGCCCGCAGCCCCGCACCTTCCCCGGGCTGTGGGGTGAGGAGCTCACCGGGAAGACGCCGGCGCGGCGTGCGCGGTGCCCGCGTGGGAGGAGCTGTGTTCCGGGGTCCTGTCCCTTCTTTACCCTTTTCGGAATGAGATCGAGGCCCCGTCAAAACACAGAGTTCATGTGAGGAAACGGGGACTCATTAACGGGACAGCGCCCCCGTGGCTCACGGTTTGGGGGCTGCCAGCTGGTCTTGAAGGAAAGGCCTTTGTGAGGTGTGTGAGGAAGGGAAGCCATTCACCCGCCCGCCCCAACTTTCCCACCGGTCCCCTTGCCCTGAGCGCCTCCTCCGCGTGGCTGTTCCTGAGTGGCATCTTTTAGAATAGGCTGGTGGCGTGTGCACAGCGCTTCGCTGAGTTCTGTGAGTGGTTCTGCCACATTATGGAACTTGAGGAAGGTGTGGGCGCCCCTGGTTTGTTGGAGACGTTCAGAAATGAAGACGGGTGTCCAGAGGCAGGGACTGGCGTCTGCAGGGGGGCAGCTGCGGGAAGAGCGCTGAGCTTGTGGGTCTGCGCTGACTCTGGGTGGGGTCGTTAGTGAGTTGCTGGACAGCCCGTTGGGGTTGGAGCATTGACGGGTGTTGAGGAAACTCCGCAGGTTTTCTGTCAGAAGAAAGACTTGGCTGAGCCTGGGCTGGAGGGAGTCGCTGGTGTCTGCGGGAGGCGCGAGTGGGTTCTGCACATGCGCGGTCCTGCTGGGCATTGTCCTGTTTCTCCAGGTCTCCTTGCGGGGAGAGAGGGGACTGAGAACTTGGAGGAAAGGAGTTCTGAGAAACATCCCTTCCCCGCACCCTGCTGCCGTCCGCCACCCGGTGCTAACCCACTCCTGAGCATGCCCACTGGGCATTCGAATGGCCACACTCCTCCCAGGACAGGGTTCTACACTCAGGAATTGTGCTCATGGCAGCTTTGCTCCTACAATTTTCTCCTAAGAACACACACAGTGCCCAGAAGACTCCTGGCTCATGTCAACCCCAGATCTGTAGCAGGAATCTGTTTTCTTCACCCACCTAGGCTTCTGGACCACCTGATCCTAATCTCCTCTGCCTTTATGGACTCAGGAATCAGTCAGAGCTTAGCCCTGCCTGGGCCTGAACTTGTAGCAAAAACCAGTCCTTTCATCAATCCTGCCTTGCCCCCACCCAAGGCTCTTGATAGCACCTTTCTCTCTTATGCTCTTTTCTTCCCCACACATCCTCTTTCCTGTGCACACAGTTTGCTCAAGTGCATCCCTCATGTGCTACAAGAATTCCAACATTAGTGAGTTCAAGACCAGACCTTTAGACCTGCCGGTTGTAGGACCAAATACAAAATAGAAGAGGCTTAATGCTTTCTCTTTAGAATGAGGGAAGAATTTTTGCTCTTCTCCCTTTTCTTAAAGCATTTAGTTTGAAAACTTTTATATTTAAATATTTTCTCTGCTTCTTTGAAAAATATGTAAATCATTTTTGTCAGTTAACTAGGTCATTTGTCTTTTTTGACTCAAAACTGTCTTTAGGACCTGGGAACTATTGCGTTGAAATGCGAATAGCAAGAATATACACCCTATGCCACAGTTTCTGTAGGTGAGTAGGAGGCTGCCTTCAGCAGGTACCTGCCTCCACATTTCAAAACTACGTCCTATCATGAAGATATGGAAAGTGGTTTTTTTGTTTGTTTGTTTTTAATGTTACCAATTAGAAAACCCAGATGACCTCCCAAATTACTAGTTGATGTTATTATAAACTGTGTATGACAAGTGGTGCTGTCATGTCTTGTACTTAAGTACTAATGGCGACGTTTTTTCTGTATTTGCAATCTACTAGATTGCCTGTGATGCACATCATATTTTGGTTTAATTAAATAACAAATCATTATCTTGCTGTTCTGTTATTGTGGAGAGTATCTTAGGATTGGAGATTATTTTGCTTTTAGTTATATTTTCCAAACACTGTCTAGAATTACTGGATGGTATACACAAAGGGCCCACCAGGCTTCTCTTTAGAAAAAACCTTCCTTCTAAGGATTCCAGTCACAATCCACAATTTTGTGGTAAAGTGCACAAAGTGCAGCAAAGTGCTCCACAAATCTGCAAACCAAAAGTTCTATTTGGGATCTACAATCACTTCTAAAGCAGTTAGACTAGATTTGTACAAAAATAACTTTTCAGGACAGCCATCAGTTATTCCACTTCCCTCCATGCTCCTGGCATCTTCAGATCTGATACTGGTTCAGACATCATGGGGCCCATACACCCAACCAGGATCACATATGTGCATTGATTAAACCTGAGAACCTCAATTCTGTCCCTTCTCCCCTTGTCCAAATGCCCACAAATGTCCATAGCTCACCAGCCCTCCAGGACCTAAATGTGTATTCCCAAATTCTGAATTTATGTCCTGGGATTTGAGAGAAAAATGACACTTTTATCTGAGAAATACAAGTTCTTTTAATTATCAGACCCAGAGACTTGTTAAAATGAGACCACAGTCCTACTGTTCCCCTCTTTGAACTATTTGTTTTTTGAAACTCCTTGCTATTGCCATCAGTGGCTATAAAGTAACCTAATAATACCACAGTGGGCACTGTAATCCACACTCTATGGCTTAACAATATACAGCCAGCCACTAACCAGTTTTACTTCTGTAAATCAATAGGAATGTCTAACAACTTTGTATCAGTCCCCTCTCTGCCTTCTTTTTTGCCTTTAAAAATACACTTATAACTGCTTCTAATTGGAGTATATATTCAGGGCAGCTTTATACTGCAAGGTCGCAGTCTTCAAGCTTTGGCCCAAATAAACTCTCTACTTATGTTTACCCCAGCTTTTTCCTTTTAGGTCAAAATATTCTTCAGAATGTGTTGAAGGAGCCTCCATGAAAGGCTGTCTCTGGTTTTACTCTGTTTGCTGTAATCTCCAGGAATGCAGAGGCACATTGATCTCACCTAGAATCGCACATAAAAGCTGGCTTCTGCCTAGGATTCACAAGATAGGGCCAGACTTTGGGTTGAAGACATAGAGAAAACTCACAGAAGGCATTTTCTGCATCATGAGAAGTCAACATAGACTTCTTAAACCCCACTTTCAGCGTGGAGCCCTTTGAGTTTTCCAGGTCTTGTCACCTGCTACAGCTGTGTGAGAAGCTTCCGGTGTGAACAGAATCCTGTGGCAGAATCTGTAAGTGTATAACAAGCACCTTAGCAGTGGGAGGTCAGGGCCACAAAATATCCAGAGCCGTAATCACAACCATAATCACTAGTATGTCATCTTGTATACTGGGGTACTGGAGAACTTTCGTCTTTCATCTTGTCTCAGAGTTAGCTGATCAGGGACAGTGCATATCACATCTGAATCTAGAATCTGCAGCTCTACCTGGGCAGTTCCATTTTCTATTTGTACTCCATGAAGTCAGTCTCAGTCTCTCTTGCCTGGATCACTGTGGGGGCTTCAGCCAGGGTCACTGAGGACACTCAGTGAGTATTTGAGACATTTGAGGATGTCTTGTGCAGACTGGGGTCAGTCTGTCAAGAAAGTCTAATTCTGGTTCCATTTCAGAGAAAGAGAAATGACTTATCCAGGGTTTGTTCCTCCCCTCACAGAAAGAATCTCATTGGTTCATAACCAGATAAGAGTTGTTCCAGTTTTCTGGTTCTGGAGACTCAAACTGATCAATAAGCTAATTGCTTCTATTTTGTATGGTCATTAGAAAAAGAGATGAAGCAGTCACAGTCCCTCCTATGAAGGAACTTGCAGTCTAGAGCACGTGAATAAATGGTTGAATTCAGCATCATGTGTTCAGTACAAAGACGGAAACTGCATGGGAAGCTTAAGCTTAATTTGGGTTACTTCCCTTTTATTGTTTTGAGTTTTGATGCCTCTACCTGAAGGGCTATTCATGGATAGAAGAGAAGTTCTTTTATTTGTATTGTTTTTAGCTTGCTAAGAATAAATATTTAGCTTCTAATATAATTGGTCCAGAAAAACATAAGGGTTTTGGTTAAATTCCTCCTTATTGTATATTGTAATATAGACAGGGAAGTGTCTAAAATAGATTAAAATTACACAAACTCTGGGAATCAAATTTCTCTTGCTCAGGCTTAGAAAAAACAAAACTGAAAATACTTAGTGGCCCAGAGAGCAGAAGCCTAGGGCCCACCTTCTATCCCAACCCTGCCCAGATCCACCCTCTGCTGAATCTTGTCCAGGTCTAATCCACACTGAAATCTCACAGAACTGCTTAGAGGAGATCTGAGTTTGGGGTGGCTACTCCTACTGCCTCTTCAGAGCTGGTGCTTCCAATTTCCTGAAACACAAAAGCAGATAAATGGGCAAAAGCAATATACTTTTGTGCTTTAAATTCTTTTTATAAAATTAAAACCAGTGTTTCTAGAGACATCCAGCAATCTGTTCTCCATCCCAACAGGTTTTTTTTTTTTTTTTTACAATTCTCAAAGTAAATACAAATACAAAAATAAATTCCTCTGAATTGCACTTAACACTTCTATTCTGTTTTTCTCCCATCTGTTTATATTGAACTATTATTCTGAACATTTTAAAAAAAAAATGATAGGGAAACAGAAAAAAAAAAAAAATAGAAATGCTGGACCCTACATTTAAATCCTGGGAATTATGGGACACTTAGTACCCACCTCCCAGGATGTTATGAGAATTAACACACATAATGTGAGCTTCCCAGCACAGTGCTCTGTGACATACTCCTGCACACACAGTACATGCTCCGTAAAGATCACATTAATGCATATGCACATGTTTTTCAAATGCAGACTTATTCAGACATTGCCACCATCTCCAACCTCTGTAACCGTTGAAGGGCTTGCAGAGAATGTCCTGTTTCAGGATGATGACTGGTAGTCTTGTCTTCAGATGAAAAGTATTTGTGTTGGGGTAAGGGACCCTGTGTGCTGTGCCTGCTTACTCTAGCTGAGTGGTACTATAATGGATCTAGGGAGAGGAATATCAGCATCAACAGGAGACTTGCTATAAGAAGCTCCTTTTCATGGACCCTTTTCAAACCTGCAGAATTTTGTTATTTACAGTGAGGCCTAGAATAGCAAATAATTTATATGCACATTGAAGCTTGAAAGCCAGTGCCTAGCTGACTCTCAGCCCAGTCTTCTAATAGGATCACATGGACTGTTTGAAGAGAAAGTCACTTGTTCCCTCCCCACAGAGCCTGTCTGTTGTTCTGGGTGGAAACATCCCTGTTTTTTAAATTAAAACATGATTCTACAGCGAGGCCAGGGTCAAGCATGAGGGTTTCCAGATATTTTAATGAGTGGTGAGTTTACCCTTTGTTCCAGGAAGTCACAGGGCCTACTCTGCTTGGTTTCGGTAGCAGCAGGTCAGTGTAGCCCATATTTCCATTGCAGCAACAATAATTGCTCGCATGCCATCCTTTTTCCTAAGAGTTATAGAATACTTTAGAGAACATTACTGTGTTGAAAGTTATTTTATCAGATAATTACAGTCAGAACTAGCTCCCTTAACTCATTTCTCCTGTGGTCAAATTGAGAACTCTGTCACTGGCCGGGCGCGGTGGCTCACACCTGTAATCCAGCACTTTGGGAGGCCGAGGCAGGCGGATCATGAGGTCAGGAGATCGAGACCATCCTGGCTAACAAGGTGAAACCTCGTCTCTACTAAAAATACAAAAAAAAAAAAATTAGGCATGGTGGCAGGCACCTGTAGTCCCAGCTGCTCGGGAGGCTGAGGCAGGAGAATGGCATGAACTCAAAAAGCGGAGTTTGCAGTGAGCTGAGATGGCGCCACTGCACTCCAGCCTGGGCAACAAAGCAAGACTCTGTCTCAAAAAAAAAAAAAAAAAAGGCCAGGCGCAGTGGCTCAAGCCTGTAATCCCAGCACTTTGGGAGGCCAAGACGGGTGGATCACGAGGTCAGGAGATCGAGACCATCCTGGCTAACACGGTGAAACTCCGTCTCTACTAAAAAAAAAAATACAAAAAATTAGCCGGACACGGTGGTGGGCACCTGTAGTCCCAGCTACTCGGGAGGCTGAGGCAGGAGAATGGCGTAAACCCCGGGGGGCGGAGCTTGCAGTGAGCTGAGATCTAGTCACTGCACTCCAGCCTGGGCGACAGAGCGAGACTCCATCTCAAAAAAAAAAAAAACTCTGTCACTTGATAAATGTGTTTTCAGGAACTCTTAACATTCAGGGATGTGGCCATAGAATTCTCCCCAGAAGAGTGGAAATGTCTAGATCCTGCCCAGCAGAAGGTATATAGAGATGTGATTTTGGAGAACTATAGAAATCTGGTCTCCCTGGGTGAGGATAACTTTCATATGTAATTACTAATATTCCCTCAGAGTTTTATTTTTTCTCTTTATAGAATGTTTCTTGGGAGCTTCTGCTTTGCGTGAATTAGTTTCAGTTTGTTTCTTCATGAAAAAATTGGGAGTTTGCTGGTGTAAAAAAAAATCTTTAAGATATTTCATCTTTACCTAAACCTTCTCTTTTCTTGAGGTAATTTGTGTCCTTCACTCTAGATTACTGGTAATTCTAGAAATTCAATGTTGTAAAATATTGTTTTCCACATCTTAAAATCCAATTTGCACCAGTTTTTTTTTGATTCAGTAGTACTGGGTAGTGGAACTTAGAAACCACAGATTTAAAATACTTAAATATTCTAAAGAACCTATCAGGAAACAATTTTTGGATTAATTTTCTAGAATCTTCCATCATTTGTCTTTTCTTCTGAGCATAGGGCTAGGTTGGTAACTGGCAAATCCTCGGCAATAGTCATGTTACTTTCTTTTTTGTTTTGTTTTTTAGTAAAACAGGTGTTGCTCTCTTTAACTCAGACCTGATCACTTGTTTGGAGCAAAGAAAAGAGCCCTTTAATGGGAAGACACATGAGACAGTAGCCACAGCCCCAGGTAGGTGAGAGTGAATGAAGGAGAGGACACAGGCAAGGGGACCAAAGGCAAAGAAGGAAGCCAGGCCTTAAAATGTAGTTTGGACAGCTCTTCTTCAAGCAAATAATTTTGGAAAGGCTGCATTTTTTTTCTCATGTTCACAAATAGGGGCATCCGCAGCCCCATGCTGTTAAATCTTCTAAGAATTCTCTTTTTTCTTTTTTTTTGAGATGGAGTCTTGCTCTGTCACCCAGGCTGGAGTGCAGTGGTGCGATCTCAGCTCACTGCAGCCTGTGCCTCCCAGGTTCCAGCGATTCTCTTACCTCAGCCTCCTAGGTAACTGGGATTACAGGCATCTGCCAGTACACCTAGCTAATTTTTGTATTTTTAGTAGAGCCAGGGTTTTGCCATGTTGGCCAGACTGGTCTCAAACTCCTGACTTTAGGTGATCCACCTGCCTCGGCCTCCCAAAGTGCTGGGATTACAGGTGTGAGCCACCACACCCAGCCCTCTCTTTTCTTTAGAGATCTCCCTTCAAGTTTACAGGGAAAGCCAGTGTCCACTTTATCACTTATAAGGGGCTGCAAGATCTGACTGCTGTTCCATTGCTTTTGGAGACATAGGAATTCTTGTGTTATTGAGGAGCTCTATGTTAACATATTTTTTTCAAATATTGATTTTGTTTCATGCCTCAATATTTAAGGCAAGTAGTGGACATATTGGAATTTGGTTCAGAAATCCCAGGAACACTAGGGACAGATGTTGCACCTTTTCTGCTTCGTGATTTTTAATCCTATTGCAAATGTAATTCTACAAAAATTCTTTCTTAGCAATTTTATAAGAACGATAAGCATTTTCCTAAATATGAAAAATGTATTGCTGATTGTACTTCAAAATGTTATTGTTTTAGTATAAACTGAGATTTGTAATTTAAACTCTATGTGTAAATTTTCAAATTATAATATAGTTTAAAGCACAGTTTTCCAACATTTTAGCTTCCCTGGGCCACACTGGAAGCAGAATTGTCTTGGGCCATACATAAAATACACTAACACTAATGATACCTGATGAGCTTTACAAAAAAAAAGTTCATGAATAATTTTTATGATATCTACCACAACAGATAAGCAAAATGTTCTTACATTCATAGGATTGAACACCACTTGATTAAAGTATCTACTCACCTTCAAGATTTCTTTTTTTCTTCCCCCTCCCCGAGAGGGAGTCTCACTCTGTCGCCCAGGCAGGAGTGCAGTGGTGCGATCTCAGCTCACGGCAAGCTCCACCTCCCTGGTTGACGCCATTCTCCTGCCTCAAGCCTCCCGAGTAGCTGGGACTACAGGCGCCCGCCACCACGCCCAGCTAATTTTTTTACATTTTTAGTAGAGACGAGGTTTCACCGTGTTAGCCAGGATGATCTCGATCTCCTGACCTCGTGATCCACCTGCCTCTGCCTCCCAAAGTGCTGGGATTACAGGCGTGAGCTGCCACACCCTGCTAAGATTTCTTAAATGCACTGTCATTAACTAGAAGACTGTTAAGTATATATTATTATTTCCTAATAACTATTATCTTATAATTTTAGTAAGAAGCCTACTGGGGACCGGGCACAGTGGCTCACGCCTGTAATCCCAGCACTTTGGGAGGCCAAAGTGGGCAGATCACCTGAGGTCAGGAGTTCGAGACCAACCTGGCCAACATGGTGAAACCCCGTCTCTACTAAAATTACAAAAATTAGCTGGGCATGTTGGCAGGCACCTGTAATCTCAGGTACTCAGGAGGCTGAGGTGGGAGAATTGCTGAACCTGGGAGGCCAAGGCTGCAGTGAGCTGAGATGGCACCATTGCACTCCAGCCTGGGCTACAGAGTGAGACTCTGTCTCAAAAAAAAAAAAAAGCCTACTGGGATTCTGTCATTGAGATCTATCTATATCTATGTAAAAATGTGGGTCTCACACATAGACACACCTATATAAGTTATATATGTGTATTGTAAATTCTCACTTAACATTGTTGATAGTTTCATGGAAACTGTAAGTGAAGCAACATATTGTTTAAGAAAACTATTACTGGCTGGGCACAGTGGCTCACACCTGTAATCCCAGAACTTTGGGAGACTGAGGCGGGTGGATCATGAGGTCAGGAGTTTGAGACCAGCATGGCCAACATGGTGAAACCCCATCTGTACTAAAGATACAAAAAATTAGCTGGCTGTGGTGGCACGCACCTGTAATCCCAGCTACTCAGGAGGCTGAGGCAGGAGAATTGTTTAAACCCAGAGGCTGAATTGCCATAGTTGAATTGATAGAAACAAGGGTTATGTTTGAATGGTATATATAGCAACATTGTTTTATTTAAAGATGCAGTTTTCAAGAACCTATTTTGAACATTGTGTACTTACTGTGACATGGATTTTTCTGATAAATAAAAATAGTATAACTATGTATTTAATGTGTACAATGCAATGATTTGATATGCATATACATTGTGAAACAAAATGCAGTCAAGTTGATGAAGATATCTAGTACCTCAATTTTTTTTTTGTAGTAAGAACACTCAAGATCTACTATTGTAGCAAATTGTAAGCATACATTACAGTATTACTAACTATAAACACAATGCTATTTGGCTAATCTAATGCTAATTTACATTAGATTTCTCAGACTTACTCAACTTCTAGCTAAAAATTTGTACTCTTTGAACATCTCATATTTCTACCCTCAGGCACTAACAACTACCTTTTTTTTTTTTTTTTTTTTTTTTTTTTTTTTTTTTTTTTTTACAACCACCATTTTACACTCTGCTTCTATGAGTTTACTTTTTTAGATTTCTCGTTTAACATGGCTAGATTTCCTTCTCTTCTGGTGGAATAGTATTCTACTGTCTATATATATATATACACACACACACACACACACCATATTTTGGCTATTGTAAACAATACTACAGTGAACAGGGCTGAAGATCTTTCTTCAAGGGACAAATTTTATTCCCTTTGGTAGGATGCTCAGAAGTGGTATTGCTGGATTATATGATATTTCCATTTTTATTCTTTACTGTTTTTTATGATGACTTTATTTACATCTCACCAACAGCATACAGATTTCCCTTATATGTATGGTTTCTCTAGTTTTGAATGGGTTATTATTATTGTTTTGCTTTGAATTGCAGAAGTGTCTTTATACATTTTGAATATTAACTTCTTATTAGATATATGGCTTGCAAATAATTTCCTATGTTGTAGAGTTTAAAAATGTTTCCTTTGCTGTGTGGAAGCTGTTCAATTTGATGCAGTTCCACTTGTTTGTATTTTTTGTTGCTGTGCTTTTCATGTCATATCAAAAAAGTTATTGCCAAGATTAATATTAACGAGGGTTTTTTAAATATATGTTCAGGAGTTTTAAGGTTTTATATCTCACATTTAAGTGTTTCATTTTGAGTTAATTTTGGGGTATGGTGTAAGAAAATGATCTACTTTTATTCTTTCACTTGTGGATACCCAGTTTTTCTGGCACTATGTATTGACAAGACTGTTTTCTGCAGTGGATATTCTTGGTGGCCTTTTCAAAGATTAGTTGACC
The DNA here is from genome assembly GCF_047675955.1 of Chlorocebus sabaeus. Taxonomy (NCBI): domain Eukaryota; kingdom Metazoa; phylum Chordata; class Mammalia; order Primates; family Cercopithecidae; genus Chlorocebus; species Chlorocebus sabaeus. The sequence continues at coordinate 49,628,793 of NC_132930.1, read as the reverse complement.
TTGTATTCTGGTTTTGTTTCTGGGCTCCCTATTCTGTTCCATTGGCTTTTGTATCTGTTTTTATGCATATGCCATACTCTTGATTACTATAACCTTTAAATAAAATGTGAAATTAGAGAGTATGATGCCCCAGCATTGTTCTTTCTCAAGATTGCTCTAGTTATTTAAAGTTTTTTAAGGTTACACTTAAATTTTACAATTGTGTTTTCTATTACTGTGAAAAATGCTACTAAAACTTTGATAGGGATCACATTGAATCTATAGATCATTTTGGATAATATGATACTTTGACAGTGTTATCCTAATGGAATATGTTTCCATTTATTTGTGTCTACTTCAATTTCTGTCATCAATATTATTGTATTTAATGTATAATTTTTTTATTTTATTGGTTAAATTTATTTTTATACTATTGCAAATGGAAATTGTTTCTTTTTTGGAAAATTTGTTGCTACTGTATGGAAAATGCAACAAATATTTGTATGTTGGACCAGGTGCAATGTCTCATTTCTGTAATCCCTGCACTTTCAGAGTCCGAGGCAAGTGAATGGCTTGAGACAGGAGTTTGAGATGAGTCTGGGCAACACAGTGAGACCACGTCTTTAAAAAAAAAACAAAAAACAAAAAAAACAAAACAAAACCACAAGTATTTGTATGTCGATTATGTATCCTGATACTTTAACAAATACATTTATTAATTCAGACAATTTTTCTTGTTTTACTCTAGGGTTTTATATATGTATGCATGATCATATTATCTACAAACAGTAACATTTTTACTTCTTTTCCAAGCTGGAGAGCTTTGTTGTCCTTTTCCTTACCCAATTTTTCTGAAAGAAACTTCCAGGAATATGTTAAGATAGAAACTGTGGCCCTGCAGGCAGGCCTGCATATCTTGGCCTCAGCTGTGGTCTCTGAAGCAGCCCTGTGTCTGTACATTTGAAGGATCTAACAATGATTACAGTTTCTGTAAACTATTTTTGACAGGTAAAGATCTCCCATTTGTTTGGTCCACAGGCTGATGAGATAACCTCTGAGGTTGCAGAGAAGAAGGGTTGTAGCTGGGTTACAAGGATGATGCTGGGTCTGCTGTGGGGTCTGCCTTTGATGGTTGTGTTACCAGAGATTTGGACAGTCATGGATTCTTTCTGGGCCATGGAAACATTAAACATCCTTGAGGACATTAATCTATATGGCAGGCAGTAGGGTAGGGTTTGAAGTTTTTCTGCATGTGTCGGGCCAAATATCAGGTGTATGAATGGGTTTGGCTTCTGCTGACTACCTGGGAACAGTTTTCACAAGTCTCTATGTGGGTCCCTGAGTGTGTACAACTGGCCACAGACTGTGACTGTGAGGGCTAGAACTGAGTCACAGGGCTGCTTCAGGGAGCACAACTGAGGCCAAGATATACAAGGCTGCCTCCAGGGTTATGGCTGGGTGTGTCTCCCTGCAGGTCTCTTAATGGGAAGGACCACTTGTGGACTGTAGCTGAGAGGAGTTTGAGAAAGGTTGTAGAACTGCTTCATAATCTTCAGTAACACCAGGCTTGTGTGCCATTTCCTTGTCTGTAGCCATGTCTATGGGCCCTTGAGTTAGCCACCTGGGTGAGGGCCTGTTTTTTCTAAATAACCCTCCTTGATCTCCGGCTCCACTGAGGCTTCACAACCCTAACCATAGGCAAGCGTGTTTCTACTTCTGTTTCCTAGTTTACTACACAAGATATTGTATAAAAGTGGAATCATACACTGTCACTTTGTTGGTGTCTTATTTCACTTTAAATAATGGCTTTGAGATTTATCCTTATTGTAGCATCTCACAAGATATTTTCATTGGAGGCTAAAGAATATTTCATTGTATGTATAAAGCACATCTTTTTAAATCATTCATCCATTGAATGGTGTTTCAGTTTTTTCAGTTTTTGGGTTTTGAAAATGATATGGTTTGGATCTACGTTTTCATTCAAATCTCATGTCAAATTTCCATCCCTAGTGTTGGAGGTGGGCTTGGTGAGAGGTGGTTGGGTCATAGGGTTGGCTTCTCATGAATGGTTTAGCTTAGCCCCTTTGGTACTGTCTGCCATAGCGAGTGAGTTCTCCTGAGATCTCATTTTTCAAAAGTATGTGGCACCTCTTCTCTCAATCTCTCTTGCTCCTGCTCCCACCATGTAAGATGACTCACCGTCCCTTTGCTTTCTGCTATGATTGGAAGCTTTTTGAGGTCTTCCCAGAAGCAGAAGCTGCTGCACTTTCTGTACAGGCTGTAGAACTATGACCCAGTTAAACCTCCTTTTTAAAATAAATTACCCAGTCTCAGGTATTTCTTTATAGCAATGCCGGAATAAACTAATACAGTGAATATTGCTGCAGTAAACATGAATATGCAAATATTTCAGGTATACTTTGCATATTCTGAATAGATGCTCAGAAGTGGGACCGGGCACCATGGCTCACACCTGTAATCCTAGCACTTTGGGAGGCCAAGGCAGGTGGATCACTTGATGTCAGGAGTTCAAGACCAGCCTGGCCAACATGTTGAAACTCTGTCTCTATTAAAAATACAGAAGTTAGCCAGGAGTGGTAGTGTGCACCTCTAATCCCAGCTACTTGGGAGGCTGAGCCACAATAATCACTTGAACCCAGGAGGCTGAGGTTGCAGTGAACTGAGATCATGCCACTGCACTCCAGTCTGGGCAACAGAGCAAGTCTCTGTCTCAAAAAAAACAAAGAAAGAAAGGAGTGGGATTACTGGGTCATATAATAACTTCATTTTTAATTTTTGGAGGAAACTTTATACATTTTTCAGGTACAGATGACAACATTCGTCATTGTTTGCTTGATATTGGCCATCCTAATTAATGCACAATAATACCTCATTGTGGTTTTGCTTTACATTTTGCTAAAGATTGGAAATTTTTTTTCAGTAATTTACTGTGTGCATTTCATCTTTGGAGAACCATTTTTATCTTGTTCATTTGTTAATCATATTACTTACTATTTGTTGATTTTTTTGAAGTTGTTCTGGATGTTAGCTTCTGTCAAATATATGCTTTTTTATTTGTTTTCTTCTTAGATGGGACTCTTACAAAATGTTTAATATGCAGAGATAAATTTAATGTAGTACCATTTTTCTGAGTTTTTTTAATTTGTTGCTCAGATATTTGATGTTGTATGCAAGGAAACATTGCTGAGACCAAGGTCATAAATTTACTGTATTTTCTTCTAGAGATCGTATAGGTATTTTCTGACATTTAAATATTTAACTCATTCAGGACAGTTTTTGTATATGGTTCGGGGGAAGGACCCAACCTCAGTTTTTCCCATGTAGTTACAAAGTTTTCCAACACCATTTATTGAACAGACTTTTTCTTGTTGTGCGGTCATAGCAACCCTGTTGAAGATCATTTGAGCATATACACAAACATGGTTTGGCTTTAAGTTCTGGGTTCTGTTCCATTGCTATTTGTCATCTTGCAATTACCACACTGTTTTTATTTATGTAGCTTTGTAATCTGTTCTAAACAAAGGAAGCATTGTACCTCTAACTTTGTTCTTGTTTTTTAAGAATGTTCGGGCTATCAGTGGTCCTTTGATATTCCATGTAAAAGTAAGAATTTTAAAAAAGATGTCTTTAAAAAGCATCATTTGGATTTTCATCAGGATTACACTGAATTTGAGTATCACTGTGGGTAGTATTGTCATTTAAAAATATTAAATCTTCTGTTAAGTTTCACATATTTTTGGATTTGGCAATTTTGATTCTGCTTTTGATTTCTAGTTTGATTCCATGTAGTATGAAAGGATGCATTGTGTAATTCAATCTTTAATATATACCAGGCTTAATACCTTGATGACAAAATAATCTGTACAACAAACCTTCGTGACACGTTTACGTATATAACAAACCTGCACATATACCCAGATCTTACAGTTTTAAAAAATAAGAGTTATTTTGTGTTCTAACAGGTTGTCTGTGAAACAACAACTACTCATTTTCTTCTCCACTTAGCCCCTGACACAGTTTAGTCTACTTTCTGTTTCTAGGAGCTTAACTACTTTAGGTATCTTATGTAAGTAGAATTATATAGTATTTATCTTTTTGTGCCTGGCTTCTTGCACATAAATAAAGTCTCAAAAATGCATCCTTAGGCCAGGCGTGGTGGCTCACACCTGTAATCCTAGCACTTTGGGAGGCCTGGGTGGGCAGATCACCTGAGGTCAGGAGTTTGAGACCAGCCTGGCCAACATGGTGAAACCCCGTCTCTACGTAAACCACAAAAATTAGCTGGGCGTGGTGGCAGGCACCTGTAATCCCAGTTACTCAGGAGGCTGAGGCAGGAGAATTGCTTGAACCTGGGAGGTGGAGGTTGCAGTGAGCCGAGATTGTGCCATTGCACTCCATCCTGGGGGACAAGAGCGGGACTTTGTCTCCAAAAAAAAAAAAAAAAAAAATTAATCCTTATTGTGGATATAATAAATTTTTCTGCTTTTAAGAAGCTGCATAATATTTAATTATTAGTACATTCCAAATTGTCTTTATTCATTTATTAAGAAAACTTGGCCAGGCGCTGTGGCTCAAGCCTGTATTCCCAGCAGTTTGGGAGGCCAAGGTGGGTGGATCATGAGGTCAGGAGATCGAGACCATCCTGGCTAACGTGGTGAAACCCTGTCTCTAGTAAAAATACAAAAAATTAGCCGGGCGTGGTGGCAGGTGCCTGTAGTCCCAGCTACTCCTGAGGCTGAGGCAGGAGAATGGCGTCAACCCAGGAGGCGGAGCTTTCAGTGAGCCGAGATCATGCCACTGCACTCCAGTCTGGGCGACAGAGCGAGACTTCGTCTCAAAAAAAAAGAAAAAAGAAAACTTGATTCTTCCCACATATTTGCTTTTGTAGATGATGCTACAATGAATATGGATGATGGATGTGTAAATTATTCTTCATTTGATAATATATGCAAGGGATTATTTATGTACTATATTCTGTTTCACTGGTATTGTCTTTTTTTGATCCGGTTATAAAGTATTTCAATTACCATAACTTTATAATAGGTTTAAAAAATCAGGATGTATGATGCTTCTGATGTTGTTTCTCTTTTTGACAATTTTTGAGCACTTCTGGCCTCCTTCATTCTCATATGTCTTTAGGATTGCTTCTTTCAGTAATGTAAAATATGCACAGCTGCTGTCATCCAAAGTATACCACCTTTTTCTTCAGCACTCTGTGTCAGGGGAGACAAAACCCATCTTTGACAGCCCACCAAAAACCAAAAATGTGTGCAGATATTCTGCATTTATCTTTCTCTCCTGAGGAAGCACAGAGTTGGGAGTTTCTCATTGTTGACCATGCTGTACTGGCAGGAGGTAAGGCTGTGCTGGACATAATAAAATTTTAATAAAATTTTTCTTCTCTTCTACATGTTTTTGGCATTTTGCTAAAGTGAAGTAGTACACATTCTTAACTACGTTTTGGAATTCCCACAAAGGCAATGTGATCAATATGATGTTAAGGTCATATATCTATGAAGAAGTGAGGACCAGTGATTTTTATTTTTAAGCCTTGCAATTTAAATTGATATTTTTATTTATTATTTTAATTTTTAATTTTTGTGACTACACAGTAGCGCTCTCTGTCTCTCTTTCTCTATATATATATGTGTGTGTATATATATATATATATATTTTTTTTTTTTTTTGAGATGGAGTCTTGCTCTGTTGCCCAGGCTGGAGTGCAGTGGCGCAATCTTGGCTCACTGCAAGCTCCACCTTCCGGGTTGACGCCATTCTCCTGCCTCAGCCTCCCAAGTAGCTGGGACTACAGGTGCCCGCCACCATGTCCAGCTAATTTTCTAATTTTTTTTTAGTAGAGATGAGGTTTCACCATATTAGGACGGTCTTGATCTCCTGACCTCGTGATCCACCCGCCTCGGCCTCCCAAAGTGCTGGGATTACAGGCGTGAGCCACTGTGCCTGGCCTCTCTCTCTCTCTCTCTCTCTCTCTCTCTCTCTCTCTCTGGGTTACATGAGATTTTTTAAGCAGGCAAGAAATGCATAAAAATCACATCAAGGTAAATAGGTATTCATTATCTCAACTATTTGTCCTTTGTTTTACAGACGATCTGATTTCATTCTTTTAGTTTTTTAAAAATGTACAACTAAATTGCTTTTGACTATAGTCACTATGTTGTACTAGCAACTACTAAATCTTACTTTACAATTTTTTTGAATCCATTAACTTTCCTCACTTCCTCACAGCCCCCTACTATATTTTCCAACCTCTGTAACAATCCTTCTTCATGAAATTAATTTAATTTTTAGCTCCAGCAAATGTGTGAGAACATGCAAAGTTTTCCTTTATATGCCTGGATTATTTCTCTAAACATGATCTCTAGTTCCATACATGTTGTTGCAAATCACAGAATCTTATTCTTTTTTTACGGTTGAAAAGTACTCCATTGGCCGGACGTGATAGTTCACACCTCTAATCCCAGCACTTTGGGAGGCTGAGGCGGGCAGATCACCTGAAGTCAGGAGTTCGAGACCAGCCTGGCCAACATGGTGAAACCCCGTCTCTACTAAAAATAGAAAAACAAGACCGGGCGTGGTGGCTCACGCCTGTAATCCCAGCACTTTGGGAGGCTGAGGCAGGTGGATCACGAGGTCAGGAGATGGAGACCATCCTGGCTAACATGGTGAAACCCCGTCTCTATTAAAAATACAAAAAATTAACCGGGCGAGGTGGCGGGCGCCTGTAGTCCCAGCTACTCGTGAGGCTGAGGCAGGAGAATGGCGTGAACTCTGGAGGTGGAGCTTGAAGTGAGCAAAAAAAATTAGCTAGGTGTGGTGACCGGTGCCTGTAGTCCCAGCTACTTGGTAGGCTGAGACGGGAGAATGCCCTGAACCCGAGAGGCGGAGCTTGCATTAGCCGAGATCGCCCCACTGCACTCCAGCCTGGGGGAGAGAGAGCGAGACTCCATCTCAAACAAAAAAAAAAAGAAAGAAAGAAGAGTACTCTATTGTGTATATGTACCACATTTGCTTTATCCATTCATGTGTTAATAGACACTTAGGTTGCTTCTAAATCTTGGATAATGTGAACACTGCTGCAATAAAAATGGAGGTACAAATACCTCTTTGATGCCCTGATTCACTTTCTTTTATGTAGCTACTTAGGATTGGGATTGCTGGATAATACAGTAGCTCTATTTTTCATTTATTGAGGAACCTCTAAACTGTTCTCCACAGTGACTGTACTAATTTACATTCCCACCAAGACAGTGCCAGAGTTCACTTTTCTCCACATCCTCATCAGCATTTTTTATTGCCCGACTTGGGTAAGAGCTGTTGTAATTGGAGTAAGATAATATCTCATTGTTATTTGGTTTGCATTTATCTGATGATAAATGATGTTGAGCACCTCGTCATATGCCTTTTTGTCATTTGTAAAAAAAAATTTCTCATTTTTTGAGAAATGTCTATTCAAATTTTTGCCCATTTATAATCAGATTATTCAATTTTATCCTATAGAGCTGTTTGTGAACTTTACGTATGCTCATTAATTTTTTTTTTTCTGATAGGCAGTTTACACATATTTTCTCTCGTTTTATGTGCTCTCTCTTAACTTTGTTAATTGTTTCATTTGCTGTGTAGAAGCCCTTTAACTTGATGTGATTCCATTTCATTTTTGCTTTGGTTGCCTGTGCTTGTGACATCTTTGCCCAGTCTCCTGGGCAAAGCCTGTAGAGCTTCACCAATGTTTTCTTGTAGGAGTTTCATAGTTTGAGGTTTTAGATTTGTCTCTAATCCATTTTGATTTAATTTTTTTATATGGCAAGAGATGGGGTCTAGTTTCATTCTTCTGAATATGGATATTCAGTTTTTGTAGCACAATTTATTGAAGACTCCTTTTCCCAGTATATATTCTTGACACCTTTGTCAAAAATAAGTTGGTTGTAGATACATGGATATGTCTCTGCATTCTCTCTACTGTTTCACGATCAGTTTCATGCTGTTTTAATTACTGTAGCTCGGTAGTATTATTTAAAGTCAAATACTGTGATTCCTCTAGTTTATTTTTTCTTACAATGGCTTTGGGTATTCTGATTCTTTTGGTTCTGTCTACATTGTAGGTTCTGTCTACATTGTAGGATTGTTTTTTCTATTTCTGTGAAGAATGTCATTGATGTTTTTCTAGAGGTTGTATTAAATCTGTAGATTGCTTTGGGTAGTACGGACATTTTTAAAATGTTGATTCTTCCTATTCATGAACATAAAACATCACTCAGTTGTTTGTCTTTTTAAATTTCTTGCATCAGTGTTTTATAGTACTAATTGTAGAGATTTTTCACTTCTTTGCTTAATTCCTAGGTATTTAATTTTAATTTTTGACTATGTTCTCTTGTTTTTACATGGTTCACTGTTAGCATATAGACACACCTTTTTTTTTTTTTTTTTTTTTTTGAGACGGAGTCTCGCTCTGTCACCCAGGCTGGAGTACATTGGTGCAATCTCTGCTCACTGCAACTTCTGCCTTCTAGGTTCAAGCAATTCTTCTGCCTCAGCCTCCCACGTAGCTGGGACTACAGGCATGAGCCACCACACCCAGCTAATTTTTGTAGTTTTTTAGCAGAGACGAGGTTTCCCCATGTTGGCCAGGCTGGTCTCGAACTCCTGACCTCAGGTGATCCGCCCGCCTCAGCCTCCCAAAGTGCTGGGGTTACAGGCATGAGCCACTGCGTCCGACTGACTTTTAATCTTATATCTTGACCAATTCTAGTAGTGTTTTAGTGAAATAGTTTTTCCAAATGTAAGATCACATCATCTGCAAACAAAGGTAATTTGACTTCTTCCTTTCCAATTTGGATGCCTTTTTTTTCCCGCTTTCTCATTGCTCTAGCCAACACTTCTAGTACTATGTTGAATAACACTGGTGAAAGTGTGTATCCTTTGTGCCTCTTCTTTTTTCTTTTGTCTTCTTCAGATGCAGACACCTTATCAGAATGTTTTTGGGTTGAGGTTCCCAACTTTACGAGGTAATTTGTCCTCAGCCATACTGTTGTCTTTTCCTGGTGCTAGGCTTCAGAACTCTCTGGGGAAGATCCCAGATGCCCACGGCAGCCATGTCTTTTAGAGTGGTTAGGGTATAACAGTTACTGCAGCATCTCCTCATAGTGGACGGCCTGAGGGGTGGGGTGGACCCTCTCAGAAGCAGCTGGGTGCCCTGGTGCTCAGAGCACTCTCATGGTTTACGCCTCATTCAAAAAGCCACATCCTTGTGGCATTCTTTTCTTTTCTTTTTTTTTTTTTGTTGAGACAATCTTGCTTTGCTGCCCAGGCTGGAGTGCAGTAGGATGATTTCAGCTCACTGCAACCTCCACCTCCTGGGTTCAAACAATTGCCTTTCCTCAGCCTCCCAAGTAGCTGGGGCTACAAGTATGTGCCACCATGCCCGGCTAATTTTTTGTGTTTTAGTAGAGACGGGGTTTCACCATCTTGGCCAGGATGGTCTTGATCTCCTGACCTCATGATCCACCCGCCTCAGCCTCCCAAAGTACTGGGATTACAGGCGTGAGCCACCATGCCTGGCCAAGATTTTCTTTCTCCCAATCCAGTTTCCGTTTTTTTGGAGACACATTGCTGTTCAGCCAATGGAATTCTGATATTGAGGGGAAAGGCAGAAATAATTTCTATCATCTGGATTTTTTCAGAATTGTGAAGGGAGAAAAAGATAGTATCCCCAAAAACAATGAAAGTCCATTCTAGCAAGACGGTGCACAGACCTGCAAAAATAAATAAATAATAGGCACTCCAGGCACACAGAGGCACACAGTACAGAGGTTCTTGGGAGGGTGGTCATTAAGTATTTCAGTGAGAAGGATGAAAGTGGGAGGATGTACATCATAAGACATTCAGTCCGTTTTGACACTTGAGTCAGACATATCATTATTCCAGCCAGTACTGCTACTCCTTGCGTTTGTCATCTTGAAAAAATGTTTACTTATTTCAACTTCCACTTTTAGTAACTGGACAATGCATTTTATTAGTAGTGTTTGAAAAATAGGAATGTGAATTTTAAAAATGTCTAGTGACATATTTGTTTAAAATTCTTTCATTTTTCCCTTGAGAGTGTGTAATAAGTTTTTGAGATCTGTACATTTTGGGAGTGGTTTCATACAGAACCTCAGGACTTAGTTATGGGAATATTACTGGATAAACAAAAGTAGGAAACATTTCTCTTCCTTTATGGCTATGGAGAAGTGAATACATTTTTAGAAGAAATTTTGGTAGATAAATTGGTGATTTACAGAGATGTGCCAAAATATCAGTTACTCTTTTCTGCATGGTAGAGAATTTGTGATAATGAATAAGTCTGCTCTGTATCTTGTTATCTGGATGTCTGAATTTAATGTTAAATTTTATGGAATCGGACTTGACATTCCTGGTTAATGTTCATGTATGATTACCTATTTGTTATTGTGGAAATACCTGAATGACATGTTTATTGTTTGAAATAGATAGATATTTTGGCTTTTCTTGTTGAAGTATAAAATGTAAGTGCCTTACAATCTCCTTTCCTCCTATAAACATAAGCAATGAGTTTGAGGAATTTTGTTGGATTCTTTAAACACTGAGTTCTTTTATATAAAACTAAGTGAATAACCTTGACTGGGAATCAGAGACCTAAGCCTGTTAACTTCAGGGTAAGGCCAATCTTGACCCTGCCAAAGGAGGTCATCAATAGCCCAGTAGTTTCTTCCTGGGAACATTTTCTGCAGATGTCCCAGCCTGGCTCAAATTAGACATGAAAGGAGCCTTTATACTGAGAAGCCAACAGAGCCCTGGAAAGCTGGGTATCCACAGGCAGATGCAGTGAGAGTTAAGATGGGAGGAGGGTTGTGATGTCCTCTGAGAGGGAGTAATTGTTATTGTCATCAGCCTGTTTCTAGATATCATCAAATAAAATAAATTCTGATGTAAGTAAGAAGTGACTTTATTTTAAGGAGAATTGCAATGGAAAAAGCACCAAGCATAAGATCTGCAAGCATCTCCAAAATGAGGCAGATCAAGGCTATCTGTCATATGGAGGAGCAATCAACATTAGAAAGAAGATGGGAGGGAGAGGGCAGAATGGAGAACAGCAAAATCAGATTCGAGATTAGAGAATGTTTCACCCTGAAGTCAGCCCGTTCTTAGGAGGGGAATCGAGAGGGGTTATATGCTGGCTCAGACTGAAGGTGGAGCATAGTCCAGGGGCCTGGGGGAAGGAGAGAAACTTGGGCAGTTGGTTAACAAGTATTCTGTTCTGAATACTGAAGATAAAATTATTTAATTGTTTATGAGGGAAAAATGAGAATGCAGAGTCTGTGAATGTGTGATAACTAAAGAGGGAGTATCATCAAAGTCATAATGAAAAGGGCATTTCTTTGCAGTAAGCTTTTCTTGCAGAATACAAAAGATTTGAGAGATGTTAGTCATAACTGCCATGATTCACGGCCCACCTCATGCTTCCCTGCTTTCCTTTGTCCTATACATTTTTTCCTCTTGGCTTTTACTGAGTTGTATCCAATATAATAACCTGGTAAACATAGGTAAAGTCTTTTTGCCAAGTTCTGTGAGTAGTTTTATCAAATCCTTTAACTTGAGGGAGGGAGTTATGGAAGCCCATAATTTATAGACAGTTCCTCAGAAGTATAGATGGGTCCCTGGGGCTTGTGACTGGCACGTGGAGTGGAAGCAGTACTGTGGGACTGAGCCCTGAGCTGGTGGGGTCTATGCTGACCCTGGTATTTTCAGAATTGAGTTGTTGGACACCCAGTTTGTGTTGGAGGATTGGTTGGTGTTCAGCAAACTCCATATATTTGGTGTTAGAATAAAGATATGGCCGGGCGCAGTGGCTCATGCCTGTTATCCCAGCACTTTGGGAGGCCGAGGCGGGTGGATCATGAGGTCAGGAGATCGAGACCATCCTGGCTAACACGATGAAACCCCGTCTCTACTAAAAATACAAAAAATTAGCTGGGCGTGGTGGTGGGTGCCTGTAGTCCCAGCTACGTGGGAGACTGAGGCAGGAGAATGGCATGAATCCAGGAGGCAGACTGTGCAGTGAGCCAAGATTGCGCCACTGCACTCCAGCCTGGGTGACAGAGCGAGTCTCAGACTCAAATATATATATATACACACACACATATTACGCTGGGTACAGTGGCTCATGCCTGTAAACCTAGCACTTTGGGAGGCTGAGGAGGGCAGATTGCTTGAGCTCAGGAGTTCAACACCAGCCTGGGCTAATGGTGAAATCCCATCTCTGCCAAAAATCCAAAAAAATTAGTTGGGCACGGTGGCACACACCTGTATTCCCAGCTACCTGGGGGTGTGCTGAGGCAGGAGGATCGCTTGAACCCTGGGTGGTCGATGCTGCCAAGAGCCAAGATCACACCACTGCATTCCAACCTATGTGACGAAGTGAGACCCTTTCTCAAAAAAATTAAGATATCATAGCAGCCTTGGTTGGAGGCAGACACTGGGTCTGTTGTAGAATGGAGAGGCTTTTTTGTTTTGTTGTTGTGGTTTACACACAAGCTGTCACACAGTGAATTGTCCTGTGATTCTAGGTCCCCTCCAGGGGTCGAAGGGGACTGAGGACTTCAAGGGAAAGGGTTCTGAGGGCAGACTCTCCTCTCCACCCTGCTGCTACAATGTGATTTCTGCACATTCACGCACATGCATGCTAAGCAGTGGTACGGCCATGCTTCTCTCATGACAAAGCTTCACTCAGGAATTGTGCTGAGAACACCTCTGCTTCTAGAGTTTTCCACTAGTAGGCCACATAAGTGTCCAGAAGATTCATGGCTTCTTTCTACCTCCCAGATCTTGAATCTGCACCAGTAACCTCTTTCCTGCAGTAGTCTAGGCTTCTGGATCACCTGACCATCTTATCTCCCTGCACGTACACATTTATAAGTCAGAGCTGTCCTGTCTTGGCCAGTATCTGTAGCGCTAACCAGACCTTTCACCAACTGTGCACCAACCCTCACCCATGGGTTCTTGAAAGCACCTTTTCTATTCTGCATTTTCTCCCCCACAAACCCTCTTTCCTGTGAAGACAGTATGCCCAAGGTCACCCTGCAGGTGCCTAAATCCAGGCCATGCTGGAAATCAGATGTTCACGAGTTCAAAGCAGAGTTTTCAGATGTAGTTATTCTTTTTTTTTTTTTTTTTTTTTTTAAGAGAGCCTCACTCTGTCATTCAGGTTGGAGTGCAGTGGTGTGATCTCAGCTCATTGCAACCTCCGCCTTCCAGGTTCAAGCGATTCTCCTGCCTCAGCCTCCTGAGTAGCTGGGATTATAAGCGTCTGCCACCACACCTGGCTAATTTTTTGTATTTTTAGTAGAAACGGGGTTTCACCAGGTTGGCCAGGCTGGTCTCGACTTCCTGACCTCAGGTGATCCACCCACCTTGGCCTCCCAAAGTGCTGGGATTAAAGATGTGAGCCACTGTGCCAGGCCTATGCTACTTCTTTTTTTTAAAAGACTAAATAGCTTTCTGAGATCTTTATTTAATTTTATTTATGTACTTATTTAAGAGACAGGGTCCTGCTATATTGAGCAGACTAGTTTTGAACTCCTGGCCTCAAGCAAAAGTTGCGTCTATGTATAGAAAAATTAAATAATTTTACTCCCTTCAACATAGTATTTATGTCACATTCCACATCTTTTTATATTGTATACCCTTTAACAAATTATTGAAGCTATATGTAGTTTTAATAAATTTTTCTTGTAGCTTTTATACCAGAGTTAAATGTGATTAATTCATTCACCATAATTATAGTTTGTAGCCTTCTAAATTTGACTATGTATATTTGATTTTCCATGAGATTTATATTTTTGTTGTAAGTTAGGATTCCATTACAACTTAAATTCTCATTAGCATTTGTTTTAAGTCAGGTCTAGTGATTAAAATTTCAACTTTTTTTTTAATCAGAGAAGATTTTGAAACTTCATTTCTAAAGAACAACTCTGTCAGGTATAGTCTTCTTAGTTGTCAAGGTTTTTTCTTAATCTCTCTTCATTTGCACTTTAAATATATGGTTTTACTCCTATGTGGCTTGAATGGTTTTTTCTGGGCAAATCTGCTGATAACCTTGTAGGAGTTCCCTTGTATGTGAAGAATCTCTTTTCTCTTGCTTCTTTTAAGAATCTCTCTTTGTCTTTGAATTTTGGCAGTTTAATTATAATGTGTTCTTGGCAATTTTTGTTAGATTCTTCTTGCTATAGACATTTTGAGCTTTTAAATTTAATGTCTAGATTCCTTCTAAGGTTGGGAAGAATTTAAGACATTATATCTTTAAACAATTTTTAAAAAATTTTCTTACTCATGAACCTCCTAAAATATGTACATGCTTACCATTTATTATAAAATATGGGGGCCAAATGCTTTATTCACTCTTACATTCTTTTTTTAAATTCTAAGTAGGAACTTTCAAATAACTTACTTTTACATTTGCTGATTTTTTTTTCCTGTGTAATGGAGTCTCCTGTTAAAGCTTTCTCTTAAATATTTTAGATCTCCTATTGTGTACTTCAGCTCCAGCATATCTAATTGGTTCTGTTTTAATGGTTTCTCTTTCTTTATTATAATTGTGATTTTGTTCATACATTGTTGCAAAAAAATTCAGTAATTTTTTTTTTTTTGCATCTCATTGAGATTCTTTAAGATAATTCTTTTGAATTCTTAGCCATTTTTTAGATCTATGTTTTATTGTAAGTGGTTACTAAAGCATGTTTAGTTTCTTTTGGTGATGTTACATTTGCCTGATCCTTCATAATCTGTGATTCCTTGTTTTTTCAGTCATTTGGGGTGGTAAATATTTTCTCCTATTGGATCTCTGTGCTGATGAGATTTCCAGTGAGTTTGCAGTAAGGTGCATTGGATCCGGATCACAGTGAAGTTCATGCTTGGCAAACCTGTTATTAAGGCATCAAACCATTGTGGATTCTGTCTATTTTCTGGGAAGACTGAACTTTCTTCAGGATCTTGATCAGTAAGACTGGTGCTGAGAAAAAAAAGTCTCCAGTTATATATGCAGATGACAGAGCTGATACAATCCATGTGAGCAGGTGTGGCTTCTGCTGTGTGGCTCTTGCTGGGTTTTTGGAAATCTAACCCAGTCATTAGGTTCCTAGATGAGCAGTACTGACCCTTGAGCACGGCTGAGAGGGTGTGGAACTGATTCACAGGGCTGCTTCAGCATACACCGCTGAGACCAAAGTCTTCAGGTTTGTTTCCAGGTTTATGGCATTTCTCCCTCTAGATTCCTGGGTGAGCAGGACTGCTCCCAGACTTTAGCTGACAGGGACTGGAGATAGGTTTTAAGACAGCTTCAAGATTCACAGTGGGAATAAAGTCAGCCAACAAGCCTAGAGGGGCACATATAGTGTGCTTTTTGACAGGTCCCAGGTTAGCAAAAACTGCTTCTGGACTTTGGTTTCATGAACTTGAAGCCAGGTTATAGTGCCATATCAAGATCCACTATCAAATACTGGCAAGCCTACATCCAGGGGCACAGATGGATGTTTCTGTCTGTGGGTTCCTGCATGTGCAGGATTTCTTCCACACCATGATAGATGTGTGCAAGGGGCTAATTCAGAGATCACAGAGAGGATCAACATCTAAAGTCCTTTCACCTGAGACACAGGACATTATGAATCCTCCTTGGTATCTTGGCAGATGGTGCTAGTGGCATAAACAAAACCAAATGTCCTACAGCTATATTTACAATGAGAATTAATCATATTTTATTTTGTAGCTGGGACTATGATGGGCAAGCATGCCACTCAAGCAAGGTCACGCCCTCTCAATACAGCCCTCCTGTCTTGGGTTTACACCCTTGACCTGGATTCCAAAGTTCCCATAAAGGTTCTTTTTTCCAGGGCATAACTGCTGCATTTTTTTATAACCATAGAGGATTTAGGTAGAGAACCTCCTATTCTGCCATCTTGCTATGTCACTCCCCTTGTATGTTTTACTTTGCTATGTTCTATGTCAAATATTTTTTATTTCAAATTCAAAGTGTCTGAAATAAAATGCTTAAATTTTCAAATTGTGGAATAAATGTAATGAAATGCCTCATTCTCATCACAGCATTTTATTAATTATTGAGATAAATTTTCTTTCACTGCTGTACCTTGAATGCCAAAGATTCAAAATGCCAGCTCTTCATAAGTACATAGTCACAGTTGAAAACTGTGAAAGATTGTTTTTATGATACATCTATATGATATTCAATATTTTAAAGGTCAGAATTTTTTATTCTTGTTTTCGACCCCATTTTAGTGGTTTGTTTTTAATCTTCATATTTGTATGGTAATTTTAAACCCTGTACCTTCACCAGGCACAGTGGCTCATGCCTGTAATCCCAGCACTTTGGGAACCCAAGGCGGGCAGATCATAAGGCCGGGAGTTCAAGACCAGCCTGACCAACGTGGAGAAACCTCTACTAAAAATACAAAATTAGCCAGGCATAGTGGCGCATGCCTGTAATCCCATCTACTTGGGAGGCTGAGGCAGGAGAATCACTTGAACCCGGGAGGCAGAGGTTTCAGTGAGCCGAGATTGTGCCATCACACACGAGCCTGGGCAACAAGAGTGAAACAACGTCTCAAAACAACAACAACCTCTGTACCTTTTATGACCATGTGGTGTTTAATTTGAATAAACATCATTGGGTTTCACCTCGAGCAAATTAAAAAACATATATAAAAATCAGACATTTCTCTTGCCAAGAAAGTTATATATGTGGTATTTGCCTGTATAAATATTGTCCCTATGCTGTTTATAAGTTATTTCTTGGTTGGGCACAGTGGCTCACGCCTCTAATCCCAGCACTTTGGGAGGCCGAGGCGGGCACATCACAAGGTCAGGAGATCAAGACCATCCTGGCTAACACGGCAAAACCCCATTTCTACTAAAAATACAAAAACAAAATTGGCTAGGCGTGATGGCGGGCACCTGTAGTCCCAGCTACTCAGGAGGCTGAAGCAGGAGAATGGCGTGAACCCGGGAGGCAGAGCTTGCAGTGCGCCAAGATCGCGCCACTGCACTCCAGCCTGGGTGACAGAGCAAGACTCCATCTCAAAAAAAAATAAATACTTATTTATTTACTGGCTTTTCATCATTGTTTTCTTGTGTAGGTGA
Source organism: Chlorocebus sabaeus (assembly GCF_047675955.1). NCBI lineage: Eukaryota > Metazoa > Chordata > Mammalia > Primates > Cercopithecidae > Chlorocebus > Chlorocebus sabaeus. Next base: position 49,611,609 of record NC_132930.1, on the reverse strand, counting down.
GTAATCAAAGAAACAGTGTAAAATTACAATCTATTTATTGTTTGATTATGTTATTCTGTGAGAGAAACACTTTTCTTACTTGAAGGTGATTTTTAAAGACTGTAATCTTTTTAGGTAGATCTAGATATTAATTGTGATGAAAAACATGAAAATGCCAGGGAAAAGAGAGATCAGACTGTTACTGTGTCTATATAGTAAAGGAAGACATAAGAAACTCCATTTTGATCTGTATTTTGAACAATTGTTTTGCCTTGAGATGCTGTTAATCTGTAACTTTAGCCCCAACCCTGTGCTCACAAAAATATGCTGTATGGAATCAAGGTTTAAGGGATCTCAGGCTGCGCAGGCTGTGCCTTGTTAACAGTATGTTTACACGCCATGTGCTTGGTAAAAATCATCACCATTCTGCATTCTCAATTAACCAAGGGCACAATGCATTGCGGAAAGCTGCAAGGACCTCTGCCCAAGAAAGCCTGGATATTGTTCAAGGTTTCCCCCTACTGAGACAGCCTGAGATATGGCCTCGTGGAAAGGGAAAGACCTGACCATCCCCCAGCCCGACACCCATAAAGGGTCTGTGCTGAGGAGGATTAGTAAAAGAGGAAGGCCTCCGTCTCCTGCATGCCCCGGGAACGGAATGTTTCAGCGTAAAACCCAATCATACATTTGTTCTATTCTGAGATAGGAGAAAACCGCCCTGTGGCTGGAGGCGAGAGATGCTGGCAGCAATGCTGCTCTGTTATTCTTTGCTACACTGAGATGTTTGGGTGGAGAGAAGCATAAATCTGTCCTGTGTGCACATCCAGGCATAGTACCTCCCCTTGAACTTATCTGTGACACAGATTCCTTTGCTCAAATGTTTTCTTGCTGACCTTCTCCCGATTGTCACCCTGTTTTCCTGCCACATTCCCCTCACTGAGATAGTGAAAATAGTAATTTATAAATACTGAGGAAACTCGGAGACCAGTGCCAGTGCAGGTCCTCCGTATGCTGATTGCCGGTCTCCTGGGCCCACTGTTCTTTCTCTATACTTTGTCTTATTTCTTTTCTCAGTCTCTCTTACCACCTGATGAGAAATACCCACAGGTGTGGAGGGGCAGGCCACCCCTTCGCCTGCCGCCCAACATGGGTTCCTTTCTCTAGGGTGAAGGTATGCTAAGAATGTGACCATTGAGGACAAGTCAAGGAGAGATTCCTGAGTACATCCACTGTCAGCCTTGCGGTAAGCTTGTGCGCTCAGGAACCCCGGGTAACAATGGGACAAACTGAAAGTAAATACACGTCTTATCTCAGCTTCATTAAAATTCTTTTAAGAAGAGGGGGAGTTAGAGCTTCTACAGAAAATCTAATTATGCTATTTCAAACAATAGAACAATTCTGCCCATGGTTTCCAGAACAGGGAACTTTAGATCTAAAAGATTGGGGGGGAAAATGGCAAAAAATTAAAACAAGCAAATAGGGAAGGTAAAATCCCGCTTGCAGTATGGAATGATTGGACCATTATTAAAGCAGGTTTAGAACTGTTTCAAACAAGAGAAGATAGCGTTTCAGTTTCTGATGCCCCTGAAAGCTGTGTAATAGATTGTGAAGAAGAGGCACGGACAGAGTTCAAGAAAGGAATGAAAAGTTCACATTGTAAAAATGTAGCAGAGTCTGTAATGGGCCAGTCAATGCAAAATGTTGACTACAGTCAATTACAGGAGGTAATATATCCTGAATCATCAAAACTGGGGGAAGGAGATCCAGAATCATTGGGGCCATCAGACCCTAAACGACAATGGCCATCAACTCCTCCTCCCACGGTTCAGATGTCTGTAACATTACAACCTAAAATGCAGGTTAGACAAGTACAAACTCTAAGAGAATATCAAGTAGAAAAGGATAGAGTCTCTATCCCAGCAATGCCAATCCAGACATGGTATCCACAATATCAGCCAGTAGAAAATAAGACCCAACTGCTGGTAGCTTATCAATATCGGCCGCCAGCCGAGCTTCAGTATTGGCCGCCTCCAGAGGTTCAATACAGACCTCAAGCAGTGTGTCCCATGCCAAATAGCACGGCACCATACCAGCAACCCATGACAGTGGCGCTTGATCCTACAGCACCACCTAGTGGATAATATAGCACACTGCATGAAATCATTGATAAAGCTAGAAAACAGGGACATCTTGAGGCATGGCACTTCCTGGTAAGTTTACAACCAGTACCGGCCGGGGAAGAGACTCAAGTAGGAGCGCCTACCCAAGCTGAGGCTAGATATGAATCTTTCACCATGAAAATGTTTAAAAATATGAAGAAAGGAGTTAAAAACAATATGGACCCAACTCACCTTACATGAGAACATTATTAGATTCCATTGCTCATGGAAATAGATTTATTCCTTATGATTGGGAAATTTTGGCTAAATCTTCCTTTTCACTCTCTCAGTTTCTACAGTTTAAAACCTGGTGGATTGATGGAGTGGAGTACAAGAACAGGTATGAAAAAATCAGGCTACTAATCCCACTGTTAATATAGATGTAGACCAATTGTTAGGAACAGGTCCAAATTGGAGTACCATTAACCAAAAATCAGTAATGCAGAATGAAGCTATTGAACAAGTAAGGGCTATTTGCCTCAGGGCCTGGGAAAAAATTCAGGACCCAGGAACCGCCTGCTCTTCTTTTAATTCAATTAGACAAGAGGAGCCATATCCTGACTTTGTGGCAAGATTGCAAAATGCTGCTCAAAAATCTATTACAGATGATAATGCCCAAAAAGTTACTGTAGAATTAATGGCCTATCAAATGCAAATCCAGAATGTCAATCGGCCATAAAGCCATTAAAAGGAAAAGTTCCAGCAGGAGTTGATGTAATTACAGAATTTGTGAAGGCTTGTGATGGGGTTGGAGAAGCTATGCATAAGGCAATGCTAATGGCTCAAGCAATGACGGGGGTCACTTTAGGAGGACAAGTTAGAACATTTGGGGGAAAATGTTATAATTGTGGTCAAATCGGTCATCTAAAAAAGAATTGCCCAGTCCTAAATGAACAGAATATAGTATGTCAAGCTATTACAGCAAAATATAAAGAGCCACCTGGCCTGTGTCCAAGATGTGGAAAAGAAAAACATTGGGCTAATCAATGACATTCTAAGTTTGATAAAAATCAGCAACCATTGTTGGAAAACAGGAAGAGGGGCCAGTCTCAGGCCCCACAACAAACCGGTGCATTCCCAAATCAGCCATTTGTTCCTCAGGGTTTTCAGGGACAACAACCCCCTGCAGCAAATACCACCACTTCAGGGAGTCAACCAATTACAACAATACAACAGCTGTCCCCTGCCACAGCAGGCAGCACAGCAGTAGATTTATGTTCCACTCAAATGGTCTCTTTACTCCCTGGAGAGCTCCAACGAAAGATTCCTACAGGGGTATATGGCCCACTGCCAGAAGGGACGGTAGACCTTATTTTAGGGAGATTGAGTCTAAATTTGAAGGGAGTCCAAATTCATACTGGGGTAATTGATTCAGATTATAAAGGGGAAATTAAGTTAGTGATCAGCTCCACTCTTCCCTGGAGTGACAATCGAAGTGATAGAATTGCTCAAATACTGCCTTTGCCTTATATTACAATTGGGGAAAAGAAAACAGAAAGAACAGGAGGGTTTAGAAGTATTAACCCTGCCGGAAAAGCTGCTTCTTGGGATAATCCCATCTCAGAGGATAGACCCATGTGTACAGTTGTAGGAACCTAGTGTTTAGATTCCTTCCTGGGCTGGGGTCACCGCGAGAGACCACTCGACACGGAAATCACAGCGGAGAGATTTATTGCTAGCGCGCTAGGGTCCTATGTCCGAAGCTGGCCACAGGACCCCGAATGCTTGTTACAGACAGTTTATAAAGGCAAAAACTACAAAAATTCACAAAGCTTGAGGCGCAAGATGATTGGAGCAGGTTATGGCCTGAGCAAGATGTCTTACTCTAATTGGTTGGTTTGAACCTGGTTTGAACCCGCGTGAGGCATTTCCCGGACTTGTTCTTCTGTTTGAGTTCCAGGAATATGGGTGGGTGTTTTAGATAGCCACACGGACATCAGGCGGGTGCTTTAGATGGCCACCTGGTCGTTGGGTGGGTGCTTTTAGATAGCCACCTGGTGTGGCTTTTCTAAGCTCCTAAGTTTCTAAGTCTCTGAGCTTCTAAGTCTATAAGTTTCTAAGCTTCTAAGTTTCTAAGTTCCTAGGTCTCTAAGTTTCTAAATCTATTTTCATTCCCTCCTCTTTTTGTGACCAAGAGGCTCAATCTTGAGCCTCCTCTTCTGTCCTGAGGGCTCGGTACTGTTGGGTCAGGACCATAGCCTGCACAATGTTTAACTTATCTTTAATAAAGGCGAGCAAGCGGTTAAGTATACACGGCCCGAAAGTCAGGATGAGCATGAGTAGGATAAGGGGGCCTAAGATCGTGGAGACTAAGGTGCTGAACCAAGGAGACTGGTTGTACCAGCTTTCAAACCAATTTTGTTGAGACTCTCTTTCCTTTTTTCGTTTGTCTAATCTTTCTCTTAGTTTTGCCATAGAATCTTTAACCACTCCTGAATGGTCTGCGTAAAAGCAACATTGTTCTTTGAGGGCTGCACAGAGCCCGCCTTCCTTTAAGAAGACAATTTCTAGTCCTCGTCGGTTTTGCAATACAACTTCAGACAGAGAGGTTAGAGATTCTTCAAGTTTTGAAATAGAGTGTTCTATGGCTCTAAGGTCCTCATCCATGGCTGCCCTAAGTTGTTGCAGATGGTAGCTACCACGTACTAAAGCTGCTGTTCCGGTCCCAACTCCAGCTGCTACCCCCACTCCTAGCATTATAGCGAGGGTGAGTGAGACAGGTTCCCTTTTGGGTCTACTATAAGCTTTCTGTTCATACTGGAGGTCAAAGGAGTCTCCAGAGTGATAGTATACTCGGGGAACAACCTGTACTAACACGCAGTAGTCTGTGCTGCGGTTAAACGCTGCTGTGGATACACAGGGAGTGAGTCCAGTGTTGCAAGCCCACCAGTCTGTCCCGGAAGGGACCAAATAGTGATTGGAGCTAGGCACTGTCAGAGTCTTGTCACAGAGATGCTGATGGCTAGTGGGCACCTTTCCTATACAGATTCCTGACCCGGAAACTTCAGCCAAGGTCAGCTTTTTATGCTGATCCCATGCACATCCAGTAGGATTACTGGAGTTGGTGAAATTATTAGTGGAGGCAATGCCCTCATAATAAGGGGGGGCTGTCGCTAGGCACAGCCAACAAGAGGAGGATTCTGGCCTGGTCTGGTTCAAGGCAAAGTAAGAGCCCTTTATGAGATTAAGGAGCCTGTCACCTAAGCCCGGAGAACTCAAGGGCAGGGTAGTGCCTTGAGGGGCCTTTGGCTGAGGGCCTTGAGGGGCCTCCAGCTGAGGGCCCTGAGGGGCCTCCGGCTGGGGGCCCTGAGGGGCCTCCGGCTGAGGAGGCCTTGCTTCTGGTAAAACTGGGTTTTGCCCTATTGAGACAGGAGCTGAGGCAGGGCTGACTGCTAGCCTAATTTGGATGGGGATCCCAAACAGTGGCTTTTGGTGTAAATATAGGCCCCATATTAACCCTGACATCCAGCGGCCATCAGATTTCGCCGCTTTTTTGAATTTGATGCAGACCAGATTACAATCGGCCGAATACCGGGTTCTGGTGCAGGGCTTAACAAAGGACATGGATATGTACCATGGTGTTGTGGCCCATTTCCATTCTCCAGCAGTAGTAGTTACACAAGTCCAGCTAGCACAATACAGGGAAGTTATATCCCCGCAAGTTTGTTTCATTTTTCCTGTCCGGAATCCGGGGCAGGCATAGAACCCATTCCGGCTTATGGACACCCTTCTAGCCTGTTTCCTCCATGCTCCCCCTTCCATGTTATCTACCCCTGCTACTTTATCTAGGTTGAGATAGAGGTCAGGGAACCAAGTTCCCACAGGGGCAATTTGTGAAGTCTCATATAGGACTTCATGGGTATTAAAATTAGTTACTCTCCAGGTTAGGTTAAAAGGTTGGTGGGGGTTTTTGGTGTCAGCGACGCGGGGAAGGAGGGCTAGTAGTGAGTAAAGGGTTAGGTACGAGTGAGTCTTATCTTGAGGGGGTCCTCGGAGCGACGGAGTCTCCATGTCCCAGGTGGTCCGGGCGTCTCTGGAGCAGCCTTGGCGTGGGATGCGTGGATCCAAGTGGCGATTCCGTCAACCTTTATGGCTGTGGGTGTGGTCAGGAGAACAATGTAGGGTCCTTTCCACCGAGGCTCCAGTCCTTGAGAACGGTGTCGTCTAACGTAGACGGAGTCCCCCACCTGGAAGGGGTGGCTGGTCTGCGAATGTCCTGGCCGGTACAGTTCTGCCAAGGGGGCCCAGATTTGGGCCTGTACTGCTTGTAGTCCTTTTAGCCGGGCCTGCAGGTCAGTCTTAGAGTTGGAGGGAGAAAAGGAGTCAAGTAGGGTCGACAAAGGGGGAGGTCCTCCGTAGAGGATTTCATATGGAGTGAGCCCAAAGCAGTTAGGCGTATTCCGGGCTCTTAATAGAGCTAGAGATAGGAGGCGTCTCCAATCTTTTAAGCCAGTCTCTAAGGTCAATTTAGTAAGGGTCTCTTTTATTGTTCTATTCATTCTTTCTACCTGTCCTGAGCTCTGGGGTCTATAAGCACAATGCAATTTCCAATTAATCCCCAGTATCCTGGCTAGCCCCTGACTTACCTGGGAAATGAAGGCCGGCCCGTTGTCTGACCCAATTACCTTGGGAAGTCCAAACCTAGGAAAGATTTCTTCCAGAATCTTCTTGGCTACTATGTGTGCCGTTTCTTGCCGGGTGGGGTAGGCTTCTACCCATCCTGAAAAGGTATCTACAAACACTAGTAAGTACTTATACCCAGCATAGTGAGGTTTTACTTCAGTGAAGTCTACCTCCCAATAAGCCCCCGGGCGGCTGCCACGGGTTCGTATTCCTGCTGGCACTCGAGTAGCCCCAGCGTTCACCTGCTGACAGACCTTGCAGGCAGAAGTCACCTGTTCTATTAGAGTACTTGCCTTAGGAATTAGAAAGTCAGTTTTTTCAATTAACATTTTTAACTTCCGACTACCTAAGTGTGTCCAGGCGTGCATCTGCTGGATCATAGCCACGGCTTCTTTTTGTGGGAGGACTGTCTTTCCTTCTTTTTCCCAGTTCTTGGTGTCCTTGTTTTCTATAGCTCCTATGGCTCTTGCCTCTTCTTGGTCTTCTGGGGTGTAGGTGTGTCCATCCTGGTTGGTTTTGTTGGGTTCTGAGGCTAAGGTTAGTACTTTTGCCATGGCTGCCTGCTTGGCCACGTGGTCCGCCTGTCTGTTTCCCACTGCAACTGGATCCTGTCCTTTCTGATGTCCGGGACAGTGGATTATGGCTACTTCTTGTGGGAGGAAGAGGGCTTTTAATAAGGCAATTATTTCAGCTTTGTTCTTGATTTCTTTCCCCTCTGATGTTAGGAGACCTCTTCTTTCATAAATACTTCCATGGGTATGAGCCGTTGCAAAAGCATATCGGCTATCTGTATAAATATTAGCCTTTTTCCCCTTGGACAGCTCTAGGGCCTTTGTTAGTGCTATTAGCTCAGCCTTTTGTGCAGACGTGCCAGGGGGCAGTGACTGTGCCCAAATGGTGGTGTGGCCATCTACCACTGCAGCTCCCGCCCTCCGGGTACCTGAGTCAAGATAGCTGCTGCCGTCTGTATACCATGTGTGGTCCGCATCTGGGAGTTCTGTGTCCTTGAGGTCCTCCCGCGTTCCGTGGGTTTCTGCCAACACCTGCCGACAGTCGTGAGGGCTCAGTTGGTCTCCTGGTAGCGGCAGCAGCGTTGCAGGGTTCAGGGTGACCGGAGGGCCAAACCGGACGCGGTCTGTGTCCAGTAGGAGGGCCTGGTAGTGGGTCAAGCGTGCATTGGTAATCCACCGGTCCGGGGGCTGTCGCACTATGGCCTCTAGAGCATGTGGAGTAATAACAGTCAATGGCTGCCCAAGGGTTAACTTAGCAGAGTCTTTGACTAACATGGCAGTGGCTGCCATGATGCAGAGACACGGGGGCCAACCGGCTGCTACAGGATCTAGCTTTTTAGACAGATACGCTACCGGTCTCTTCCAGGGCCCTAATTTCTGGGTTAAGACTCCTTTTGCAATTCCTTGCCTCTCATCTAAGAAGAGGGTGAAAGGTTTTGAGGTATCCGGTAACCCAAGGGCTGGGGCAGAGAGGAGTGCTTTCTTTAGAGTCTCAAAAGCCAATTGATGTTCCTCCTGCCAGGTAAAAGGGGTGCTTCCCTTGGTGAGGGTATAAAGGGGGGCAGCCAGTTCAGCGAAACCGGGTATCCACAAGCGACAGAACCCAGCAGTTCCCAGGAATTCACGCACCTCTCTGGGATTCCGGGGCGGTGGAATGCAAGCTACAGTCTCTATGCGCCCAGGGGTGAGCCACCTTTTCCCCTCACTCAGTATGTACCCCAGGTAGGTTACCTTGGTCTGACAAATTTGTGCCTTCTTGGCGGATGCCCGGTATCCTTTTTCACCCAGTTCCTGGAGTAGATGCTTAGTACCTTGCATGCAGGCTTCCTTTGTGGGGGCCGCCAGGAGGAGGTCATCTACATACTGGAGCAAGGTCACTTCTGGATGCTGGGTCCGGAAGTCGGTTAGGTCCCGGTGGAGAGCCTCATCGAAGAGAGTAGGAGAGTTCTTGAACCCTTGGGGAAGTCGGGTCCAGGTCAATTGGCCTGAGATTCCTCTCTCAGGGTCTTTCCACTCGAAGGCAAAGAGTTCCTGGCTTTGGGGGGCCAGGGGTAAACAAAAGAAGGCATCTTTTAAGTCCAGTACTGTATACCAGCTGTAGTCTGGTTTTAAGGTACTGAGCAAGTTGTAAGGATTGGGGACCGTGGGATGGATATCCACAGTTCTTTTGTTAATTTCTCTCAAATCTTGGACGGTCCTGTAATCCTGGGTACCAGGCTTTTTTACTGGCAGAAGAGGAGTATTCCAGGGTGAGCGACAAGGTCGCAAAACTCCAAGTTCTAGAAATTTGATAATGTGCTGCCGAATACCCATATGAGCCTCTAGGCTCATGGGGTATTGTTTGATAGACACAGGCACCGCCGTGGGCTTTAGATCAATTATAATTGGGGCTTGACACTTGGCCCGCCCAAGTCCTCCCGTTTCCCCCCAAGCTTGGGGAAAATCTTGTAACCAAACATCAGGGAGGCTGGTGGTGACTGGGGTGTCAAAAAGCCGGTGTTCATCTTGCAGAGACACAGTCAAAATTTGGATGGGCTGGCCGTCTCGGTCTAACACTTGGGCCCCTGCCTCGGAAAAGTGGATCTGAGCTCCAAGTTTGGTTAGGAGATCTCGTCCCAGAAGGGGGTATGGACATTCGGGTACCACCAAGAAGGAATGTGTCACCATTCCTTGCCCAAGGTTAACTGTCCGGTGGTTAGTCCATTTGTGCATTTTTCCTCCTGTTGCCCCCTGGACCCAAGATGTACGAGAGGACAAGGGCCCGTTTGCCTTGGTCAAAACCGAGTGTTGGGCGCCTGTGTCCACCAAGAAGGTGGTGGGATGCCCCCCTACAGATAGAGTTAGCCGGGGCTCGGGGGGGGGCTCCAGAGCCTTGACACCCCTATTCGCTGTCCTCACCTAAGGTGAGGCAGGAGCAGGTTTCTTCTGGTCTCTAGGACGCTTGGGGCAGTCCTTGATCCAATGCCCTCGTTCTTTGCAGTAGGCGCACTGGTCCTTATCTACTTTAGGCCGCCTCCGCTTTTCCCCCTGTCTCCCTGACCCTTTCTCCGTTACTACTGCTGCCAGGATTTTTGTCAAGTGCTTATCTCTCTTTCGGTCTCTTCGATCCTCCCGTTCCTCTTGTTCCTTTGCTAGCCTGGCCTCCCTTTCCTCGGGGGTTTCTCTCTTATTATACACTTTTTCTGCCTCTCTGACTAATTCCTGTAATTCATAGGTCTGGATCCCATCTAATCTTTGGAGTTTCCCTTTAATATCTGATGCTGCTTCGTCTATGAACGACATGGCCACGGTAGCCTTATGTTCTAGAGCCTCTGGATCAAATGGGGTATACATTTGGAACCCTTCCAGAAGTCTTTCCATAAAGGCTGCCGGGTTTTCGTCCTTTCCCTGAATTATGGTCCTTACCTTGGCCAAATTGGTGGGGCGTTTCCCTGCCCCCTTGAGACTCGCCAACAGAGCCTGGCGATAGATTCGGAGACTCTCCCTACCTGGTGCTGTCTCATAATCCCAGTCCGGGCGGGTGAGGGGAAATCCCTCGTCTATTTCGTTGGGGAGCTGGGTTGGAAGACCTCCTGGCCCCGGCACATTTTTCCGGGCCTCCAGGAGGACTCGTTGCCTTTCTTCGGTGGTCAGAAGGACCTGCAAAAGCTGTTGACAATCATCCCAGGTAGGCTGGTGGGTGAGGAGAATTGATTCTATCAATGAGGTTAAGGCCTGAGGGTCTTGGGAAAAGGGGGGGTTGTGAGTTTTCCAATTGTAGAGGTCGGAGGCAGAAAAGGGCCAGTACTGGATTGCGCGGTTGACCGTGCGAAGGGGGAAAAGGGAAGACTGCCAGGTGGGAGTGCCATCCGGGTCTTCAGTCCGCCGCAAGCAGAGACGAGGTGTTGGTGGCGGCGTTCTAGGGGTTAATTCAGGCGGGGTTGGAGAGGGAGGCGAGGTCGAGGGAGGGACCGATGAGGGGGCTGGAGAAAGAGTAGGGGCCGAGGGAGTAGTGGGAGGGATTGGGGATAGGGTAAGGGACGAGGGTGAAGCGTAAGGTGGAGGCCTCAGGATGGGGTCGTGAGAAGGAGGAGGAGGCGGAGGGTCGAACAGGAGGAGGTCTTGCTGAGTTCCATCAGGGAGGACTGGCTTAGGAGGATCCGGAGTCTGATTCTTTGGGGCTTCCACGGCAAGGAGGGTAGATTGGGACGGGGAGGGGGAATGAAAGAAGGGTTTCACCCAGGAAGGGGGGTTTTGGACCAAATCTTCCCAGGTGATTATGTAGGCCACTTGGTCCTGGTGTCCTTGTGGCCCAGGATTCATCACTTTTGCTTTAACCTGTAAGATAATGGAGAGGTCAAATGTTCCGTCTTGGGGCCACCCAACCTGGAGGGTTGGCCATTCAGATGAACAGAAAGTTTGCCATCGTCCTTTACGGACTTCCACGGAGAGATCGCGGGCTCGCGCCCGGACGTCAGGGAAGTGGGTCAAAGTCAAGGCTAAAGGAGTTGTTAGTGTCTGTCCCATAGTTTCGTCCAGAAAGTCACGCACACACAAGGACAAAATGACAACAATAAACACAGTGACCAAACAAACACAGAGGAGCCGTGCAGCCAGAGAGTGGCGCCACAAGATTACAAAAGATTCAGATGGCAGGGACGACCTGCCTACGGAGTCGTCTGCTTTCCTTCCGAAAACCGCCAGGGCGTCCCCCGGGGCGCAAGGGGGAAGGTGCCGGACACGTCTGTCCCCCTCCCCACTTGATTATTCAGACGGAGTACTCCTCAGAGCTAGCCGGCAAGACAAACAGAGCACAGAGCGAAACGAAAGTACCTGACAGAGTCCGTTCGTCCGGTCAGCAGTCGGTGGCCCGGGCCAATTGAGTCTCCACCGGAGGGGTCGAGGGTCCTCGGGCGACCCCCTTTCCCGGCCAATGCACCAAATGTAGGAACCTAGTGTTTAGATTCCTTCCTGGGCTGGGGTCACCGCGAGAGACCACTCGACACGGAAATCACAGCGGAGAGATTTATTGCTAGCGCGCTAGGGTCCTATGTCCGAAGCTGGCCACAGGACCCCGAATGCTTGTTACAGACAGTTTATAAAGGCAAAAACTACAAAAATTCACAAAGCTTGAGGCACAAGATGATTGGAGCAGGTTATGGCCTGAGCAAGATGTCTTACTCTAATTGGTTGGTTTGAACCTGGTTTGAACCCGCGCGGGGTATTTCCCGGACTTGTTCTTCTGTTTGAGTTCCAGGAATATGGGTGGGTGTTTTAGATAGCCACACGGACATCGGGCGGGTGCTTTAGATGGCCACCTGGTCGTTGGGTGGGTGCTTTTAGATAGCCACCTGGTGTGGCTTTTCTAAGCTCCTAAGTTTCTAAGTCTCTAAGTCTCTGAGCTTCTAAGTCTATAAGTTTCTAAGCTTCTAAGTTTCTAAGTTTCTAAGTTCCTAGGTCTCTAAGTTTCTAAATCTATTTTCATAGTCACTATTCAGGAAAGCAGTTTGAAGGATTAGTGGATACCGGGGCTGATGTCTCTATCATCACCTTAAATCAGTGGATGGCCAAAAAATTGGCCTAAACAAAACCCTGTTACAGGATTCGTTGGCATAGGCACTGAAGGGGTGGCCTGCCCCTCCACACCTGTGGGTGTTTCTCGTTAGGTGGAACAAGAGACTTGAGAAAAGAAATGAGACACAGAGACAAAGTATAGAGAAAGAAAAGGTGGGCCCAGGGGACCAGCACTCAGCATACAGAGGCCCCACGCCAGCACTGGTCTCTTGAGTTCCCTCAGTATTTACTGACCATTATCTTTACCATCTTAGAAAAAGGGAAGTGGCAGGATAATAGGATCATCGTAGGGAGAAGGTCAGCAGTAAGACATATGAATAAAGATCTCTGTGACTTGAGTAAGTTTAAGGAAAAGTGCTGTGCCTTGATATGCATCTGCAAACATCTCCATAAACCTTTTTAGTGCATAAAGAGCAGCATTGCCGCTAGCACATCCCACCTTCAGCCCTAAGGCGGTTTTCTCCTTTCTCAGTAAATAGAACATACAGTCGTCCATCGCCCAGGGACCAGCAGGAGACAGATGCTTTTCTCTATCTCAACTGCCAAGAGGCCTTATCTCCTCTTATACTAGTCCTTCTCAGCACAGACCCTTCACGGGTGTCAGGCTGGGGAATGATCTTTCCCTTCCCACGAGGCCATGTTTCAGACTATCACATGGGGAGAGACCTTGGACAATACCTAGCTTTCCTAGGCAGAGGTCCCTGCGACCTTCTGCAGTGTATGTGTCCCTGGGTAATTGAGATTAAGAGAATGGTGATGACTTTTAACCAGCAAGCTGCCTTCAGGCACTTGTTTAACAAAGCACACCCTGCACAGCCCAAATCTGTTAAACCTTGAGTCACCACAACACATGTCTCTTACAAGGACAAGGTTGGGGGTAGGGTCACAGATTAACAGCATCTCAAATACAGAACAAAATGGAGTCTCTTGTGTCTACTTCTTTCTATATAGACCCAGTAACAGTCTGATCTCTCTTTCTTTTCCCCACAAGGCACCACCTCACAAGTGTATCAAAGTGCCATGATTTTACCTTGTCTAGGACCTGATAATCAAGAAAGTACAGTTCAACCTATGATCACTTCTATTCCGATCAATTTATGGGGCCAAGACTTGTTACAACAATGCCATGCAGAGATTACTATCCCAGTCTCCCTATACAGCCCCGTGAGTCAAAAAATAATGAGTAAAATGGGATATCTCCCTAAAAAGGGACTAGGGAAGCATGGAGACGCTATTAAAGTCCCAATTGAGGCTGAGGGAAATCAAGAAAGAAAAGGAATAGGGTATCATTTTTAGGAGTGGCCGCTGTAGAGCCTCCAAAACCCATTCCATTAACTTGGAAAACAGAAAAACATGTATGGGTAAATCAGTGGCCGCTACCGAAACAAAAGCTGGAGGCTTTACACTTATTAGCAAAGGAACAATTAGAAAAGGGACATATTGAGCCTTCATTTCTGCCTTGGAATTCTCCTGGTTGTAATTTAGAAAAAATCCAGCAGATGGTGCATGCTGACTGACTTAACAGCTGTTAATACTGTAATTCAACCCATGGGGGCTCGCGAACCCAGGTTGCCCTATCCGGCCATGATCCCCAAAGGTTGGCCTTTGGCAAAACAGGATTTTGAAAAATTTGCTTTTACTATACCAACCACAAATAATAAAGAACCAGCCACCAGGTTTCAGTGGAAAGTGTTGCCTCAGGGAATGCTTAATAGTCCAACTATTTGTCAGACTTTTACAGCTCAAGCTCTTCAACCAGTTAGAGACAGGTTTTTAGACTATTATGTCATTCATTATGTTGATGATATTTTGTGTGCTGCAGAAATGAGAGACAAATTAATTGACTGTTACACATTTCTGCAGACAGAGGTTGCCAACCCAGGACTGACAATAGCATCTGGTAAGATTCAAACCTTTATTCCTTTCCATTACTTGGGGATGCAGGTAGAGAAAAGGAAAATTAAACCACAAAAAAAATAGAAATAAGAAAAGATACACTAAAACATTAAAAGGGTTTCCTTTTTTTTTTTTTTTTTTTTTTTTTTTTTTTTTGAGATGGAGTCTTGCTCTTGTCACCCAGGCTGGAGTGCAGTGGCGTGATCTTGGCTCACTGCAAAAACATTAAATGACTTTCAAAAAGTTGCTAGGAGATATTAATTAATTTCGGCCAACTCTAGGCATCCGTACTTATGCCATGTCAAATTTGTTCTCTATCTTAAGAGGGGATCCGAAATTGAATAGTAAAAGAACATTAACTCCAGAGGCAACTTAAAAAATTAGTTGAAGAAAAAATTCAGTCAGCACAAGTAAATAGATCACTTGGCCCCACTCCAACTTTTGATTTTTGCTACTGTACGTTCTCCAACAGACATCATTGTTCAAAATGCAGATCAAAATGGAGTTTCTTATGTCTTCCTTTTCTACATAGACACAGTAATAGTCTTATCTCTCTTACTTTTCCCTACATTAAACATTTTCAAGTGTACAGTCTAGTGGTATTAAGTACATTTACTTTTTTTTGCAATGGATCTCTAGATTAAATATCTTACAAAAGTAAAATTTAATACGTTATAAACAATAAACTGCCCTTTTTTCCTTTTTCTTCAGCTACTGAAGAACACCGTTTTACTTCCTGTTTCTATAATTTTGGCTGATTTCCATATTCTTATTAGTGTAATTATATAATGTCTGTTTCTTTTTGACTGTTTTATATAATGTTATGTTCTCAGGCCTTGTTTTTGTAAAATGTGTCAGAATATCTTTGTTTTAAAATGAAATATTCCATTGTATGTATATGTCACATTTAAAAAATCTAATACTGATCTCTAAAGGGACATTTGTGTTGTTTCCAGGAATTGTCTTGTGTAAATAATAATGAAGAAAATGCATATGTAAATATCTATTTAAAGTCCTGCTTTAAATATTCTTGGAATAGTTTGGATACAGTGAT
Organism: Chlorocebus sabaeus; assembly: GCF_047675955.1. NCBI lineage: Eukaryota > Metazoa > Chordata > Mammalia > Primates > Cercopithecidae > Chlorocebus > Chlorocebus sabaeus. Next base: position 49,596,334 of record NC_132930.1, on the reverse strand, counting down.
GTAGTACTATGTGTATGTCCATATTTTTGTTTCCTGAGCCTTTGATGTCATATCCAAAAAGCGATTACTAAGAACAGTTGCATGAAACCTTCACCATCTATGTTTTTATTACATTCCACATATGTGTAACATCATGTGGAATTTGTCTCAGTGTATCTGGTTTATTTCTGTAACATATGATCTAGCAATTTGAATTCTTTTTTTCTTACATGGTCATCAACGTTTTATTGTCTTAGAATCAAAAAAATCTTAAATTATGATGTTTATTGCTTAAATATATGGCACCCTGTGATACATTTTTTTCTATAATAGCTGTACTAACTTACAATCTTACCAGCCTTATATGTTAAGTTTTCTGTACATTCTCACTAACCTTTTTTTTTTTTTGCCTTTCTAATTACAGTCATTCTAACTGCACTGAAGTCGTATCTTATTGTGGCTTTGATTTGCATATCTCTGATAATTAGTGATGTTAAGCATCTTTGCATGTTCTTCTTGGCCTTTTGTATTTCTTGTTTTGAAAAATGCCTCTTAGTCCAGGCACAGTGGCTCATGCCTGTAATCCCAGCACTTTGGGAGGCTGAGGTGGGCGGATCACCTGAGGTCAGGAGTTCAAGAGCAGCCTGGCCAACATGGTGAAACCCCTTCTCTACTAGCTATGCATGGTGGCAGGCGCCTGTAATCCCACCTACTCAGGGGGCTGAGGCAGGAGAATCGCTTGTACCCAGGAGGCGGAGGTTGCAGTGAGCTATCGGGGGAACCAGCCCCCAATATTTCAATATAGTTTCTTTTCTGTTTTCCCTAAGTGTCGGCCAGTCTGAGAAATAAAAGTAAAGAGTACAAAAGAGACATTTTAAAGCTGAGTGTCCAGGGGAGACATCACATGTCGGCAGGTTGCGTGATGTCCCCCGCAAGCCGCGAAACTAGCAATATTTTATTAGCGATTTTCAAAGGGGAGGGAATGTACAAATAGGGTGTGGGTCACAGAGATCACATGCTTCAAAAGGTAATAAAATATCACAAGGCAGATGGGCAAGGCAAGGTCACAAGGCCGGGGCAAAACTAGAATTGCTGATGAAGTTTCTTGTCCCACTGTGCACGTGTTGTCATTGATAAACATCTTAACAGGAATCAGGGTTCAAGAGCAGAGAACCAGTCTTGACTAGAATTCGCTGGGCTGGAATTTCCTAATCCTAGCAAGCCTGGGGGTGCTGCGGGAGACCAGGACATGTTTCATCCCTATCTACAACTGCATAAGGCAGACACTCCCAGAGTGGCCATTTTAGAGGCCTCCCCCTGGGAATGCATTCTTTTCCCAGGACTGTTAATTAATATTCCTTACTGGGGAAAGAATTCAGCGATATTTCTCTTGCCCGTTTTCAGCAATAAGAGAAATACGACTCTCATGCCCGGCTCCCAGGCATGGTTATCTCCCTTGTTCCCTGAACATCACTGTTATCCTGTTCTTTTTTCAAGGTGCCCAGATTTCATATTGTTCAAATACACATGCTTTATGAACAATTTGTGCAGTTAACGCAATCATCACAGGGTCCTGAGTCAACACACATCCTCAGCTTACAAAGATGACAGGATTAAAAGATTAAAGACAGGAATAGGAAATTATAGGAGTATTGATTGAGGAAGTGATAAATGTCCATGAAATCTTCACAGTTTATGTTTAGAGACTGCAGTAAAGACGGGAGTAAAAAATTATAAAAGTATTAATTTGGGGAACTAATACATTTCCATGAAATCTTCACAATTTATATTATTCTGCCATGGCTTCAGCCAGTCCCTCCGTTTGGGGTCCCTGACTTTCCTGCAACAGTGAGCCTAGACAGCATCATTGCACTCCAGCCTGGGCAACAAGAGTGAAACTCCATCTCAAAAGAAAAATGTCTCTTACTGTCTCTTCCCTATTTTCAAATTATGTGTTATATTTGTTGTTAAGTTTGTTATATATTCTGTAAGTTTTCCTCTCGTCATGTATATTTTGCAAATATTTTCTTTCATTCTATAGGTTATCTCTTCACTCTGTTAATTGTTTTCTTTGCTGTGCAAAGCATTCTTAGTTTGTTGTAATCCTATTTGCATATTTTTGTGTATGTTTTGAAGTCTTAAAAATTCTTTGTTCTGCAATATGTCATAAAGCATTCCTCTATGTTTACTTCAAATAGCTTTATAGGTTTAGGTTTCCTATTTAAATCTTTATTTGTGATTGAGTTTATATCATAAGAGGTAGGGGCCTAGTGTCTTTTTTTTATATGTAGATAATCAATTTTTCTAGCACCATTTATTGAAAAGACAGTCTTATTCCAAATGTGTGTTCTTGGCATCTTTGTTGAAAATCACGTGGCTCTAGGTTCACGAATTTATTACTGGGCTCACTGGATACTTTGACCTGTTTATCTGTTTTTATGTCAGTATCATCCTGTTTTGCTCATTATAATTTTATAGTATGTTTTGCAGCCAGGTAATGAGATGCTTCCAGCTTTGTTCTTTTTGCTCAGGATTACTTTTGCCATTTGTGGGTCTTTGGTGGTTCCCCATACATTTTAAGCTTTTTTTTTTTTTTTTTTTCCATTTCTGTGAAAAACTCATTGGTATTTTGGTAGAGATTACATAATCTGTAGATCACCTTGGGTAATATAGCCACTTTTATATTTTTTTTCAATTCATAAGCAAAAAAATCTCAATTTCTCATGTCTTTTTCATTTTTTATCGATGTTACAATAATTTTCAGTGTAGAGAGTGTTTACCTTTTTAATTAGGTTTGCTGCTAGACATCTAGATATCTTTATTTTTATTGTGTATGTAGAAGGAGTATTTGGCAAAATTCAACATTCAACATGCCTTTTAGGAACTCAACAAATTAGGTATAGATGGTATGTACCTCAACACAAGAAAGGCCATATATGACAAATCAATGACTGATATCATCCTAAACAGGAAAGAGCAGAGCACTTTTTTTCTGACATCTCAGACAAGACAAGGATGTTTTCATTGTGTATGACAATATTCAGCTGTGTACGCCATAAGACTGGAGCATGGCTGGGCATGGTGGCTCACACTTGTAATCCCAGCACTTTGGAATGCTGCAGTGGGTGGATCACTTGATGTTAGGAGTTCAAGACCAGCCTGGCCAACATGGTGAAACGCTGTCTCTACTAAAAATACAAAAATTAGCCAGGTGTGGTGGTGAACACCTGTAATCCCAGCTAGTCAGGAGGCTGAGGCAGGAGAATAACTTGAACCAAGGAGGCGAAGGTTGCAGTGAGCCAAGATCCTGCCATGGCACTCCAGCCTGGGTGACAGAGCAAGACATTATCTCAAAAAATAAAAATAAAAAATAAAAAGACTATCAAGCACAAGTCAAATATGGATCAGTTATATGTCTGTTTTTATTATAAGAGTCTCTGGGTTTATCTATATGCATATTGTTCCTGTAGTGTTTGAGTTGTATACTTGTTTGGTTTATGTGTATACAATGGTGGTTTTACCCTGCCTAGCTGAGTAGTCCTTGAAATTCTCCTAATTTTACCCTCTATTTATTTGTAAATCTATGTTTTTGTGTATGGGGAAGAAATCCTTGTGATTTGAAGATTCCAAAAACTGTCATACTTCTGTGTCTATTTTAGATATTATTTTAATTGTCAAAACACAAACTTTACCATCTTAAATCTTTTTAAATATTGAGTTCAGTCATATTAATTATATTGACATTGTTATGTACTATATCTTTAGAATATGTTTATCTTGCAAAGCCAACACTCAAAACACATTAAACAACTAACTACATTTTCTGTTTTCTGGTCCTTTACAAAAACAATTCTGTTTTCTATTTTAGAGTCAAACTGCTTTAGATATCTCAAGTGAGTTGATTCACACAGTTTGTGTCTTCATGGCTGACTTATTTCATGTCACACAATGTCATCAAGATTTATCTTTATTACACTTGTTAGAGTTTTTTGCTTTTTACAAACTCAGTAGTATTTCATTATTTTAATGTTACAAATTTATCCATTCATTTGGTGAGAAATTTGCATTGCTTTCATTTATTTGCTTTCAGTAACAGTACTACAATAATTATGTGTACAAATTAGTCTTCATTCAACCATATGTGTGATAGTGTATATTTATGCCAGATTTTATTTTATTAATCTAGCTGTTCAGCTTTATACCCATATCAAATTGTTTTAATTCTTTTGCTTTGTATGTGCTTTGAAATCGTGAGCTGTGGTGCCTCCAACGTTTTTTTTAATTGTTGGGTGCTTTATTGTCCCTTGAAATTCTATATAACTTTGGGGTTGCTGTTTCTATTTCTGCAAGAAATTGATTAGAAATTTGACAGGGATTTCGTTTAATCTGTAGATTACATTGAGCAGTCTAGACATCTTCATAATATTTCAAAATTTGAACAAGAGCATGCTGAAGACTGTATTTTTTAATTTCTATAAATATGTCAGTGTTAGTTTTATTAATTTCTACTCTCATTCCAGTTTGGTCATTAAAAGCTATCTGTAAAATTTCTATTTAAAAACAAATTTTAAGACTTTTTTTGTGGCCTAACAGGTGGTTTATCAAGGAGAACATTGTATGAGCTGTTGAGAAGTGTGTATATCCTGCTGTTGTTGAGGAGTATTCTCTACAGTTCTCTTAGGCATAACTGCCATACACTGCTTCAAGTCTTCTGTTTTCTTATGAATATTCTTTTTTGATTATTCATTACAGAAATTGGGGTATTGAAATATTCTACTACAGGCCAAGCGCGGTGGCTCACACCTGTAATCCCAGCACTCTGGGAGGCCAAGGTGGGCGGATCACGAGGTCAGGAGATTGAGACCATCCTAGCTAACATGGTGAAACTGCATCTCTACTAAAAATACAAAAAATTAGCCAGGCATGTTGGCGGGTGCCTGTAGTGTCAGCTACTCGGGAGGCTGAGGCAGGAGAATGGCGTGAACCCGGGATGCAGAGCTTGCAGTGAGCCAAGATCCTTCTTGGTCTCTTGTGCTTTTAAAGTATATTTTATGAAATATTACAGTTTTGACTTAAGATGTACTTTGCATAAGATAATCTTGACCTCTTTTTTTTGGTTATTTGCATGAAATGTTTTCTTTCATCTTGCCTTTTTCAGTCTCCTTTAATCATTAGATCTCAAGTGATTCTTGTTGAAAAGCAAATTGTATCTTGCTTTTTAATTTTTTAAATCCCTTTATTTGGTGGCATCTATTTTGAATCGAAAGTTTACTTCAAAAATACTTAAATAATTTGCTTAATTAGAAAGACTTAGTCATCTTTTGTTTTACTTGATTATTATACCTTTGTCCCTTATTTCCTTTCTCTGTCTTCCTTTGTGTCTTTTCTATTTTTATATTGATAGGACTTCTTATACTTTTGTGTATCTATACAGATACTTTGTGGTATCTTGGGAATTACATAAAATTTCATAAAGTTAAAATCATATATCTTAAACTGGTAAGAACTTCATTTGCATTTGAACATTCTTCTTCATACATTTGCCCTCAACTTTGTTATTGATGTATCATATTTTATGTTGTATATTAACAGATTATTAAGTTTGATTATTTTTATGCTTTTATCTTTAAAACTTTAGAGAATAATTAAAATGTTTTCTGCAATATTATAATGGTACAGAACCTTATATTTGTGTATGTGCATATCTTTTTCAGAAAGTTATGTATTTTCATATGATCATGTTTTGTTTTCTTGCATTGTTATTTCCAGTGGAAGATACTTTCTTCAGAAATTTTTTTTTAAGGGAGATGTGCTAATATACTTTTTCAGCATTTGGTTATTTTGAAAGGTCTTTACTTTTTTTTCATTTTAAAGACATGGTTGTATTATTCCCACTTAGAAGCTATTTTTCTTTCAGCACTTTTTATCACAATTCCTTCTGGTCTGAAAAAAATTTATTGACAGATTTACTGGTTATCTCATAAGACCACACTTATAAATGACACATCACTTTTATCTCGCAGCTCCTAAGATTCTTTTCCTGTCTTTGACTTTTGAAACTTTGCTTATATATGTGCCTTGCTATAAATCTGTGTGTGTGTATCCTAGTTGAAGTCTGTTGAGCTGCTTAATTTTTTATATCCTTTTTTTACTTCTGAAAATTTCTCAGTCATTATTTTTGTATTTTTCACCTCCATGATGTCTGTTATTTATGTTTTTAATGTTTTCATTGATTCTCATTTTTCTGATTTTATTTAGTTTTATGTATTCCCATTTAGCTCATTGAGAAATTATTCAGGTTAAATTTTAAAAATTTGCACATCTTCATTTTTTATGGTTGTTTTCTGAAAACCTTTAAATTTTTTCATTTGGCCATGTCACCCTAATATTTTGTATGCATTGTAATATTTGCTTATTTGAAGATTAACAAAAAGCCATTTGTCACAATCTTTACAATGTTGCTTTGTCCTGCCATAGTCTGAAACCAATTGTCTTCGATAAAGATTATGGGAGCCGCCCATACATGTTTTAAGGATGTGTCTTGTCTGGAATTTCATGTTTTTCAGTTAAAAGAGTTTGTTCATATTTCTTCTTAACAGTCTGTAATCACTTGCTCTACCTACTTTCTGTATTTAACACTGTAATCTGCTCCTGAAACATTTACAGTTTGTCTCAGCAAACCCAAGCTGTCCTTTCCAAGTATACCACTGTTTCTTTCAGCACTGTATTACTGGAGACAGGAACTAGATTTTGTAAAGACCACCAAAAGCCAGAAGTTAAGAATATGTGCATTAGTATTTTTCTTCTTTTTAAAGACAGAAACCGGTAATTGGCAGTTTACTCCTAAAGACATAATGCTATATTAGGGAGGAGGAAGAGCTGTGTAAATGTAACAAATTTTCCTTTCTGTTCTATGTGGGCTCTTGGCATTGTTCTTACCTGAGGCATTACATAAAATTAACTCATTTAGAGATTTTGCACAAAAGCATTTTGATCAGTAAAGTAAGTATATTCATATGCAAAGTATATTCATATGAATCTAGTAAGTGGGATAATTTGTTATTTTTATTTCTTTCAGGTGTGTGTTCTCATTTTACCCAAGACCTTTGGCCAGCGCAGGGCAAAGAAGATTCATTCACAAATTTATACTGAGAAGATATGAGAAATGTGGACAGAAGAATTTACAATTAAGGAAGGGCTGTAAAAGTGTGAATAAGAGTAAGGTGCAGAAAGGAGGTTATAATGGACTTTACCAATGCTTGTCAACTACCCAGAGCAAAATAATTCAATGTAATACATGTGTCAAAGTTTTTCATAAATTTTCAAATTCAAACAAACATAAGACATATTGGAGATAAATCATTTAAACGTAAAAAATGTAGCAGATAATTTCCCAAGTTCCTCCAACTAAATTAACATAACGGAATACATGCTGGAGGGATACAAATGTGAAGAATGTGGCAAAATCTTTACCTCGCCTCAAACTTTGACAAACATGACAATTCATACCAGAGAGAAACCCTACACATGTGAAGAATGTGGCAAAGCCTTTAATAGGTCCACAACCCTTATTAAACATAAGAGAAATCATACTGGAGAGAAACTCTACACATGTGAACAATGTGGCAAAGCCTTTAGACAGTCTGCAACACTGAACATAAGAAAATTCCTACTGGAGAGAAACCCTACAAATGTAACGAACGTGGCAAAGCCTTTAGATGGTCCACAAGCATGAATGAATATAAGAAAATTCATACTGGAGAGAAATCCTACAAATGTGAAGAATGTGGCAAGGCCTTTTATAGATATTCACACCTTACTAAACATAAGATAATTCATTCTGGGCAAAAACCCTACACATGTGAAGAATGTGGCAAAGCCTTTAGACAGTCCTCTGCACTGAATGAACATGAGAAAACTCATACTGGAGAGAACCCCTACAAATGTAAATATGCAAAGCCTTTAGACGGTCCAGAAGCCTGAATGAACATATGAATATTCATACTGGGGAGAAACCCTACACATATGAAGAATGCGGCAAAGATTTTACTTGGTCCTCAACCCTTACTGTACACTAGAAAATTCATACAGGTGAGAAACATAGTTGATAACATAGTTGAATGACATTTCTAGTAATATGTTTCCTTTGGCTTTAAACAAATAAATTGAAGAATATTGTTCCATGTTCTTTTTATTTAAATTTCTTAAAATTTTTGTAGGCACATAGTATGTGTATATATTTCTGGCATATATCAGTTATTTGAATACAGGCATACACCATGTAATAATCCATCAGAGTAGGCTGGGCATGGTGGCTCATGCCTGTAATCCCAGCACTATGGGAGGCTGAGGCAGGAGGATCACGAGTTCAGGAGATCAACACCATCCTGGCTAGCACGGTGAAACCCCATCTCTACTAAAAATACAAAAAATTAGCTGGGCGTGGTGGTGGACGCCTGTAGTCCCAGCTACTCAGGAGGCTGAGGCAGGAGGATGGCATGAACCCAGGAGGTGGAGCTTGCAGTGAGCCGAGATAGCACCACTGCACTCTAGCCTGGGTGACACAGCAAGACTCTATCTCAAAAAAAAAAAAAAAAAAAAATCCATCAGAGTAAATGAGTTATTAATCACCTTAAGTATTTATCCTTTGTATTACACAGTCCAGTTACACACTTTATTTTTAAATGTACGATTATTTTTTACTACAGATCATTTTATGATTGTAATATATCAAAGTATAATTTATCCATTTCTGAGTCCTGAATGAATACTTTAAAAAATGTCTCATATTTATCTTTGAACATGTAGCGTCTTGTCCTGCAAACACATACGGACTTTTCATTTTTATTTACATCAAGTTAAATATATAAATGTATTGCTCTAAAAATAAACCTTTAGGTATAAAAAAATTATGGAGCAAGCAATAGTGTTTGTGTAAGAGTTTGTACCTATTTTCCAAAGAAAAGATCAATATTGGAACAAAGAAGATTCTAAAGTGGATAATTTACTAGAAATTTAGAAACCTAAAACATTCTGAAATCAAATCTATATTTCTTTGGATTTAATTACTGTAAAATCTAATTGTTGAGACTCTCCCCATGTAAATTGTTTTCATTTGTCTGGTACTCATGTTAGAGCTATAATTTACTTATTTCTTTTGTTTTTACTTCATTATTTATGATGTGAGCTGGTGAGAAATTATAATGATTTTTATAAAATTTAGCAGTGCACAGAAAAGTTTTAGATGCAAGTTCACAATTTGTGTATTGTTTATATTTTATCTGGTTAGAAAATTTCATTTTGTTGCTTTAACTGGAGAACCCTATATGAACTGTTTTCTTTAGTTGTTGCTTTCACTTTTTACTTGACATAAATGAGTTTATGTATTGTGTGCCAATTTGTTCAGGTAAGTGCTGGGAAATCTTTAAGTCATGGAGATGTTTTAATATATAATTGTAGTGAACAAACATAAGAAAGTGCCGAGTGTGTAATAGATGCTCCATAATTAGCCATATTCTTTCTGGAGTCAGTTTGTAGTTGCAAGTAAGAGACTGAATATATCTATAGTGAAGAAATGGCATTAATTCTGCATGTGGAGAGAACATCTGTTCCCAGGCTACAAAACTGAGTCGTTCTGAATTTAAAGAGGGTTTTTTTGTTTTGTTTTGTGTTCATTTAAAAGTAAACTTTAATGTCAAAAATGCAGACTTAGGGAGGGCATAAAGATCACACACAAGGCTGCCACTTCACACTTGAAGGGTTGCACAGCAGCTGGGCAAAGGCTCTCCTCACTTCCCAGACCATGCAGCAGCCAGACAGAGATGATCCTCACTTCCCAGATGGTGGGGCAACCAGGGAGAGGCGCTCCTCACTTTTTAGTGCAGCCGCCAGGCAGAGGCGCGCCTCATATCCAAGGTGTGGCAGCCGGGCAGAGGCGCTCCTCATGTCCAAGACCGTGCAGTGGCCTCGGACGGTGCAGTGGCCGGGCAAAGGCTCTCCTCATTCCCAGAAGGTGCAGGGAGCTAGGCAGAGGCGCTCCTTAAAGAGGATTTCTGTTTTACGTTTATCCATAGCTATGTATGCCTCACAGCTCCTCTCCTTTTGTTGTGGCACAGTTTTCTCACTGTTCTCTTCATGCCATGTAATTTCACAGGGACATTCTAGGTTGTGATAACTTTGAATTTTTTTAATGTGGTAAATTGTTCCTAATTGGACTTTTTGATATTATAGCTTCTTCATGCAGCATTTAGGTCACTTAATTGAGGTAAGTCTTTTAGTGTTCACAGGTAAGAGAATTAAGTTAGCATTGTTTTTCTGCTTATGAAAGAAAATTTTTGAGGTTCTAACACAAACTGTCTTAAGCATAACACTGTTAGAATAGGTAAAGCATTAATATGGGTGGGTTGCATATTGTCAGCACCATATGAAGAAAATATCAGAATTTTGAAATTTCTTCAGAGAAAATATTACCTTAGAGATAAATTTTTTAGGAGACTTAATGGTAAGAGAAGTTTTCTATGACATACTTATACCAAAACTTATTTTTTCATGCAGAATCTTCTATTTTTGAATGTGAATCTTAAGTGTTGGAAAATAATAGAATGCTCTCTGTAGATTCAAAATTTGGAATGATCTTTTTTGTCCAGATTGATACTGCAATCCTGAAGAACTTCTCTTTTCATTCTTAGTCACCTAATTTTAACCAAGTCCTTGGTCACCTTCTCTGGAAAAACTCTGGAGAGTATGGCAGCTGTTAATCTCAGTGATTTTTTATGCAAATTCATTTACTTTGTTCACGGAATGGCCAATTATGGGACCTTTAGCAAGTTACCCTTTTAATGTCTTCCCTATAATTACCGTCAGCATGGCAGGGCGCGGTGGCTCAAGCCTGTAATCCCAGCACTATGGGAGGCCGAGACGGGCAGATCACGAGGTCAGGAGATCGAGACCATCCTGGCGAACACGGTGAAACCCCGTCTCTACTAAAAAATACAAAAACTAGTCGGGCGAGGTGGCCGGCGCCTGTAGTCCCAGCTACTCGGGAGGCTGAGGCAGGAGAATGGCTAAACCCGGGAGGCGGAGTTTGCAGTAAGCTGAGATCCAGCCACTGCACTCCAGCCCAGCCTCCATCTCAAAAAAAAAAAAAAAAAAAAAAAATTACCATCAGTACTAAAAACTCCAGGTGCTTCAAACTTAAAGCAAAAGCCCTAGAGTATATCATCTTGTCTTATGTAGTGTTCTGGGTCTCAAATATGCTGGTAAAAGAGTTTCTGTGGTTATTTTATTACAAAAACAGCACAAAAACTACGTGTTTTTGATAACATTCAAAGACAGACCAGCATTTGAAACGGTATTCTACAATGGTTTTTAAAATGCATTTTTAATTGACAGATAAAATATGTATTTATCTTGTAGAACATGGTGTTTTGAAGTACATAGATGCTGTTAAAGGCTTACTTCTAGGTAATTCACATAGTAATTATTTTTGTGATGAGAGCACATAACATTGACCGTCTTAGCATTTTTCAAAAATACAATTCATTATAGTCACCATGCTGTACAACAGATTTCTTGAACTTATTCCACCTAGACATCTGTAATTATGTATTATTTTACAGACATCTCTCCAAATGCTTTTTTTCTAAATACCCAAATATCTGGTAAGCAGCATTCTATTGTCTGGCTTATTTTCATTTAGTATACTGTCCCCCAATTTGTTCATATTGTTTTAAGCGACAAGATTTCCTCACTTTTAATCCTGAATTGCATTTCCTTGTGTATACCATATTTTGAAAAAATGAATTGAAATATGCATCCATTTATTGGTTGAGCAATTCATGTAATGAAAAGATATTTGTGTTAAAGCATGTATTAATGAAATTCAGCTTTTACACACTTTATTTTTGAGACTGAATCTCGCTCTGTCACCCAGGCTGGAGTGCAATGGTGCAATCTTGGCTCGCTGCAACCTGCACCACCTGGGTTCAAGCAATTCTTCTGCCTCAGCCTCCTGAGTAGCTGGGACTATAGGCGTAAGCCACCAAGCCTAGCTAATTTTTGTATTTTTAGTAGAGACGGGCTTTCACCATATTGACTAGGCTGGTCTCGAACTCCTGACCTCATGATCTGCCCACCTTAGTCTCCCAAAGTGTTAGGATTACAGGTGTGAGCCACCGCCCACCCCCAGCCTACACATTTTACTAATAGTTAATTTGTACTAGACACTAATCGTAACACTATACATGTGTTAATAAATTTAATTCTCACAGTTACTCCATAGCATAGGCATTATTATCCTTATTTTAAAGAGAAACAGAGCCACAGAGAAAAATTACTTGCTCACAACAGTGCAGCCAGTTTTAAAACACAGGCAACTTTGACTCCAGAGAAAACACTCTTTATTATAGTAAACACCCTCTTCAAAGAAAATAAATGACTATCTTCAACACCCATTCTTAGTAAATATTTAATGAAATTAAATCAATTGATACTTTTTTGTTATATGTGGGTGCAAATGTATAAATTATGATACATAAAGGAGAAATATTTCCTCTATTTAACAAAACTATATAAACTCTAGAAATTGCTCTTTGCTACTGACATGTACTTGGGAACAACCTTTCTTTCAACTGTCCTTCCCCACCCCTCCACATTTCAGAATATTTATAGCATGATTTTTACGTAAACCCATAGTCAGCAAATGCTGTAATTAATATTTACTACAAATGCAAGCAGTACACTATGATTTTATTACTTTCTTAATACAAATTTTGAGTTAAATATTTCACTCTACTTTGTGCCTCTTTCTCAGTTTTGCCTAATACTACCAATTATCTTACTTTTAAACTATTTGTTTATAAAACTTTAAATTATCTCTGGGAACCTCAGCTCAGCAGTCAGAGTGCATGGCCCTGACCAGAGCCCTAGAACTAGAAAAGAACCACGGAGTTAGGTACTTTTTATACAGATTCCAAATATGCCATTTTAGTATTCCACAATTATGCTACCATTTGGAAAGAAATGATTGTTGACAACAAAGGATAACCCTATTAAATATAAGTCACAGATTTTTTGCCCTACTCTAGGCTATCCACCTATCACAGAAAGCTGTAGTTCATTGCTGGGGCTGCCAGAAGTGCCAAGATGAGATTACCTAGAGAAACAAGAGGGTTGGCCAAGCAGGAAGGGCCACCACCCTTTCTGGGGAACTCCTTATGGCCTTTATCCCAACTTTGCCTAACAACCTGCCGACCCTGCAATGGGGTATCAAATGTGAGTATACCCTAGGATCTGAAAGAATGTATAACTTGGGAGAGGTTCTTTATTTTCCCCAGGTTCTCCAGCAGAAAGCAATAAGGGCACTCCATAATTCTTGTCTCTTTAGGAGAGACCATCTCCATCAGCTGTAACTAAACAACCAAAAAAACTCCTCTTTTTGACAAGGTTGTAAAGCCTGTCCCTCTGGGTCTATAATAATCCTCCAGGCCCTAAGCCACTCCCCTTAATTCAGCCAGTTCAGCAACAAGAAACCTAGCCAGTGGGAAGAATGGTAGGTAGACTTTAATTAATTGCCAGCCTATTGAGGCTACAAATACCTCCTGATCTTGGGGATGCCTTTACTGCCTGGGTTGAAGCCTCTCATACTAGAATGGAAAAGATTCAGGTAGTTGCCAAGATCATTCTGAAAGAAATTTTCTCTTTGAGCCTGCACAGTCTTCACAAAGTAACAATGGCCTATATTTTATTTCACAAACTACTCAAACAGTAGCAAAAGCCCTAGGGATGAAATACTTCTCACACTCCTCCTGAAAGCCACAATCTCCCAGGAAGGTAGAAAGGACTAATCAAGCTATTAAAAGGACCTTGAGCAAATGATGCCAGGAAACCTCTTTACCATGGCTAGAACTTCTGCCCATGGCAATTCTCCAGATCAGAACAGCCCCTAAATTACATCTATGTCTTAGTTTATTTGAAGTCCTATATTGGAGACCCTTTCTACATGCAAACCTAATATTACACCCAGAGGTCACCAAATAACCCAGTACATAAAATCCCCGACTCAATTTCAAGAGGTCATCCAGGAGTTTGGACAGACGATTCTGAGTCTGACTCCCCACCCCTCCCAAAACCCTTATAACCAGACAGGATAACAAGTCCTCATTAAAGTCTGGAGAGATGGATCTCTCTGATCTCAACTAACCCCCTCACAAAAGAACAATGTTACTATCATACTTTCCACCCCAATAGCTATCAAGTTTCCTGGCATCTCTAGCTGGACATATTACTTTTGAATACAACTGAAAACACATTAAGGAACCAAAGATGGAACCAACACTCAGCTACTATTGTGACCCACAGAAGGACTTACAAATTTCTCTCTAAATGAAGTAATGCTGTCCCTCCTTAAACCTCAAAGTAGGGTAATCCCAATAACGGCAATCTTATTTGTGGTGGTACTATTGATTCATTCTTTCATCCTAACTTGTGCACCACCAGGAGTTCCATTAAGAGCTTGTCTTTTGTTTTGTTTTGTTTTGTTTTGAGATGGGAGCCTCATTCTGTCACCCAGCTTGGAGTACAGTGGCACTATCTCGGCTCACTGCAAGCTCTGCCTCCCAGGTTCACACCATTCTCCTGCCTCAGCCTCCCGAGTAGGTGGGACTACAGGCGCCTGCCACCACACCGAGCTAATTTTTTTGTATTTTTAGTAGAGATGAGTTTCACTGTGTTAGTGAGGATGATCTCGATCTCCTGACCTCATGATCCACCTGCCTCAGACTCCCAAAGTGCTGGGATTACAGGTGTGAGCCACCGCGCCCAGACATCTAATACTAATTTTTTAACCTAATTTATTTTACTTTTGACTGCTTTAGTCCATCAACAATGTTAGTAATATTTTGGTGTTTATATTACAAGTCATAATACTCTTTGCAAATTTACTAATACACTTCTGTTACTGTAAACCAACACCCCCTCCAGGGAAGATTTCCTATGTCCCTCCTACATTTAAACATCAAAGCCATAATCTGAGGAGTGAGTAGTGATCTCTCTAATAGTCATTGTGTTAACAGTCTCTCTTAATCCACAAGCATCCCAATTTCACCCTATTCTGAATCATGCAGCCTAATGTTCTCTGGTCATTACTCATACATTTTTTTTTTCCCCACTCTGCAGGCAACTCCACAACGACTAAACTCTACCAATTCTTCCTATGCCTCAATTAGCAAGTCATGAATTCCTCTTCATTCAGGATAGGAATAGCCTACTTAGCCACAATACAAGAATGGGCAACTTCTCAAGCCCAACTTAGCTTCAACTATCAGAGACCTCTCTATACAAAAACCTTCCCTCTGTTAACATTTTTTTTTTTTTTTTCCTGAGACGGAGTCTCGCTCTGTCGCCCAGGCTGGAGTTGGCTCACTGCAAGCTCCGCCTCCTGGGTTCACGCCATTCTCCTGCCTCAGCCTCCAGAGTAGCTGGGACTACAGGCGCCCGCCACCATGCCCGGCTAATTTATTGTATTTTTAGTAGAGACGGGGTTTCACCGTGTTAGCCAGGATGGTCTCGATCTCCTGACCTCCTGATCCACTCGCCTCGGCCTCCCAAAGTGCTGGGATTGCAGGCGTGAGCCACCGCGCCCGGCAACATAATATTTTTAAAACAATCTAAAACAGCTTTTAAAGATTTTCTTAAACCCACCGCCATTGATTCAAGCCCCTTGTTCTCCCCTGCTACTCTCACTGGCCAGGCACTCCTATGCATCCGTGCTGATGTAAATTCCAGAACCATTGTGGGTGATTTTGACCCAGCACAATGCAACACAACCAGCATCATTATTGATAGTTCTCAAACTCTTTTGTTTCACTAAATATTCTCAATATCAAATGAGATTTTCTGTTCTCCCCCAAATGTTTTAACTGCTGGACGATTCATCCAAAATGATGCCTCCGACTTCTGCGTCAGTCACCCTTCTTGGAGTCAGCCCAGTCCATGGTGTTGACCAAGCTAGTATAAATTATGCAAAAGGTTTCAAGTCTTTAATTTCTTTCAGAAAACTCTTTTCTTTGATACTACTAGAAACATGACCATGTTTAAAAAAAAAAAAAAAAAAAAAAGGACCCATGTCTGGCTCCCCTGGCAGCAGCAACTTTAGTGGCAGGATCTCATATATTGGGTAGCCAACAAGGACTCTGGTCAATGTTTGGACCTGACCTCACCTTCTGCATCCATTTTTATCAACTACAGAACTTTACTTCCTACGTGAAATGCAGGCTTATCTCTCCCTCTCTGGAAACTGGACCAGCACATGCACTCTGGCTTCCTTCACCCCTAAAATTTCCATTGTCCCGGGTGATGCTTCCTTGCAGTTACCCTTTACTGCCTCACACCAGATCGACTGAACAGTTTATCTTCCCGCCCTCCCCCGCCCCCGAATGAGTTTGGCATTTCAAGTGCCACTACAGGAATTGCTGACATAGTTATTGCCTCCTCAACTTAACACAACCTGTCTCTGGAACTGACTCACAAAATAGAAACCACTGCTCAGACTGTTACAGAGTGACAGCAACAAGTTGGTTATTTCGTGGATGCAGTTCAAAATTGTAGAGGTCTTGCCACACCAGCTGCAGCTCAGGAAAGAATCTGCCTTGTGCTAGGAGAAAAATGCTGTTTCTGGGTTAACAGATTAGGAAAAGTCCAGGACCATGTTAGAGATTTTACAAACCAGGCCTCTCACCATCAGAAACATGCCACTGAGAGCTAGTTCTCCTGGGATGCCACCTGGTTCCAATTCTCATGACATCCTTTTTTGGGGGATCCCTAGCTTTTGTCTTCCTTTCTCTCTTTTGTGAGCCTTGCTCACTGAATCTAGTAACCAGGTTTGTTTCCTATCACCCAGAAACTCTCAGACTTAAAATGGTCCTGCAACAGGAATATCGACCTATTTTCCCCGTCTGGACAGCCATATCCCTACACATTCCCTCTGCACACTGCAAATCCAACCTTCTGGGAGAACATGGAGGGAATCTTTTTCTGACAAAGAGCAAGAGAATGAGACACTGATGAATTCTTTATCTCATATTACCAGGAAGTAGTTACAAGAGACCCACAGTGCCCCTAGACTCAAATATTTTAGAGTCTCAATCTATTGAGGAGGGAATGTTAGTCAGACATGAGCAGAAAAAGCCCCTGGGGAAGAAAAACATCATGCTCCAAAGACAACCCAAAATATGTATGCTAAATTTGAGCAGAGAGGACAGGATATACCTATGAAGAAAGAATACTCAGAAACACCCCTTAAGACACCCAGTAATTGCTCGTACTGTGATTAAACTGTCAGAATGTAGCTAGCTATATGCTGATAAAAAGGGGGGAAAGGGCAAAAGGAAACTTCCTAAGAGATATGCTGGCATAGTAAGTACAGATTTGACTGCTATATGATTTTCCTAGGGTAGTGGTAATAAGCAATTCTGCCATTAAGACTCATTGATCACTGGAACTCACACATGTACATCAACTGACAGTAAGGAAGCATCTCATAGACCTAGACAGAAACTCGGTGAGGATAAAAGAAGAGATTTACCAGGAAGCAGGAAACTCCACAAAGACAGAGGCAGACACTTAAGACAGAGGTGGGAATTTTTTTAAAGTCTATGATAATAAAAACTGCAATGTGTAAATCTCAAGGCTGTTTCCAGCTGGGCCAATCCACTCCTCCTTCGGTGTGTTATATTCCTTTAATGAACTCCCTGCTTGCTTCACTAATTGTCTCTGGGCTGAATTGTTTCTCTCAAGAGAACAAGAAACAAGGATCTTATATATGCTGAATTACATTAATGTAATTAATGAATGTTTGAATTCAATAGTTGCCATAATGTCCAAATTTTTTTCAGAGAAGGTGACCAAGAACTTGGATAAAGTTAGATGACTGAAAATAAAAACTGTACCCCATGAACTGCATCCTCTAAAACAAATCTCAAATTCCTCAAGACTGCAATATGAATCTCAACAAAAAAAGATAATTGCAGATTTTGAATCTACACAGATCATTCTAATATTTTTCCAACACTTAACATTTACCCTCAAAAATAGAAGATTTAGCATAAAAAATAAGTTTTGCTAAGTCGTAGAAAACTATATGTAAAATTCTTCTTCTACCATTAAGTCTTTAAAATTTTATTTTGAAGGTATGTTTTAAGAGATTTCAAAATTCTGATGTGTTTCTTCATATGGTGCTTACAATATGCAACCCACTTATATTTATGCTTTAATATATATTAAGGTATGTTACATTTAACACACTTTGTGTTCCAATCTCATACAATTTTTCTTCAACAGAAAAACAATGCTTACTTAATCATCTTACATAAGAACAGTGAATTACTCTTACGTCAATTAAGTGATCTGAATGTTGCATTGATAAGCTATAATCTCAAACACCCCAGTTAAAAACAATTTATTACATTAAAAATTCCAAATATCTCATCAGAGCCTAGAAAGTCCAAGTGAAATTACATGGCATGAAGAGAACACTGGGAAACTGTAGCCATAACACAAAGAAGAGGAGTGAAGCATACATAGCTGGGGATAAACACATGAAGACATCAGAAAACTAAACATAATTAGAAAATAAAAACAGGCCAGGCACAGTGGCTGATGCCTGTAATCCCAGTACTTTTGGAAGCCAAGGTGGGTGGACCACGAGGTCAAGAGATTGAGACCATTCTGGCCAACATGGTGAAACCCTGCCTCTGCTAAAACCACAAAAATTAGCTGGGCATGGTGGTGTGCACTTGTAGTCCCAGCTACTTGGGAGGCTGAGGCAGGAGAATCGCTTGAACCCGGGAGGTGGAGATTGCAGTGAGCCAAGATCGTCCCATTGCACTTCAGCCTGGCGACCAAGTGAGACTCCGTCTCAAAAAAAAAAAAAAAAATTATATATATTTTTATATATATGGAAAATGAAATGTTCCAATAAAATATAACTTTATACACATTGTGAAATTACATCTAAAAAGTATTTTCTGTGCACTAGTTTTTTTAAAAAAATTCTTATAATTTCTGACCAGCTCACATACTTTATGAAGTTTTAAAAAAAAGAATCAGAAACAAGAAAAGTATACCTCTAGCATGAGCACCACATAAAAACAGGGACTTTTCATGAGGAGATTCTCAACAATGATCCATTAGATTTTACAGTAATTACATAAAAATAAGAAAATATAGATTTTAATTCAGCATGTTTTAGGTTTCTAGATTTCTAGTAAATTATCCACAGTATTAATAGAAACTTCTTTGTTCCAATATTGCTATTTTCTTTGGAAAATAGGTACAAACTCTCATGCAAACACAATTGCTTGCTTCATAATTTTCTTACACCCAAGGTTTATCTTTAGAGCACAACATTTATATATTTAACTCCATGTAAATTAAAACTAGAAGTCTGTATGTTTGCAGACATGATGCATGTTCAAAGATAAATAGGAAACATTTTTGAAAACCATTCAGGACTCAGGAATGTATGAATTATAATTATATTCTGATATAACTATTACAATCATAAAATGACCTGTAGTAGAAAAAAATTGTACATTTGAAAATAATTGAAGTGTATAATTAGATTGTAGGTAATATAAAAGATAAATGCTGGAGAAACCCCATCTCTACTAAAAATACAAAATTAGCCAGGCATGGTGGCACATGCCTGTGATCCCAGCTACTCGAGAGGCTGATTTAGGAGAATTGCTTGAACCTGGGAGGCGGAGATTGCAGTGAGCCAAGATTGCGCCACTGCACTCTGGCCTGGGCAACGAGAGCGAAACTTTGTCTCCAAAAAAAAAAAAAAAAAAAAGCTTAAGACAATGAATAACTCATTTACTCTAATATCATTATTACATATTGTATGCCTGTATCAAAATAACCCAATATACCATAAATATATACTTATACTATGTAGCCACAAAAAAATTTAAAAAATTTAAATAAAATAAAAATGCAACATGGGAACAATATTCATTTTACTTGCTGTTTAAAGCCATTGGAAAAAGAGACAGAAATGTCATTCAGCTATGTTACCAGATAGTACATTGTTAGCATCTCTTACCTACACCCTTGAGTAAGGTGGGATAGGTGAAAGTTGCTGGCATAATACATCATTCAAGGCACAATAACTTCTACACATTAACAAATTTATTTAAAAAACTAAGGCTGGGTGCGATGGCTCATGCCTGCAATCCCAGCATGTTGGGAAACTGAAGTGGGTGGATCACAAGGTCAAGAGCTCAAGACCAGCCTGGTTAATATGCTGAAACCCGCTCTCTACTAATAATACAACAATTAGCGGGGCGTGGTGGTGTATGCCTGTAATCCCAGCTACTCGGAAAGCTGAGGCAAGAGAATCACTTGAACCTGGGAGGTGGAGGTTGCAATGAGCCAAGATCATGCCACTGCACTCCAACCTGGGCAATAAGTGAGACTCTGTCACGAAAAAAAATTAAGTTCGCACATGATCTTAAAAGAGAATTTTAAAATTTACAGCATTTTATTAATTTATTACATAAATGTACAATTGGTAAAACAATTTACTACTAAAATTGAGATTGTTTCTCACTATAATGCAAAATGTTACTCTGAACACCTACCTCATGCATATCACTCTAAGTTAATCACAAAAAGCCTCACTGCTTAGATTTTCCTCAGGCATCTTTCATGTCTGTTCTTTCTCTTTCATTTTCATGTAAAAGTTCATGAATACTGCCCACCTAATGGAATTTCTAATATCTCTGATGCAGCAATAATTCATCACATGCTTTCACATAAATGAGAACGTTGAAATACTATAATTTTGGATTTGAATTATTTGCTTTTCAAAAAATCTATATTTTTTCAAGTAAAAAAATACTTTGAATGAAATGTCTTCAAAAATCTTCTTTTCAACTTACATATGCAGATTTTTTTTTTTTTTTTTTTTTTTTTTTTTTAGGTAGAGTCTTCCTCTGTTGCCCAGGCTGGAGTGCGGTGGTGTAATCTCAGCTCACTGCAAGCTCTGCCTCCTGGGTTCAAGTCATTCTCCTGCCTCAGCCTCCTGAGTAGCTGGGACTACAGGCGCCCGCCACCACGCCCAGCTAATTTTTGTATTTTTAGTAGAGATGGGGTTTCACTGTGTTAGCCAGGATGGTCTCGGTCTCCTGACCTCGTGATCCGCCTGCCTCAGCCTCCCAAAGTGCTGGGATTACAGGCATGAGTCACCGCACTCGGCCCACCAAGAAAGTTTCTAACAGGTTCAACTTTGGATTTTTGTACACTTAATATTCTGATTCCTTGTAAAGTGTTAGTTCCTTAGTTCTTTCTCCAGTAAATCCTCTGATGTTTAGTCTTAATTTTAGCCTAAATATTTCTCCACATTTATTGCATCTACAAATTATCTTCTAATATAAACTCTCTAGTGTTTCTTAAGCTGCAGTTTTTGAGCAGATGTTTTTCTACATTTATAGGATTTCGCTCCAATATAAATTCTCTGATGTTGAACAAAGTTTGAGCAACTGCTTCTGTGTCTTCTGCTAGTAAAAAAAAAAAAAAAAAAAAAAATGTATACAGTAAGATCCAAGATACAAGTACAGGCACTACAACCGTCTTTATCTTTGTATTGTCTGTCTGAAGAATACTCTTCTTCGCTTTAATGGCCTATACTTTCTAAAAGGCCTTTCAACAGAAATTATACTTATAATGCTTTTGTTAACTGTAAATTCTGATGTCTGGTAAGATGTGAGTAGACATTAATGGCTTTTGTATTTTTATATTTGTACAATTACTCTCACGTGTAAATGCTATCACATGCAAAAAGATATGAACATTGGTAAAAAGTTCTGCCACATTTTTTGTATTTCTAGTTTTCTTTAGTAGTAATTATACACAGTAAGATGTGATGAGAATTTGAAGTCTGCCGGGCACAGTGGCTCACGCCTGTAATCCCAGCACTTGGTGAGGCCGAGACAGGTGGATCACAAGGTCAGGAGATCGAGACCATCCTGGCTAACATGGTGGAACCTTGTCTCTACTAAAAATACAAAAAATTAGCCTGGTGTGGTGGCAGGCGCTTGTAGTCCAGCTACTCAGGAGGCTGAGGCAGGAGAATGGCATGAACCCAGGAGGCGGAGCTTGCAGTGAGCTGAGATCATGACACTGCACTCCAGCCTGGGGGAGAGAAGGAGACTCCATCTCAAAAAAAAAAAAAAAGCCAGACACGGTGGCTCACGCCTGTAATCCCAGCACTTTGGGAGGCTGGGCAGGTGGATCACGAGGTCAGGAGATCGAGACCATCCTGGCTACACAGTGAAACCCCATCTCTACTACAAATACAAAAAATTAGCCAGGCATGGTGGCGGGTGCCTGTAGTCCCACCTACTCCAGAGGCTAAGGCAGGAGAATAGCGTGAACCCGGGAGGCGGAGCTTGCAGTGAGCCGAGATTGCGCCACAGCACTCCAGCCTGGGCAACAGAGTGAGACCCCATCTCAAAAAAAAAAAAAAGAATTTGAAGTCTTTGCCACATTTTAAATTTTCATATGGCTTCTCACCAATGTCATATATCTTATGTTTAGAACAGAGAGATATGGTTAAAAGCTTTCCCACATTTTTCACATTTGTAGAGTTTCTCTCCATTATGAATTATCTTATGATTAGAAAGGATTGAGGAGCATTTAAAGACTGCCACGTTTTTCATATTGGTAAGACATTCCTCCAGTACGAGTTCTCTTATGTTTAAGAATGCTGGAGTACAGCATAAAGGCTTTTCCACATCCTTTACATTTGTATGATTTCATCTCTAGTATGAATTCTCCTATGTACATAAAGGATTCCGGACTGTCTAAAGGCTTTGCCACATTCTTCACATGTGTAGGATTTCTCTCCAGTATGAATTGTCCTATGTTTAATTAGGGTTGTGAAGCTATTAAAGGTTTTATGACATTCTAAATATTTATATGGTTTCTCGCCAGTATGAATTCTCTTACGTTTAGCAGAGTTTGAGGATGACGTAATGACTTTGCCACATTCCTTACATTTGTAGGGGTTCTCTCCATTATGAATTTTCTCATGTTTATTCATGGGTGAGGGCTGTTTATAGGCTTTCCCACATTCTTTGCATTTGTAGGGTTTGTCTCCCATATGAATTTTGTTATGTTCATTCAGGATTGTGGACCATCCAAAAGCTTTGCCACATTCTTCACATTTGTAGGGTTGCTCTCCAGCATGAATTAACTTATGTTGATTCAGGTATGAGGACTGTTTGAAGGTTTTCCCACATTCTTTACATTTGTAGGTTTTTTCTCCAGTATGAATTCTCTTATTTTCATTCAGGATTGTGGACCATCCAAAAGCTTTGCCACATTCTTCATATTTGTAGAGTTTATTTCCAGTACAAATGTTCTTATGTTCATTCAGGTTTGTGGATCATTCAAAGGCTTTGCCACATTCTTCCTATTTCTAGAGTTTCTCTCCAGTAAAAATTTTATTATGTTGATTAAGATATAAGGGCCACTTAAAGGCTTTACCACATCCTTTACATTTGGGGGTTTTATCTCCAGTATGAATTATCTTACGTTTATTCAGGACTCTGGAATGTCTAAAGGCTTTGCCACACTCTTCACATTTATAAGGTTTCTGTCCAGTATGAATTTTCTTATGTTTACTCAGGTATGTGGACCATCCAAAGGCTTTGCCACACTCTTCACATTTGTAAGGTTTCTCTCCAGTATGAATTGTCTTATGTTTATTCAGGGCTCTGGAACATATAAAGGCTTTGCCACACTCTTCACATTTATAAGGTTTCTCTCCAGTATGAATTTTCTTATGTTTACTCAGGTATGCGGACCATCCAAAGGCTTTGCCACACTCTTCACATTTGTAAGGTTTCTCTCCAGTATGAATTATCTTATGTTTATTCAGGTCTGTGGACCATATAAAGGCTTTGCCACACTCTTCACATTTGTGGGGCTTCTCTCCAGTATGAATTCTCTTATGTTCATTCAGGGTAGTGAACCGACTAAAGGCTTTGCCACATTCTTCACATGGGTAGGGTTTCTCTCCAGTATGAATTCTGTTATGTTTATTAAGGGTTGCAGATTGTCTAAAGGCTTTGCCACATTGTTCACATTTGTAGGGCTTCTCTCCAGTATGAATTCTCTTATGTTCATTCAGAACTGAGGACCTGCTAAAGGCTTTGCCACATTCTTCACATGTGTAGGGTTTCTCTCCAGTATGAATTCTCTTATGTTTAGTAAGGGTTGTGGACCTATTAAAAGCTTTGCCACATTCCTGACATTTGTAGAGTTTCTCTCTGGTATGAATTTTCTTATGTTTCGCAATGTTTGAGGATGAGGTAATGATTTTGCCACATTCTTCACATGTGAAGGGTTTCTCTTCAGCATGAATTCTCTTATGCTTAATAAGGGTTGAGGACCTATTAAAGGCTTTGCCACATTCTTCATATTTGAAAGATTTCTCTTCAGTATGAACTTTATGTTTAGCAAAGTTTGAGAATGTGGTAAAGATGTTGCCACATTGTTCACATATGAAGGGTTTCTCTCCAGTATGAATTACCTTATATTCATTAAAGACTAAATACCATTTAAAGTCTTTGCCACTTTCTTCACATGTGTAGGGTTTCTCTCCAGCCTGAATTCCTTTATGCTGAGTTAGGTCTGAGAACTTCTGAGATGACTTGCCACATTCTTTAAAGTGTTTCTCTCCAGTATGTCTTGTCTTATGTTGGTTTGAATTTGAAAATTTACTAAACACTATGACATGTGCATTACAGTGAAATATTTTGCTCTGGGTAGTTGACAAGCATTGACTAAATTCATTATAACCTGCTTTCTGCACCTTCCTTTTACAGCCTTTTCTTAATTGTAAATTCTCATGTCCACATTTCTCATATCCTCTCAATATAAGTTTGTGGAATGAATCTTCTATCTCCTGCACTGGCAAAAAGTCTTGGGTGAAATGAGAACACATAGCTGAAAGAAATAAAAATAAACTATCCTGCTTACTAGATTCATATGAATATACTTTAAAAATCTAATATGTAAACTTATACAAAGTATATTAGTAAGATGGCATAACAAAATACCACAGGCCATAATTTCTTCATACACATGTAACAAACATATACTGATCAAAATGCCTTTTAGTGAAATCTACAAATGAGTTACATGCAATGCCTCAGGTAAGCACAATGCCAAGAGCCACATAGAACAGGAAGGAAGGTTTGTTACATTTACCAACCACAGTTCTTCCTCCTCTCCAATATAGCACTGTGCCATTAGAAGTAAACTGTCAACTCCTGTCTTCTTACTTAAAAGAGAAGAAAAATACTGACACGTATCCTTACTTCTGGCTTTTGGGGATCTTTCAAAAACTGGTTTCTGCCTCCAATAACAAAAGAGTGCTGAAAGAAATGGTGATATACTTTGGAAGGACAGCTTGGGTCTGCTAAGACCAAATGTACATGTTTCAAGAGCAGACTGAAGTGCTAAATACAGACAACAGAGCAAGTGATTAAAGACTCTTAAGAGGAAACATGAACAAACCCTTTCAGCTAAAAAGTAAACACAAAATTCTAGACAAGACACATCCTTCCAACATGTATGAGAGGTTCCCATAATCTGTATCAAAGACAACTGGCTTCAGACTATGTCAGGACAAAGCAACATTATAAAGGTTGTGATAAATAGCTTTTTGTTAATGTTCAAATAACAAGCAAATATTATAATGTATACAAAATATTAGAACATGGTCTGATTAAACAATTTTAAATTTTTCAGAAAACAACATAAAAACAAAGATATACAAATTTTTTAAATGTAACCTGAATAATGCTGAATAAGCTAAATGGAAACACAACAAAATGTAATCAGAAAAATGAGAACATCAATGTAAACGTTAAAAACACAAAAAACAAATCATGAAGGTGAAAAATGCAAAATAAAGACTAAGAAATTTTCAAGTTAAAAAAAGCATGTAGAAAAGGAAGCTCAACAAACTTCAACTAGGTTACACACAGATTTACAGCAAAGCACATATATAAGCAAAGTTTCAAAAATCAAACTCAAAAAGGGCATCTTAGAAGCTGCAAAATAAAAGTGATGTGTCATTTATAACTGTGGTCTTCATATAACCAGCAAAACTGTCCTAAAAATGAAGAATAAAGACCTTTCAAGATAACCAAATGCTGAAAAAGTACATTAGCACAACACGTCTTACCAAAACAATGCTCAAGAAAGTACTTCCCATGAAAATAACATAATGCAAGAAAACCAAACATAATCATATGAAAATACATAACTTTCTGAAAAAGATACACACATACACAGTTATGTACCACTATAATATTACAGAAAATATTGTAATCTCTAAAATTGTAGAAAGCATAAAAATAATCATAAACTGTTCATCATAATCTGTTAATATATAACAACAATATGATTACTGACATTAATAATGAAGTTGAGGGCAGATGTAATGAGGAAGAATTTTCAAATTCAACTTAAGTTTTTACCAGTTTAAAATATATTATTTTAAAGAAACTTTATGTAATTCTCAAGATACCAGAAAAAAAGTATCTGTATAGATACACCAAAAAATAAGAAGTAAAGGTATAGCAATACAAAAATAAAAAAGACACTAAGGAAGACAGAAAAAGAAAATAATGGACAAAAATAAAATAATCCAGTAAAACAACAAGATGAGTAAGTCTATTTCAGCAAATTATTCAAATATTTATGAAATAAAGTTTCCATTCAAAATACATGCACCAAATAAGGGGATTGATTGCAAAAATTAAAACACAAGATCCAACTTGCTTTTCTACAGGAGTCACTTGAGATGTAATGATTTTAAAAAGACTGAAAAAGGCAAAATGAAAAGATATTTCATGCAAATAACCAAATAAGAGGTCCAAATTATGTAATACAAAGTACATCTTAAGTCAAAACTGTCCTGTTTCGTAAAATATACTTTAAAAAGTCCTAAGGAGGACATTAAACAATAATAAAATAATAAAAAGGTTCATTTACTGGGAACTAATGACAAATATGTGTACACATATGTTAATATGTGTGTGTGTCTCTCCAACATTGAGTTCCAAATATACAAAGTCAACACTGACAGAATTAAAGCAAGACAAAGAGAGCAATATAATTATAGTAGGATATTTAAATACCCCAGTTTCTGTAAGGAATAATGGAATGAGATAAAATATTCATAAGGAAACAGGAGACTTGAAAGCAGTATCAAACAATTATGCCTAACAGAACTGTAGAGTACACGGCTCGGCAACAACTAAATACACACCCTTCTGAATAGCTCATAGAATATTCTCCTTGATAGACTGCATGTCAGGGCACAAAAAAAGTCTTACAGTTTTTAAAATTGAAATTTTACAGATTACTTTTAATGACCAAACTGGAATCAGAGTAGAAATAAAGAAAAGTAAACAATTTACATATTTATAGAATTTAAACAACATACACTTAAGCATGCTCTTGTTCAAAGTTTGAAATAATGAGGTTGCCAGGCGCGGTGGCTCAAGCCTGTAATCCCAGCATTTTGGGAGGTCAAGACGGGCAGATCACGAGGTCAGGAGATTGAGACCATCCTGGCTAAGGCGGTGAAACCCCATCTCTACCAAAAAAATACAAAAAACTAGCTGGGCGAGGTGGCGGGCACCTGTAGTCCCAGCTACTCCGGAGGCTGAGGCAGGAGAATGGCGTAAACCCGGGAAGCGGAGCTTGCAGTGAGCTGAGATCCAGCCACTGCACTCCAGCCTGGGTGACACAGTGAGACTCCGTCTCAAAAAAAAAAAAAAAAAAGAAAGAAATAATGAGGTCTAGACTGCTCAATATAATCTACAGATTAAATGCAATCCCTGGCAAATTTGTAATTAAATTCTTATAATAATAGAAACAGCAACCCCCATATTATATGGAATTAAGAAACAGTGAAGTACCAAACAATCTTCAAAAACAGAAGCAATCTCAGAGGCTTCACAGCTCCTGATTTCAAAACACATGCAAATCTAAAGAATTAAAACAATTTGGGATGGGTATAAAGCTGAACAGCTAGATCAACTAAATAAAATCTGGCAAAAAATATGAACTCTCACACATGGTCATATGAAGAGTAATTTAGACACTCATAATTATTGCAGCATTGTTCCTGAAAGCAAATAAAAGCAATGCAGATTTCTCTCATTAAATTGATAAATATAATTTCAATTATTAAAATAATGAAATATTAGTTTGTAAAAAGCAAAAAATATTCAAACAAGTACAATAAAGATAAATCTTGATGACATTATACCACAAAAAATCACAAAGAGACAAATTGAATCAACTTACATGAGATATCTAAAGCAGTTTGACTTTAAAAATAAAAAATAGAATTGTTTGTATAAAGGGCGAGAAAATAGAAAAAGTACATAATTAAGATATATTGAGTGTTAGCTTTGCAAGATAAACATTCTAAAAATATAGTGCATAAAACTTAATAAAATGTGACTAAGATGAGTATTTAAAAATATACAAAATTTTAAATATTATACATTTTTTAAAACAAAAATATCTAAAAGAGGTATGAGTTTTGGAAATTATCTTCAAATCACAAAAGTGTTTCTCACACACACAAATATAGATTTACAAATAAATAGAGGGTAAAATTAGGAGAATTTCAATGACTACTCACATAGGCAGGGTAAAACCACCATTGTTACACACAAACAAAATAAGTATACAACTTAAAAACAATATAGACATACACATGGTACCACATCACAATATCCAAAATATTCCAAAAATACTCAAGGAAGGACTTTAAATACATATTTACACATGCATGGTAATTACTATTTATAGAAGACAATTCCTGGAAGCAACACAAATGTCCCTTTAGAGATCAATATTTTTAAATGTGACATACATACAATATTTATTTTAAAACAGATATTCTGACACATCTTTGTGGAGGAGAAGTTAAATATTAAATTTGAACTCAACTGAACATGACATAAACAATGGTCACCAAATCCCAGAATGGGTTATGTGAGCCCCTTGAGATGTTCATCCAGCACTGTTTCAAAGGAATTTCTACTTCAATCTATTTCTATGTGTTAGTTATTGAAAAACAATAGACAATCACAAAAACAAATTGACCTTTTTGTGTTCCTTGAGTCCAGTCACAAAGGGCCCTGACTGGGCCTCGTGCCAAACAACTCATTACAAAAAGAGCTAGGGTCCCAGACCACGCCGAAGCAAATGAGACCTCTCTTCATCTGTGCACGGATGGGTGGCGAACTCTGGAGCCCAAGCTGTTGCTTCCTGGTCTGGTGGTGAATCTTCCATAGTCCGAGTATGGTGCCTGACTCTGGAGCCCAGGCTATTGCTTCCTGGTCTAGTGGTGAATCCTCCATAGTCTGGTGAATGTAAATATATGTATCTCCTTTTTCTTCTCCCCTTCCCATTGTAATTTGTTTATTATATCATTTGCTTATATATCTTCATTGCCGTTTACATGGGATAAAGGCTGTTTACCCTTAAAGGTATTGTGTGTGTGTGTGTGTGTGTATGTGTGTGTCTTTTCTTCTCCCCTCACGCATTTCCCACGCAGGACAATCTTACAAAAACAAAGCCTAAGAACATTATCTGAAGTAAAATGAGATAGTGAAAAAAAACAGACATGGGGGCCTGGCACGGAGGCTCACGCTTGTAATCCCAGCATTTTGGGAGGCCAAGGAGGGCGGATCACGAGGTCAGAAGATTGAGACCATCCTGGCTAACATGGTGAAACCCCATCTCTATTAAAGATACAAAAAAAAAAATTAGCAGGGCATGGTGGCAGGTGCCTGTAGTCCCAGCTACTAGGGAGGCTGAGGCAGGAGAATGGCATGAACCCGGGAGGCGGAGCTTGCAGTGAGCCGAGATCACCCCACTGCACTCAAGCCTGGGCAACAGAGCGAGATTCCATCTCAAAAAACAACATAATATAATTACACCAATAAGAATATAAAAATCAGTCAAAATTATAGAAATAGTAAAATGGTGTTTGTCAGGAGCTGAAGAGAAAAAAATGGCAGTTTATTGTCTATAGGGTATTAAACTTTACTTTGATAAAATTAATCTAGAGATCCATTTCAAAATAATGTAAATGTACTTAACTCCACTAGACTGTACACTTGAAAACCTTTAAGCAATGTTATGTTTTTAATCACAACTAAATATTTATATCTACCTAAAAAGGTTATATTTTTGAAAAATCACCTTCAAATAAAAAGTGTTTCTCTCACAGAATAACATATAATCAAACAATAAATAGGTGGTAATTTTTTTTACTGTTTCCTTGACTACTCACCTATAAAAGAAAACAGTGATGACCACCAAAAAAAAAATTTATAAACCAGGTAGGGGCATTATTCACACAGGCAAACACCACATAGATAACTTTTATAGGCTATACAAATGTCTGAATTATACATATATTTTAAATTGCTCCAAGTGAAACCCAATGATTTTTATTTGAATTAAACACCACATGGTCATAAAAGGTACAGAGTTGAAAATTACCATAGAAATATGAAGATGAAAAACAAAAAAAGGAAATAATTGAGGAGAACCTACATGAAAAAAGACTCCCCAGTAAAATAGTTTGAATAAAAAATTCTGACCTATAAAATACAGAATATAATACAGATGTAGATGTAGCATAAAAACAATCCTTTAAACAACTACAGTTTTCAACTGTGACTATGTACTTATGAAGATCCAGCATTTTGAATCTTTGACATGCAATGTACAGCAGTTAAAAAAAAAAAAAATGGATGGTCGCAGTGGCTCACACCTGTAATCCCAGCACTTTGGAAGGCTGAGGCAGGTGGATCACAAGGTCAGGAGTTCAAGACCAGCCTGACCATCTCTACTAAAAATACAAAACAAAAAAATTAGCCGGTGTGGTGGCGCATGCCTGTAATCCCACCTACTCGGGAGGCTGAGGCAGCAGAATTGTTTGAACCCAGGGGGCAGAGGTTGCAGTGAGCTGAGATGGCGCCACTGCACTCCAGCCTGGGCAACAATAGTAAAAAATTCTGCCAAAAGAAAAAAGAAAAAAAGCAGCAGCAGTTATGTCCTGAAAAAGGAAATTTATGGGAGCTTTGGAATCCATGTCAAGGGTTGTGAACCCAAGACTGAGGAGGGCTGTATTGAAAAGGCATGCCCTTGCTTGAGTGGCATTGCTTGCCCATCACGGTCCCAGCTACAGAAAAAAATATGTCCAATTTTCATTGTAGACTTAGCTGTAGACCATTTGGTTTTGTTCCTGCCACTAGCACCATCTGCGAAGACACCTAGGAGAATTTATAATGTCCTATGCCTCAGGTGAAAGGCCTTTAGAAGCTGGTTTTATCTGTGATCTGTGAATTAGCCCCAAATCCACCCTTTGCCCATGTCAGTCATGGTGTGGAAGAAATCCTGCCCAGACACTCACAGACAGAAACATCCATCTGTGGCCCTGGATGTAGGCTTGCCAATAATTATTTGACAGTGGATCTTGACATGGCACTATAACCTGGCTCCAAGTCCATGAAACCAAGTCCAGAAGAAGTTTTTCCTAACCTGGGACCTGCCAAAAAGCACACGTGTATGTGCTCCTTTAGGCATGCTGGCTGACTTTATTCCCACCGTGAATTGTGAAGCAGTCCTATTAACCAAGCTCTGGTGTCTGTCATCTAGAGTCTGGAAGAAGTCCTACCCACCTAGAAATCCAGAGGGAGAAATGCCATGAACCCAGAAACAGACCTGAAGACTTTGGTCTCAGTTATGTATCCTGAAGCAGCCCTATGAATCAGTTTCCCACCCTCTCAGATGTGATCAAGGATCAGTAATGCTCATCTAGGAACCTGTCCATTGACTCAGAGCATTTCCAAACACCTCGCAAGGGCGACACAGCAGGAGCCACACCTGCTCACATTGATTGTATCAGCAACTTAATCTGCAGATATAACTGGAGGGTTTTTTTCCTCAGTGCCAGTCATATTGATCAACATCTTGAAGAAAGTTCAGTCTACTCAAAAAACAGAATCCAGAACTGTCTGATGCCCTGATGACAGATCTGCAAGCAGGAATTTCACTGCAAACCCAGTAGTAGTTATGTCACCGTATTCCAAAGCACTTTATTGCAATCTCAGTGGAAATCTCATCAGCCCAGAAATCCAATAAGAGAAGATATTTACCTCCTCAAACTAGTCTATAATGACTGAAACAGGTATTTACTCCTTCAGATGCAAGAACATCAAAACAAGGCTTCACAAATTATGAAGGATCAGGCAAACATAACAGCATGAAAGGAAACTAAAAATGCTCCAGGAACCACTAACAATAAAACACAGAACTAAAAAATGGCCAGCAGAGAATTTAAAATAATTTTCTTTAAAAATCTCAATAAGATGCAAAAGTACACAGATTACTAAATTTTTTGCAACAATGCATGGAGAAAACCAATTATAATAAAGAAAACCATTAAAAAATAACCAAGAAGATATGCTGGAGCTGCAGTACACAATAGTAGAACTAAAATATTTAACAGAAAGCTTTAACAAGAGACTCGGTTATACAGGGGGAAAAAATCAGCAAACTTAAAAGTCATTTGAAAGTTCCTAATTAGAATTTAAAAAAACACACACACAAAGTGAATAAAGCATAGAGCTTCAATAATTTGTTAATGATATATAATATAAAAAGATGTAAAGTGTGACATAGTGTGTTGAAGGTAGTAAAACTGTTTAATATTTTTATACCTTGAAGTTAACTTTTGCTTGAGGCCAGGAGTTCAAAACCAGCCTCGTCAATATAGCAGGACCCTGTCTCTAAAATAAATACATGAATAAAATCAAATAAAGATTTCAGAAAGCTATTTATTCTTTTTGAAAAAATAAGTAGTTGGGCCTGATAATGCATGCCTGTAAACCTAGCACTTTGGGAGGCCAAGGCAGGTAGATTTCTTGAGCCCAGAAGTTCAAGACCAACCTGAGCAACATGGCAAAACCCTGTCTCTACAAAAAATACCAAAAAAATTAGCTGGACATGGTGGCATGTGCTTGTAATCCCAGCTACTCGGGAGACTGAGATGGGAAAATTGTTTGATATTGGGGAGTTAGAGGCTGCACTGAGCTGTGAATCCACCACTGCACAACATCCTGAGAAACAAAGTAAGATCCTATGTGGGTAAAGAAGAAGTTAGATTGTTACCTTAAGCTAGACTTTTTAAACTATGAGATATTTTATGTCTCTTGGGAATTATGAGAAAAAAATGTTGAAGATACACACACAAAAGAAACCAAAGCATATAACAAGAAAAACGAAACAAACTCAATACCATACAAGGAAGGTCAGCATGAAATAACTGAAAAACAGAAACTACTAAATGGTCAGAAAACAATGAACAAAATGATAGTAATAAGTTCTTATCAATCAGTAATTCCTTTAAATATGAAAAAATTTAGTTATCCAATAAAATCACACTGCTGTGGTTTGAGTTTCCCCTCCAAAATTCATGTTAAAATGTAACTGCCATTGTGAGAAAATTAGTAAGTGAGGCCTTTAAGAAGTTATAAGGTCATGAGAGGATCAGTATCATTATTCCACAAGTGGGTTAGTCATCATGAGTGGGTCTATCATAAAAGTGAGCTCTGGTGTACACCTTCCATCAGACTCAACACTTTGGTCATGTTGTGATGTGGAAATATGATTGTCATCAGATGGGAATGACATGCTCTTGGACTTCTTGGCATCCGAGATTGTGAGCTAAGTAAACTTCTATTCTTTATAAATTACCGATTGTAGGATATTCTGTTATTAATGCAAAAAATTAAAACACTCATGAAATGTCTGAATAGATTTAAAAAATCAACAACATGCTGCGCACAAGCAACTTATTTTAGATGGAAGAAAATACATAGGTTAGTGGTTCAAGGATGAAAAAAAATTCCATGCCAGTAATAACTAAAACAGTGTAGGAGAGGCTATATTTACATCAGACAAAATAGACTTCTAAAAAAAAGTGCTACAAAAAAAAACTTCATGATATAGTCATAAGAGGCTAATCTGTCAGAAGAATGTAACAATTAAAAATATATATGTACCTAATATTGGAGCATATAAATATATAAACATATATTAAAAGAACTGGAGAAACAGAAAAACATTGTACTAGGGGACTATATTGCCCTACTTAATACATCATTCAGACAGAAAGTTAGTAAGAAAACAATTACTTGCATAGCACTATAAAATAACTGCACCAAAAAGACATATATAGAACATTTCATCCAAAAGAATAATTTATATTCTTCTCAAACACACATGGAACATTCTCTAGGATGCATCATAAATCTGGCCCAAAACAAAGACATACAAGTCTTTTTATTTTTTCAGACACTGAAATCATATCAAGTTATTTGTGTTTTTTAGTTTTTTTGAGACGGAGTCTTGCTCTGTTGCCCAGGCTGGAGTGCAGCGGTACGATCTCGACTCACTGCAAGCTCCGCCTCCCGGGTTCACGCCATTCTCCTGCCTCAGCCTCCCGAGTAGCTGGGACTACAGGCACCCGCCACCACGCCTGGCTAATTTTTTGGTATTTTTAGTAGAGACAGGGTTTCACCTTGTTAGCCAGGATGGTCATGATCTCCTAACCTCGTGATCCACCCACCTCAGCCTCCCAAAGTGCTGGGATTACAGGCATCAGCCACCAAGCCCAGCTTGAAATCATATCAAGTTTTTAAAACTACAGTTTTATAAATGAGAAACCAATCGCAGAGTGAACACTGAAAATCTTACAAATATGTATATATTAGACAACATGTTTCTGAACAACCAATGGGTCAAAGAAGAAAAAGAAAAGAAAAATCAAAAAGTATCTTGAGACAAATGAAAATAGAAACAGGACATATCAAAAGTAGAATGTAAAAACAATTCTAAGAAAGAATTTTATAGTAATATATTTTTATATGAAACAAGATCTCAAACACTGTAACTTTAATTCTTAAATAACTTGAAAAAGAATAATCTCAATGTCAGGATAATAAATAAAATAATAAAAAATAGAATAGAAACAAATTAGAGACATAGAAGACAACAAAGGCTAGGCGCAGTGGCTCCTGCCTGTAATCCCAGCTCTTTGGGAGGCTGAGGTGGGCGGATCACAAGATCAGGCAATCGAGACCTGCCTGGCTAACATGGTGAAACCTTGTCTCTACTAAAAATACAAAAATTCACCGGGCGTTGTGGTGGGCACCTGTAATCCCAGCTACTCAGGAGGCTGAGGCAGAAGAATCGCTTGAACCCAGGAGGCAGAGGTTGTGGTGAGCCAAGTTCGTACCACTGCACTCCAGCCTGGGTCACAGAGTGAGACTCTGTCTCAAAAAAAAAAAAAAAGAAGAAGAAGAAACAAACCAAAAACATCAAAAAAGATAAAAGGCAGAGAAATAATTTACATATAAAAGTTTTATAAGTCAAATATTTTAAGAGAAGGAAGGAGTAAATACGTTTCCTTTTTTCCAGCTGGAGGATTAAGTCTGTTTCTGTTTTACATTTATATTTGCAATAACCACATCCAACAATTTTGCCTTGAACTCATGGACATCTGATTTCTAACAGGGCCTGGATTTAGGCACCTGCAGGGTGACCTGGGGCATACTATGTTCACAGGAAAGAGTGTTTGTGAGGGAAAAAATGCAGAATAAGAAAAGATGTTATCAAGAACCCATGAGTGAGGGTCAGTGCACAGTTGGAGAAAGGACTGGTTACTGCTATAGATACTGGACCCAGCAGGGCAGCTCTGACTTATAAATGTGTGCGTGCAAGGAGATAAGATGGTCAGGTGATCCAGAAGCCCAGGCTACTGGATGAAACAGGTTACTGGTGCAGATTAAAGATCTGAGAGGCAGAAAGAACCCGAGTCTTCTGGGCACTTACTTATGTTTCCTATTATTGGAAAACTCTAGAAGCAGAGGTGCTCTCAGCACAATTCCTGAGAATGAAGCTTTGTCATGAGAGAAGTGTGGCCACACCATTGCCTAGCGTGCATGTGTGTAAATGTGCGGAAATCACTTTATAGCAAAAGGGGTCAGAACTCCTTCCCTTTGAGTCCTCCGTCCCCTCTCACCCCTAGAGGATACCTAGAATCACAAGACGATTCACAGTGTGACAGCTTCTGTGCAAAATTTTAAACTCTCCATTCTCCAACAGACCCACAGTCTCCCTCCAACTAAGGCTGCTGTGATATCTTTATGTATTTTTGAGACAATGTCTCACTTTGTCACCCAGGATAGAGTACAGTGGCACAATCTCAGCTCATGCCAGACTTGACCTCCCAGGGTTCAAGCGATCCTCCTGCCTCAGCCTCCAAGTAGCTAGAACTACAGGTGCATGCCACCATGCCCGGCTAATGTTTTTCTATTTTATGGTAGAGATGGGATTTCACCATATTGCTTAGGCATGGTGCAGCCAGGAGGAACTCCCAATTCTATGCTTCTTCCTCTGTGTGAAGATGAGTTTTGTCTCCCCTGACAAAGACTGCTGAAGGAAATGGTGGTATACTTTAAATTACAAAGAAGGAATCCTAAAATTTTATCAGAATTAAAGAGACCAGAAGTGCTCAACAATCGTCAAAAAGAGAAACATCAGAAGCATCATACATCATGACTTCAAAAACTTATTATGAAGCTATAGTTATTGAAATAGTTTATAACTAGATTCAAAAAAGACAGTGCCAGTGAACAGAATAGAGCATGTAAATAATCCCTTGCGTGTATTATCAAAGGAAGAGTAACTTACACATCCATATTCATTGTAGTATTATCTACAAAAGTGAAAAAAACTTTTCTTAATAAATAAATGAGGACAATTTTGAATATACAAATAATTATTATTCAGCTTCTTAAAAGCAGAAGTTTTTCTATATCCACAATAAGGATACATTTTTAAGACTTTATTTATGTGGAGGAAGCCAGGAACAAGAAGATAAGTACTAATTCCACTTATGTAAGATATCTAAAGTAGTTAAACGCTTAGAAACAGACCAAACTGTGACAGGGTTAAGTGGAGAAGAAAATGAGTAGTTGTTTAATGGACAACCTGCTAGAATGCAAAACAACTTTTTTTTTAATTTTAGGATGGGGGTACATGTGCAGGTTTGTTATACAGGTAAACTTGGGTCATGAAGGTTTGTTGTACAGATTATTTGTCATCAAGGTATTAAGCCTGGTATGCATTAAAGATTGAATTATACAATACATCCTTTCAGACCACATGGAATAAAACTAGAAATCAGCAGGGCTCAGTGGCTCACGCCTGTAATCCCAGCACTTTGGGAGGCCAAGGCGGGTGAATCACCAGGTCAGGAGATCAAGACCATCCCGGCTAACACGGTGAAACCCTGCTTCTACTAAAAATACAAAAAATTAGCCAGGCGTGGTGGCGGATGCCTGTAGTCCCAGCTCCTCCCAGCCAAGATGCTGCCACTGCACTCCAGCCTGGGCGACAGAGCAAGACTCTGTCTCAAAACAAAACAAAGCAAAACAAAAACTAGAAATCAAAAGCAGAAGCAAAACTGCCAAATCCAAAAATATATGAAACTTAACTTTTTTTTTTTTTTTGAGATGGACTTTTGCTCTTGTTGCCCAGGTTGGAATGCAATGGAGTGATCTTGGCTCACTGCAACCTCCACCCCCCAGGTTGAGGTGATTCTCCTGCCTCAGCCTCCTGAGTGGCTGGGATTAGAGGCGTGTGCCAACACGTCCAGCTAATTTTTGTATTTTTAGTAGAGACGGGATTTCGCCATGTTGGCCAGGGTAGTCTCGAACTCCTGACCTCTGGTGATCCACCCGCCTCAGCCTCCCAAAGTGCTAGGATTACAGGCGTGAGCCACCGTGCCCAGCCAACACACTCTTGAACATACTCTTCTTTATGTCAGGAGATTTAATATTGTTAAATGACAACACTACCCAGTGATATTCAAATTCAATGTAATCCTGATGAAAACACAAATACTTTTTGAAAAAAAATATATATATATATTTTTTTTTTTGACAGAGTCTCCCTCTGTCACCCCAGGCTGGAGTGCAGTGGTGAAATCTTGGCTCACTGCAAGCTCCGCCTCCCGGGTTCACACCATTCTCCTGCCTCAGCCTCCTGAGTAGCTGGGACTACAGACATCCGCCACCACACACGGCTAATTTTTTTGTATTTTCAGTAGAGACAGGGTTTCACCGTGTTAGCCAGGATGGTCTCGATCTCCTGACCTCATGATCTGCCCACCTCGGCCTCCCAAAGTGCTGGAATTACAGACATGAGTCAAAAACAAACCATCATGTATATGTTCAAATGATCCTCAACAAGGTTGCTATAACCATACAATAAGAAAAAGACAATCTCTTCAATAAATGGTGTTGGAATACTCTGTATCCACATAGGAAAAATTGAGGTTGGATCCTTCCCCTGAACCATGTACAAAAACTCTTTAGTGAGTTAAATATTGAAATATAAGAATTGGCCGGGCGCGGTGACTCAAGCCTGTAATCCCAGCACTTTGGGAGGCCGAGACGGGCGGATCACGAGGTCAGGAGATCGAGACCATCCTGGCTAACACAGTGAAACCCCGTCTCTACTAAAAAATACAAAAAACTAGCCGGGCGAGGTGGTGGGCGCCTGTAGTCCCAGCTACTCGGGAGGCTGAGGCAGGAGAATGGTGTAAACCCGGGAGGCGGAGCTTGCAGTGAGCTGAGATCCGGCCACTGCACTCCAGCCTGGGTGACAGAGTGAGACTCCGTCTCAAAAAATAAAAATAAAATAAATAAATAAATAAAATGAAATATAAGAATTATAACTCTACAATTTTTAGAAGAAAATATAGGAATAACTTACCTATAACATCAAACACATGAGCAACAAATTTAAAACCACAGAAAAATGAGACTACGTTAAATTTATCTCCACACATTAACATAAACACTTAGTAAGAGTCCCATGTAGGAAGCACAAAAGCAAAAAATTAAAAATTATGTATTTGACAAAAGTCAACATTTCAGAATAAACAATTCCAAAAAATCAACAAAGAATAAGTAACATGATTAACAAATAGACAACAGATAAAAATGTTCCTCCAAAGATTAAATACATATAACAATGAATGAGAAAATTTCTAATTTTTAGAATAATGTAAGGCAAAAACACAATAGGTTATTATTGTTCATTAATTAGGATGGCCAATATCAAGCAAAAAAAATGTTGTAATTAATGTAGAGAAACTGAAACTCTTGTGTACTGTTGGCAGGGAAAAAGTGATGCAACCACCTGAAAAAAATGTATGGAGGTTCCTCCAAGAACGAAAAATGAAGTTATTATATGAGCCAGTAATTCTACTCCTGAGCACCTATTCAAAATATCCAAAGTATATCGGAAAGAAATATTTGTACATCCATATTATTGCAACAATATTCACTGTATTAGTTTATCCTCATATTGCTATAAATACTTGACACTGGATAACTTATTTTTAAAAAGAGGTTTAATTGGCTCACGGATCTGCAGGAGGCATAGCAGCTTCTGTTTCTCAGGAGGCCCCAAAAAGCTTCCAATCATGGTAGGAAGCAAAACAAGAGTAAGTCATCTCACACAGTAGGAGCAGAAGCAAGAGAGAGTGTGGAAGAAGGTGCTTTTAGAAAATGAGATCTCTTCAGTTATTAAAAGAAACCTGCAGAACTCTTCATTGGTTTTCCTTTACCTAATGATTTCTGTGAAGTGAGACTTGTGTAGTGGGAAGAAGGAATCAGACACTCTACCTGCCACCCTGCATGTGTGTGCACTTGCACACATGCTGTCTACATGTAATCTACTCCCTTTACTTTCCTTTGAAACTGGTAAGGTTAAAATAGGGGAGAAATCCTACATGTTGCAATGATAGCTTTTTGGAAAATTTAAGAAATCAAACTTTGCAGGCTCTCCATCTTGATTTATGCTTGAGTTGTTATGTGCCATATTTGCTTTGATTACCAGAAGTTTTACTAAAATGTTGAAGAAATAATTCACTTTCATCTGCTTCCTAGATTTTGTGCATCTCAGTTCATAAAGCAACGCCTGTTGATAGCATAGTTTTCTAAATGCTGCAAAGCCATTACCACTACAAAGAAGTTTGAATGAGGGATTTTTTTCTTTGTTAAAATAGTTCATGTTTCTGTAGAAATTTCACTTTTAGATTGAACTGCAATGGATAAGCTATCAAAAATAAAAAGAAAATGATATCTCAGGAATAATTATTCACTATGGCAAAGACAGTACACCAAAGTGGATGGTGCTAAGCGATTCATGAGAAGCCAACCCTATAATCCAATCACCTCCCATCAGGCCCCACCTATATTAGGGCTTACAACTTGATGTGAGATTTGAATGGGGACACAGATCCAAACCACATTATTTACAAAAGCCAAAACATGAAAAAACTCAAACATCCTTCAACAGCTGAATAATTTAAAAGGATGTGGCTTATACATACAATAAAAAATTATTTAGACACAAATGAAAATATCTTGTCAGATGCTACAATATGGATAAATCTTAAAGCCATTATTTTAAGTGAAATAAAACACTAACGAAGTGACAGTTTATGAGGTTCCACTTATGTAAGATATTTTATGTAGTAAACTCCTAGAAAACGTAAGTAGAAAATTGCTTGCCTATAGTTAGGGTTGTGAAACCCCAGTGGAGTCAAAGATCAAGGGGGTTGATTAGGAAAAAGCAGGCCCTCACCAAGTGGCCAACTCAAGAGCCCATAGACATGGCTACAGACAAGGAAATGATGCACGGAGTTTGGTCTTACTGAGGATTCCAAAGCAGTTCTGTAACCTCTCTCAAATTCAGTCTCAGCTATAGTCCAGAAGTGGTCCTTCCCATCAAGAGACCTGCAGGAAGACACAGCCAGCCATGGCCCTGGAGGGAGGCCTGCAGATCCTGGCCTCAACTGTGGTCCCTGAAGCAGCCCTGTGACTCAGTTCTAGCCATATGTAGTCACAGTCTGTGGCCATTCGTACACACTCAGAGGCCCACAGAGAGACCTGTAAAAACTGTTCCCAGGTAGTCAGCAAAAGCCAAACCCATTCATACACCTGGTATTTGGGCCATAATATGCAGACAAACTTCAAAACCCTAGCCTACTGCCTGCCATATAGATTAATGTCCTCAAGGAAATCTAATCTTTCCAGGGCCCAGAAAGAATCCATAACTGTCCAAATCTCTGGCAATACAACCATCAAACGCAGAACGCACAACAGACCCAGCATCACCCTTGTGACCCAACTACAACCCTTCTCTGCAAACCCAGAGGTAATCTCATCAGCCTGGGGACCCAACAAAAGGAGATGTTTACCTGCCAAAAAAATAGATCATAGAAACTGTAAATCATTGTTAAATCCTTAAAATATACAGACACAGGGTTGCTTCAGGGACCACAACTGAGGCCCAGATCTACAAGCATGCTTCTAGGACCACAGCTTCTATCTTAACATATTACCAAAAGTTTGTATCAGAACAATTAGGTAAGGAAAAGGAGAACAAGGCTCTCCTGCTTTCAAAAGAAGTAAAAATGTTACTGTTTGTAGATAATACAATCATGTATATACATGAAATCCTAGAGTAGAATAACAAAAACTGAATAAAGGCATTCATGAAGGTACAAGGATACATAATCAACATACAAATATTTGTATGTTGTATATCAACATACAAACATACAAATATGTAGATAGTTTTTTGGTTTGTGTTTATGAGGCAGGGTCTTACTACAAGGCCCAGGCTCATCTCAAACTCCTGTGCTCAAGTGATCCACATGCCTTGGCCTCTGTAAGTGCTGGAATTACAAAAATGAACAATATACCTGGCCCAACATACAAATATTTGTTTCATGTCCATAAAGTAACAAAATTTCCAAAAACAGAAAAAATTCAATTTGCAATACTATAAAAAGAAATTCAAAATAAATTTAACCAATGAAATAAAAAATTTATACACTAAATACAAGATATAAAATCTAGTTTATAACAATAATTTTAGACACTAAATACAATAATGACAAAACTGAAGCAGACACAAATAAATAAAAACATATTCCATTAGGATAACAGATACTGTCAAAGTATATTATCGAAAGTGATTTGTAGATTCAAATGGATCCCTACCAAATTTTAGTGGTCTTTTTCACAGTAATAGTAAACACAATTGTAAAATTTAAGTGTAACCTTAAACAACTGTAAATAACCTGAGCCATCTTGAGAAAGAACAAAGCTAGAGTCATCATACCTTCTAATTTTAAACTTTATTTAAAAGTTATAGTAAGCAAAAGAGTATGGTATGTGCATAAATACAGATATAAAAACCAAGGGAACAGAATAGACAGCCCAGAAACAAATCTATGCATACAAGGTCAACTAATTTTGGCAAAGGAACCAAGAATATACGATGCAGAAATTATACTCTTGTCAATACATGGTGCCAGAAAAACTGGATATCCACAAGCCAAAGAATAAAAGTAGATCATTTTCTTACACCATACCCCAAAATTAACTCAAAATGAAACATTTAAATGTAAGATAAAAAACCTTAGAACTCCTGAAGAACACATATGGAAAAGCCCTATTGATAGTGGCCTTGGCAGTAACTTTTTTGATATGCCATCAAAAGCACAGCAACAAAAGAAAACACAAGTGGGACTGTATCAAAGTAAACTGCTTCTGCACAGCAAAGAGAAAGAAAACAAAATTTCTAAAAACCCTACAGGATATAAATATTTGCAAGCGATATATCTGATAAAAAATTTGGGAGGCCAAGGCAGGCAGATCACCTGAGGTCAGGAGTTTGAGACCAGCCTGACCAACATGAAGAAACCCCATCTCTATTAAAAATACAAAATTAGCCAGGCATTGTGGGGCATGCCTGTAATCTCAGCTATCTGGGAGGCTGAGGCAGAAAAATCACTTGATCCCAGGAGGCGGAGGTTGCAGTGAGCTGAGATCGTACCACTGTACTCCAGCCTGGGAAACAAAAGTGAAACTCCGTCTCAAAAAAAGAAAAAAAAAAGTTAATATCTATATCCAAAATGTATAAGGAACTTTTACAATTCAAAGCAAAACAATAATGATGATGATAAGCCATTCAAAAATAGGCAAAAGGTTAGATTTTTTTCCCCCAAAGAAGACATACATACAAGGTAAGTGCTATATGCTGTTGGTGAGATGTAAATTGATAAAGTCATCATAAAAAACAGTACAAAGGACGGGCATAGTGGCTCACACCTGTAATCCCAGCACTTCGGGAGGCTGAGATGCGCGGATCACGAGGTCAGGAGATCGAGACCATCCTGGCTAACATGGTGAAACCCCGTCTCTCCAAAAAAAAAAAAAAAAAAAATTAGCTGGGCGTGGTGGTGGGCACCTGTAGACCCAGCTACTTGGGAGGCTGAGGCAGGAGAATGGCGTGAACCCAGGAGGCGGAGGTTGCAGTAAGCCAAGATCACCCCACTGCACTCCAGTCTGGGCAACAGAGCAAGACTCCGACTCAAAAAAAAAAAAAAATAAAACAGTAAAAAGTAAAAATGGAAATATCATATAATCCAGCAATACCACTTCTGGGTATACTACCAAAGAAAATTAGCACCTTGAAGAAATATCTTCAGCCCCATGTTCATTGTAGCATATTTACAATAGCCAAAATATGGGGGGGGGGGTGTGTGTATATATATACACACCCTGTATCTGGAGGTGTGTATGCTGGAGGACATCATGCTAAATTAAATCAGCCAAACACAGACAGACAAAGAAACTGCTGCTGCTTCTCACTTAGACGGGGAATCTAAAAATGTAAACTCATAAAAAGCAGAAAGTAGAATGGTGGTTGTTGGTGCCTAGGGGTGGGACCATAAGGAGATGTTGTTCAAAGAGTACAAATTTTAGTTATAAGTTGAGTAAGTCTGAGAAATCTAATGTACAATAGCATTAGATTAGCAAAATAGCATTGTGTTTATAGTTAGTAATACTATAATGTATGCTTACAATTTGCTACAACAGTAGGCCTTAAGTGTTTTTATTACCAAAAAAAAAATGGTTATCTATGTAGGTAATAGATGTGCTGATCAACTTGACTATATTTTACAATAAAATATATGCATATCAAATTATTACAAAATATGTG
The DNA here is from genome assembly GCF_047675955.1 of Chlorocebus sabaeus. NCBI lineage: Eukaryota > Metazoa > Chordata > Mammalia > Primates > Cercopithecidae > Chlorocebus > Chlorocebus sabaeus. Next base: position 49,552,084 of record NC_132930.1, on the reverse strand, counting down.
CATATCATTACATTGTAAACATTAAATACAGTTACACTATTTTTACCAGAAAAATCCATATCACACATACACAGATGTACAGTAAGTTCTCACTTAATGTAAAAAACAGGTTCTTGAAAACTGCAACTATAAATGAAGCAGTGTTGCTATATACCAAACATAACTCTTGTTTATATCAATTAAACTCTGGTAAAATTTGTTCGTTTGTTTGAGACAGAGTTCTGCTCATGTCATCTAGACTAGAGTGCAATGGCGTGATCTCAGCTCAATGCAACCTCTGCCTCCCAGGTTCAAGTGATTCTCCGGCCCCAGCCTCCCGAGTAGCTGGATTACAGGCGCCCCCTCACCATGCCCAGCTAACTTTTTTTATTTTTAGTAGAGATGGGGTTTTGCCATGTTGGCCAGGCTGGTCTTGAATTCCTAACCTCGTGATCCACCTGCCTCAGCCTCCCAAAGTGCTGGGATTACAGGCATGAGCCAACGCACCCAGCCCGAAGATTCGCTTTCTAAAATGATACGTTGCTTCACTTAGTTTCCAAGAATCTATCAACAATGTTAAGAATTTACTATACACATATATAACTTATTTAGGTATATGTGAGAGAAACGTATTTTTGTATAGCTATAGATAGATACATCTCAATGACAGAATCTCAGGCTTCCCACTAAATAAGACAAAATTATAACCGTTACTAAGAAACAAGGTAACGATTGAATGCTTAATATTAGCAATGTTCTAAGCTGGTTAATGTCATAGTACATTTAAGAAATCTAGAAGGTGAGTAAATATTTTAATCCAGTGGGGGCCAAACCTTTGAATGAGAGGGCTTTTTTGCTTATCTAAGGTGGTGGATATCACAAAAATTATTCACCAACCTTTTTCTTTAAGTTCATCAGCTATCATTAGTATTAATGTATTTTATGTCTGGCTCAAGACAATTCTTCTTCCAGTGTGGCCCAAGGAAGCCAAAAGATTGGAAACCTGTGCTTTATACTAAATTATAATTTGAAAATTTGCACACACAGAGTTTAAATCACAAATCTCAGTTTATACTAAAACAATAACATTCTGAAGTAACATTACATTTTTTTCATATTTAGGAAAATGCTTGTTCTGATAAACCTGCTGAGTAAGAATTTTTGTAGAATTATATTTGCAACCTCTATAGGATTAAAAATCACTAAGCAGAAAAGATACAACGTCTCTCTCTGGTGTTCCTGGGATTTCTGAACCAAATTCCAATATGTCCACTACTCACCTTACACATTTTAGACACGATACAAAAAGAGTATTTGAAAAAAATACATTGACATAGAGCTCAATATACACATATTCCTATGTCTCCAAAAGCAATGGAACAGTAGTCAGATCATGCAGCCCCTTATAAACGATAAAGTAGACATTGGCTCTCCCTGTAAACTTGAAGGGAGATCACTAAAGAAAAAAGAGAGTTCTTAGAAGATTTAACAGCGTGGGACAAAAGATGTACCTATTCGTGAATATGAAAAAAATGCAGCCTTTTCAGAAATTATTTACATTGGAGAAGAGTTTCCCAAACTACGTTTGAAGGCCTGGCTTCCTTCTTGACCTTGTTCCCCTGGCCTATGTCCTCTCCTTCATACACTGTCACCTACCTGGGTGTTTGGCTACTGTCTCATGTATCTTCACATTGTAGGGCTCCTTTCTTTGCTCCAGAAAGGTGACCAGATCTGGGTTAGAGATAGCAACACCTGTTTTATTTTTAAAAATTAACATGACTACTGTTAGGGATTCTCCAATTACCTACCTAATACTATACTAAGCAGAAAAGATAAATTATGGAAGATCCTAGATAATCCAAAAATTGTTTCCTGACAGAATCCTTAAAATATTTAAGTATTTTAAATCTGTGGGTTCTAAGTTCCACTACCAAGTACTACTGAATCAAAATAAGCAGTGCAAATTGTATTTTAAGATGTGGGAAACAATATTTTATGTCATTGAATTTCAAGAATTACCACTAATCTAGAATGGAGGACACAAACTAGCTCAAGAAAAGAGAAGGTTTACATAAAGATAAAACATCTTAACAATATTCTTTTTTACACCAGAAAACTCCCAATAGTTTCTTAAAGAAAGAAACTGAAATTAATTCACACAAAGCAGAAGCTCCCAAGAGACATTCTACAAAAATAGAAAATCAAACTCTGAGGGAGTATTAGGAATTATGTATTGAAGTTATCCTCACCCAGGGAGACCAGGTTTCTGTAGTTCTCCAACATCACATCTCTATATAAATTCTGCTGTGCAGGATCCAGGCATTTCCACTCTTCTGGAGAGAATTCTATGGCCACATCCCTGAATGTTAAGTGTTCCTGAAAATATATATGTATCAAGTGACAGAGGTCTTAATTTGACTACAGGTGAAATGAGGTAAGAACTAGTTCTGACATGTGACTGACTGGGATTATCTGACAAAATAACTTTCAACACAGTAATGTTCTCTAAAGTATTCTATAGCTCCACGGAAAAAGGAAGGCATTCCAACAGTTCCTGTTCCTGCAATAAAAATAATGGGCTACACTGACCTGCCCCTACCAAAACCGAGAGTAGGCCCTGTGACCTCCTGGAAAAAAGATTGAACTCACTTCTCATGAAAGTATCTGGAATACCTCACACTTGACCTTGGCCTCGCTGTAACATGCAAGGAACTCAATTTAAAAATCAGAAATGTTTCCACCCAGAACAACAGACGGGGTCTGTGGGGAGGGCACAAGTGATTTCTCTTCAAATTGTACATGTGATCCTACTGGAAGACTGTGCTGAGAGTCACTTAGCTAAGCACTGCCTCTCAAGCTTCAATGCGCATAATAATTATTTGATATTCTAGGCCTCACTGTAACAAAATTTTGCAGGTTTGAAGAGTTCATGAATTAGCTTCTTATAGCAAGTCTTCTGTTAATGCTGATGTTCCTCCACCTAGACACCTTATATTACCACTCGGCTAGAGAAAGCAGGCACAGCACAGTCCCTTACCCCAACAACCTTATCACAACACAAATACTTTTCATCCCAAGACAAGACCACAAATCATCATCCTGAAGCATTAGCATTCTCTGCCGGATGTTTAAAGTTTACAGAGGCTGGAGATGGTGTCAATGTCTGAGTAAGTCTGCATTTGAAAAACAACATGTGGTCCAGGTGCAGTGGCTCATGCCTGTAAATCCCAGCACTTTGAGAGGCAGAGGCGGGGGGATCACAAGGTCAGGAGTTTGAGACCAGCCTGGCCAATATGGTGAAACCCCGTCTCTACCAAAAACACAAAAATTTGCTGGGCATGGTGGCACATGCCTGTAATCCCAGCTACTCAGGAGGCTGAGGCAGAAGAGTCACTTAAATCCAGGAGGTGGAGGTTGCAGTGAGCCGAGATCACGCCACTGCACTCCACCTGGGCGACACACTGAGACTCCATCTCAAAAAAAAAGAAAGAAAGAAAGAAAAAGAAAAAAGAAAAACGTGCGCCTGCATTAATGCGATATTGATGGAGCACATACTATGTACTCAGGAGTATGTCACAGAGCACTGTGCTGAGACAATCACATTATGTGTTAATTCTCAGGACATCCTGGGAGGTGGGCACTAGGTGTCCAATACTTCCCAGGATTTAAATGCAGGGCCCAAAATTACCATTTCCTTTCCATTTTCCTACCACTGATTTGTTTTTTAAAGGTATAGAATAACCACTCAATATAAATACATCACAAAGAAACAAAGGATGTATTAAATGCAATTCAGAGAAATTTATTTTTGTGTTTGTATTTAAGATTTGTGGGAAAAAAAAAACAAACAAACACTAAAACTGCAGAGATGACAGGTTGCTGGATGAGATGTCTCCAGAAACACTGGCTTTAATTGTATAAAAAAGGTTTTAGCCGGGCGCGGTGGCTCACGCCTGTAATCCCAGCACTTTGGGAGGCCGAGGCAGGCAGATCACAAGGTCAGGTGACCAAGACCACGGTGAAACCCTGTCTCTACTAAAAATACAAAAAATTAGCCGGGCACGGTGGCGGGCGCCTGTAGTCCCAGCTACTCAGGAGGCTGAGGCAGGAGAACCCGGGAGGCGGAGCTTGCAGTGAGCCGAGATCATGCCACTGCACTCCAGCCTGGGCGACAGAGCGAGACTCCGTCTCAAAAAAAAAAAAAAAAAAAAAAAAAAGATTTTAAGGCCCAAAAGTATACAGCTTTTCCCCATTTACCTGCTTTTGTATTTCAGGAAATTGGGAGCACCAGCTCTGGAGAAGCAGTAGGAGTAGTCACTCCAAACTCTGATCTCTTCTAAGCAATTCCGAGAGATTTCAGTGTGGGGTCATACCTGGACAAGGTTTAGCAGAGGGTGGATCTGGGTAGGGTTAGGACAGAGAGTGGGCCCTAGATTTCTGTTCTTATGCCACTAAGTTTTTTCAGTTTTGTCTTTTCTAAGCCTGCCCAAGAGAAATTTGATTCCCAGATTTTATGAAATTTTAATCTATTTTAGCCACATCTCTGTGTCTTTAATAACATACAACAAGGAATTTAACCAAATCTCTTATGTTTCCCTAGAGCAATTATATTAGAAGCTAAATATTTATTCTTAGCAAGGTGAAAACAATACTAACAATAACAACTTCTGTCAATGAATACTCTTTTCAGGTGGTGGCATAAAAACTCACAAAACAATAAAAGGGAAGTAGCGCAAATGAAGCTTAAGTGTCCTGTACAGTTTCCATCTTTGTACTGAACACATGATGCTGAATTCAATCATTTATTCATGTGCTCCAGACTGCAAGTTCCTTGAGGGTAGGGACCACGACCACTTCATCTCTTTTTCTAATGGACCATATAAAATAGAAGCAATTAGCTTATGGATCGGTTTGAGTCTCCAGATCTCACTTTTCACCAAAAAAAAACCTAGAAAACTGGAGTAACTCTTATCTGGGTATAAACCAAGGAGATTCTGTGAGGGGAGGAACAAACCCTGAATGAGTCATTTCTCTTCCTCTAAAATGGGAGCAGAATTAGACCTTGCTGCCATACTGACCCCAGTCTGCACAGGACATCTTCAGATGTCTCAAATACAGATGCTGGTGAGAGTGTCCCCAGTGACCTTGGGCTGATATCCCCATAGTGATCCAGGCAGGAGAGATTCAGGCTCAATTAGTGGGATGCAAACAGAAAATAAAACAGCCCTAGCGAAGCTGCAGATCCTGGATACAGATGTGATAGCCCCTGTCCGTGATCAGCTAACTCTGAGGCGAAGGGAAGGACAAAACTACTCTACTCCAGTAACACAGTTTACAGGGAGGCATAGCTGTGATTTTGGCTCTGAATATTTTGTGGCCCTGAACTCCCACTGCTAAGGTGCTTTTTTACAGGTAACAGATTCTGCCTCAGGATTCTGTTCATACCAGAAGCCTCCCACACAACTATAGCAGGTTACTGGACAAGATCTGGAAAACTCAAAGGGCTCCACCTAGGATGACCTCTCATGATGCAGAAAACGTCTTCTATGAGTTTTCTTTACGTCTTCAGCCCAAAGTCTGGTCCTGTCTTGTGAATCCTAGGCAGAGGTTGGCTTTTATGTGCATATTCTAGGTGGGATCAATGTGCCTCAGCATTCTTAGGGATTATAGCAAGCAGAGCAAAACCAGAGGAAAGATTCTCTCATGGAGGCTCCTTCAACACATTCTAAAGAATATTTTGACCTAAAAGGAAAAACCTGGGGTAAACATAAGTAGAGAGTTTATTTGAGCCAAAGCTTGAAGATGCAACACAGGAATAAAGCTGCCCTGAATATACACTCCAATTAGAAGCAGTTACGAGTATACACATATATATACACACGTATATATATACATACATGTGTATGTATACATGTGTGTATATATACACATACGTGTATATACACGCGTGTATATATGTATAGATACATACATATATAGATACATACATATATATAGATACATACATATATATATATATATATATATATATTTTTTTTTTTTTTAAAGAGACGGAGTTTCGCTCTTGTTGCCCAGGCTGGAGTGCAATGGCATGATATCAGCTGACCGCAACCTCTGGCACCTGGATTCAAACGATTATCTGGCCTCAACCTCCCAAGTAGCTGGGATTACAGGCATATGCCACCGCGCCAGCTAATTTTTTTTTTTTTTTTTTTAGTAGAGATGGGGTTTCACCATATTGGCCAGTCTGGTCTCGAACTCCGGACCTCAGGTGATCCGCCCGCCTCCGCCTCCCTAAGTGCTAGGATTACAGGCGTGAGCCACCATACCCAACTGACGAGTATATTTATAAAGGCAAAAAGGGAGGCAGAGAGGGAACTGATAGAAAGTTGTCAGAAATTCTTAATGACTTATAGAAGTGGTTAGTGATTGGCTATATAAATTAACACATAAGGTGTGGGTTATAGTGTCCAATATGAAATTATTAGGTTAATTTATAGCCATTTGTGGCCAGGCATGGTGACTCACGCCTATAATCCCAGCACTTTGGGAGGCCGAGGTGGAGGGATCAAGAGGTCAGGAGATCAAGACCATCCTGGCTAACACGGTGAAACCCCATCTCTACTAAATAATACAAAAAATTAGCCAGGTATGGTGGTGGGTGCCTGTAGTCCCAGCAACTCAAGAGACTGAGGCAAGAGAATCACTTGAACCCAGGGGGCACAGGTTGCAATAAGTGGACATCGCACCACTGCACCCCAGCCTGGGTGACGGAGACCCCGTCTCAAAAAAAAAAAAAAGAAAGAAAGAAAAAAAAAGTGTATAGCCATTTGTGGCAACAGACCACAATTTCAAAAGACATAGTTCAAAGAGGGGAACAGTACATGACTACGGTCTCATTTTAACATATTATTGGGTCTGATCATTAAAATAACTTGTATTTCTCAGATAAAAGTTGTCCTCTCAAATCCCAAGACATAAATTCAGAATTTGGAACTGCACATTTAAGACTTGGAGGACTGGTGAGCTATGCACATTTGTGGGCATTTGGGCAAAGGGAGAAGGGAGTTGAAGTTCTCAGGTTTAATCAATGCACATGTGGGATCCTGATTGGGATTACGGGCCCCATGACAGAATCAGTGTCAGATTTGAAGATGCCAGGCACACCGACGAAGGAGGAATAACTGATTGCAGTACTCAAAAGTTATTTTTGTAGAAATCCAGTATAACTGTTATAGAAGGGACTGTAGATCTCGAATTGAAGGAGAGACCATACTGTTTCCAGATTTGGGGAGTACTTTGCTGCACTTTGTGCACCTTGCCACCAAATTGTGGGTTGTGAGTGGAATCCTGAGAAAGGTTTTTCTCTAAAGTGAAACCTAGAGGGCACTTGTGTATAATGTCTGGTGATTCTGGACAGTGTGTGGAAAATAGAACTAAAAGCAAAATCATCTCCAATCCTAAAAAACTGTCCACAACAGAGAAGAAAATGTTTTCTTACATAATTAAACCAAAATGTGATGTGCATCATAGGCAATCTACTACAAACATAGAAACTCACCATAATTCTCAAGTAGAAGACATGACAGCACCATTTGTCATATACAGCTTATTGTAATTTTACCTAGTAATCTGAGAACTCATCTGGGTTTTCTAATTGGTAATATTCATAGAAAAAATAAACTTCCAACATCTTCATGGCAAGGAGGTAGATTTGCAATGTGAGGCTAGGTACCTGCTGAAGGCAGCCTCCTACTCGCCTACAGAAACTGGGGGATAGGGTGTATGTTCTTGCTATTTACATTTCAAAGCAATAGTTTCCAGGTCCTAGATAAAGACGTTTGACTCAAAAAAGACGAATGACTTACTTAACTGATAAAAATGATTTATACAAATTTTAAAGAAGCAGAGAAAATACGTAAACATAAAAGTTTTCAAGACGGGTGCAGTGGCTCACGTCTGTAATCCCAGCACTTCAGGAGGCCGAGGCGGACAAATCACTTGAGGTAAGGAGTTCGAGACCAGCCTGGCCAACAAGGTGAAACTCCCTCTCTACTAAAAATACAAAAATTAGCCGGGCGTGATGGTGCAGACCTGTAATCCAGCTACTCAGGAGGCTGAGGCAGGAGAATTGCTTCAACTTGGGAGGCAGAGGTTGCAGTGAGCCGAGATCACAGCACTGCACTCTAGCCTGGGCAACAGAGTGAGACTCCGGCTCAAAAAAAACAAAACAAAAAAAGTTTTCAAACTAAATGCTTTAAGAAAAGGGAGAAGAGCAAAAAATTCTTCCCTCATTCTAAAGAAAGACCATTAAGCCACGTCTAACTTGGGTTTGCTCCTACAGCAGTCAGGTTTAAAGGCATGGTCTTGAACTCACTAATGTCTGAATTCTCGTACGCAAGTGACAGATGGACTTGGGCACACTGTGGGCACAGAAAAGAGGATTTGTGAGGAAGAAAAAAGCAAAAGAGAGAAAGGAGCTATCAAGAGTAATGGCTGCGGGCAGGGCAGGACTGACTAAAGGACTGTGCTACAAGTGCAGGCCCAGGCAGGGCTACCATCTGACTGATTGTCGGGTCTATAAAGGCAGAGATTAGGATCAGGTGGTCCAGAAGCCTGGGTGAGGTAGGGAAACAGGTTCCTGCTACAGATCCAGTGTCTGGGGTTCAAATGAGCCAGGAGTCTTCCGGGCACTGTGTGTGTTCTTGGCAGAACACCCTAGGAGCGAAGCTGTCATGGGCACAATTCCTGAGGGTAGAACCCTGGTCTGGGAGGAGTGGGGCAATGTGAATGCCCAGTGAGCGTCCTGGGTAGTGGGTTAGCATTAAGTGGGGGCTGGCAGCAGGATGAAGGGAAGGGGTGTTTCTCAGAATTCCTTTCCTCTAAGTTCCCAGTCCCTTTTCTCCCCGGCAGGAGACCTGGAGGAATCCGACAGTGCCCAGCAGGACCGCGCATGTGCAGAACCCACTGGCACCTCCCGCAGACCCCAGACATCTCCCTCCAGCCCAGGCTCAGCCATGTCTTTCTTCTGACAGAAAACCTGAGGAGTTTCCTCAACACCCTTCAACACTCCAACCTCAACGGGCCGTCCAGCAACTCACTAACGACCCCACCCAGAGTCAGCGCAGACCCACAAGCTCAGCGCTCTTCCCGCAGCTGCCCCCCTGCAGACGCCAGTCCCTGCCTCTGGACACCCGTCTTCATTTCTGAACGTCTGCAACAAACCAGGGGCGCCCACACCTTCCTCAAGTTCCATAATGTGGCAGAACCACTCACAGAACTCAGCGAAGCGCTGTGCACACGCCACCAGCGTATTCTAAAAGATGCCACTCAGGAACAGCCACGCGGAGGAGGCGCTCAGGGCAAGGGGACCGGTGGGAAAGTTGGGGCGGGCGGGTGAATGGCTTCCCTTCCTCACACACCTCACAAAGGCCTTTCCTTCAAAACCCGCTGGCAGCCTCCAAACCACGAGCCATGGCTGGCGCTGTCCCATTAATGAGTCCTGTTTCCTCACATGAACTCTATGTTTTGACGGGGCCTCGATCTCATTCCGAAAAGGGTAAAGAAGAAACGGGACCCCGGACAACAGCTCTTCCCACGCGGTGCCCCCGCACGCCGCGCCGGCGTCTTCCCGGTGAGCTCCTCACCCCACAGCCCGGGGAAGGTGCGGGGCTGCGGGCGCAGAGCTGAAGAAGGAGGGCTGCAGGCTGGGCAGAGCCGCCGTGCGGGGACCGACAGGAGCCCGGGACCCTCACGGGAGGGGACTGAGGACCAAGGGCTGAGTGGGAACTCCACTCCCAGTCTTGGTCCCGCCGCCGCCATTTCCAGCCGGTTCCGATGAGGCCTCCCCAGCCTCGGGACGCCCTGCCCCGCACACTCACCATTTCCCCACTTCAAGTGTGTCACGGAGTCTCAGCTACGAATCATCCAATAAGCGCAAGTCTCAGAGCGACGGAGCCTGAAGCTATGCCCGAATCACCGAGGCCTCCCTGACCGGTGGAAGCAGGACGGTGAGGCCCTAACCGACCTCAAGCTGGAGCGAGAGGCAAAAGCCGCGCCTAATCCCCGATTCCGCCCCCTCCTCTCCCGCTGCGCGCCTGATTGGGCACTTCTCAGTCCAGCGCTCTGATTGGATACGACACCAAGCTCCACACCCTCAGAATTTGAGTGACATAACTTGCCACCAAACAGTGCACTTAATGAGGCAAGAGTGACAGACTCGTGCTTCCATGTATTTTCAGTCAGGGCTTTCTCTCTGCGGCTACGCTTGGCTCTGTTGGGGGTTCATTTTTAACCTTCTGGTGTGTAATGTTACGTCCATTTACAAATTGTACAGGCACGCGCGCGCCACACACTTGTTCACAAATGGAAACAATATAATGGCAATTATTATATTTCAGATTTCATAACCTCTCTCCTTTGGTCTTTTGAGTAGGACACCTGAGATTTTAAGAGGGACGCAATCCTTTAAAAAATAAAATGTTAGCTATTTGTGAATTTTCCATTTTTTATTAGCCACATCAAAAATAATAAAAAGAAACAAGTGAAATTGTTTATCATAATTTTAACCTATTGTATCCAAAATGTTGTTTTAATATGTGATCAATATATAATTAGAAATAAAGTATATTTCTGATCTCATTCGTCTAAACTCACTGTGTATTTTATGTTTGCGGCACATTTTACTTAAAATCAACCACATTCCAGGTACCCAGTGCCTACATATGGCAGGTGGCTGCCACATTGAGTGCAGCCATGACGGCTCTGACCTCAAGGAGGCGACGGCCTGAACACCTCTCTTCTCCTGCAAGTGAGGGAACAGCCTCTCTACCAACTTTTCTCCTCAGGCTCAAGGATGGGTGGGACAGTGCCCCCAAAGAGAGCCTGGACTGCAAGCTGAGAGTGTCCACGTGAAGATCACTGTCTCCCAGTTGCAGTTTGGTGCCAGTGTGGTGGTCTCCTCAGTTCAGCCAGGCCTGGGCTCTCTTCCCATGACCAGGAAGAATAAGACATACAGACACCAGAGAGTGAGTAAAGCAGAGTAGGATTTATTAAGCAAAAGGAAACCTCTCAGCAGCAAGAGGGGACATGAAAGCAGGTTGCCAGAAATGGGGCTGAGTTCTCGGTCTTTTATGGGGCAAGAACAAGGAAGTCTTCTGTGGGTTCTGCCCAAATGGGAGAGGTAAACTTCCCCTATAATAGTGTTACATCTGAGCATGCCTGGGATTGACCACAATGACTCCATCTTAGTTATTACCCATGAGTGCCCAAGCGAAACCCATAGCAGGTGGAAAGGGTGAAGCTAAAACCAAAATACTTATGTCATGTTAGGTAACATTATAAGGAACTTGGTCAAGTTAGACATTGAGGTTGATTTATTACACCTGGGCCTAAGTTGGGACAGTCCCTTCTGATCAACATCCTGGCATAAGAGGAAGTTCTTAACCACATTTCTTCCCACTAGCTACAGGGGTGGTGCATGTGCGGTCCCGTGGGTGTTTTTCTTCTCGGGAGACCCTCCCTCCCTATCTTCCTAACCAGCTTCTGACTGCCTCCTCTCTCAGGGGTTCCTCTTCCTTTTAAATATCAGACAGTAAACAAGGAATGATGGGGCCACAGGAAGAGAGAGCACCATGTCTTCAGATCTCTTTACAGCCTTGCCCTCCAAAGTTTAGATGTGGAGGGAATAGATTAAAGGCAAACTTCTGGTTTTGCTATTTATCTTTGTACTTAACGGTCAGGCTGTAACTGTGTGTTTTTCTTCTGTGGTGTGGGGCACTGTGTGAGTTTAAGCACCAATCACATGCATCCACATCTACCTGTACTTCTGTTCCCAGAAGGAAGGCCGTGAGTGTGAGTTGTCCAGGTCCTTGACATTTTGAACAAAGCATTGAACAAAATGCAAAATGGAACAAAACACATGAAAGAAACAGCAAAAGCAGGGGTTTATTAAAGCAAGAAATCACTCCACAGGGTGGGTGTGGGACCCAGCAAGCAGCTCAAGGACCTGGTTACAAAGTTTTCTGGGTTTTAAGTACTCCTTTTGATATCCCTATCAGCTACCCCTTATCTGGATGAAAGATTTGGTCCCTGGCTAATCAAAGGCTGAGGTGAATTGGTACCCTATGCTGATGAAGGCATGGCCTGTGCTTGGCCCACAGCCACTCCAAGGCACTCTCCTTTTCTATCAGAGAACTGGTGCCAGGGGGAGGGTTGTAGTGATAGTTGCCTTTGATCCTTTGCTACTTGGGTGTAGATGAGGTTTCTCCTTTTGGTTTAGATGTAGGAAGTTCATAGTAATTGGCATTAGGTTCCTTGCTCCCAGACCTTGGTGTTTTTTCTTTTAGGAAGTCAGCACGAATTGGCCTTAAGTTCCCTGCCTCCAGACCCCATTATCCTGCCTCACTTCTCTATAAGTCAATACCATGTTACAACAAATTTAACTTTAAGTAAAGGAAACACAAAATCAATACTTACAGGGTGCCAAGCATTTGCAGGTTATTTGTAATCAATCTGTCCTGGAATCCTGGAATCCTGTCTTTAATGGGTGTATATAATACTAAGCTATAACTGCATAACAATCAATCCCAAATCATACTAGTTCAGGATTAAGCTGGTTAGAAATTTAGACTGGGCTCAGCTGGGCCATTCTTCTGGGCTCAGTTTGGCTCCTACAGGTGTGAGTGGTCAGCTGCTGGTGAATTAGGTGGCTCTGCTTCTGGGAGTGAGCTGTCTGTAAACTGAGGCACTTTGGCTTTTCCCAGCATGCTATTTCATCCTCCAGAAAATTAAAATGAGCTTGTTCTCATAGAGATGGAAGAATTCTGAATAAGATAACAGAAGCATTTAAGACCTTTTGAACCTGGGCCCCAAACTGGCACACTATCACATGCACAGCTTCGGCCTGTGCAAATAAGTCAAGAGAGATTCAAGTTTGGGAAACAGAATCTGTCTCTTGATGGGAACAACTATAAAAGTCATTTCCAAGAACATGAATAAGAATTTTTTTTAATTGCTGTTTTTGCAATCAATTTTATCATGAGTTTTCTTGTAGATGTGGCTCATATAACTGCCCCACAGCTACCAAGCAGCTGGCTTGGACTCAGGATCGATGCTTCCCTAACTCTGAAGCCCATGCACCTCCATAGACCACACTACTCAGCCAGCTTTTCGTGTCCTTCAAGGGGCTGGAGAGTGACACTTCTGAAATAGAAGCAAGATTTTTTTTTTTTTTTTTTTTTGAGAATCTCATCCCATCCACCCCTTACTCTTCACCATTGGAAATAATTCACTTCAGGGAAAGGTTCTGAAGTCTCTTGGAAAAACGAAATAATTTGAGGAAATTGCTGAGCATTGGGTTTAGGAAAGTAATGCCCAACGTTACATTTTTAATTTATCACAGGAGAAATTTGAAAACACCTATAATGCACTCAACATAGCGGCAAACTCTTTATTTTTTGTATTTGTTGACTATTTATGATTGCTAATATAGACTAAATCAAATTATTGTTCCTGAAACAACTTTTGCTCTGAAGGCAAGTAACATAGCAATATGGCTGCTGATATTTTTCCTGCTGCAATTTAGCCAATTAGCAGAGTATGCTTCGAAGGGCCAAGATGTTTTCTAAGACTCTACATTTAGGAACAGTTATAGGGCAAATGCCCAGAGCACACACAGAAATCACACACAACCAGTGCCTTCGTCACCCAGAATCAATGCTTCTCACCCTTGGATGCATATTAGAATAGCCTGCTGTGCGTGTGGGTGGTGGTTCCTCACCCTGAATCAATGCTGGTCTCCCTTGGATGTATATTAGAATAGCCTGCTGTGCATGTGGGTGGTGGTATTTAAAGTTCCCAAACCCAAGCTGCAAGGGAATAATTAAGCCAGAATCTCTAGAGTGAGACCCAGGCAACGGTGTGATTTAAAGCTCTCCAGGTGATTACAATATGCAACCACACTCCCAAATGTCTACTGTAAACCAACATCTTTCGGAGAACCAGTTGAAAACATTTCTCAAATTAATGTAAAAAGTGTTTGCTGTTGAGTTGTACCCTTTCAGTCTTACCTGTATTATCTACATTCTTTCCTTTGCAAAACTGACCTCTGCTACTTGTTTTCTTCCTGATTCAAACCAGTTCCACAAACACTGAGTGCACACTATGTGCAGCCCAGGGTGCTAGGTGGATATTGTTGTGGAGGAAGGACTTTGCTGTAAGAAATTTACATTCCCCAAAACTAAAACCATGCTACTTACTCAATTGATGTAATAAATGAAAGACTGAGGGGGACTCCCAAAGGTCAAGACATGTATACATACCTTGGAATATTAATATCTATCTCATGATGACTCAGTGTAAATGCTCCACTTCTTTCTTTCTTTTTTTTGATATGCAGTCTCACTCTGTGCCCAGGTTGGAGTGCAGTGGACCACACCCGGCCAATCAATGCCCCACTTTCAAACAAAACAATACAAAACATTGCTACTATTCTGAAATATTAAGTTAGAATTAAATATGTAATATTTACATTTTTATTGATGTATAACATGCATACAGAAATGCATCCACAGTGAAGTATTAATGTAATGCTCAACAATTTACAACAAAGCTAATACATTTGTGTAACTATAGAATAGAACTACCCTTGTTTTTGTGCACAAACCACTTCCTCTTTTCCTTCCCCCCAAATCTAGCCACAATCTTAGAGCTAATGTTATAGATGGTTTGTCTTTTTAGACAAGTCTTTTATTAGAGAATATTTTAAACTTATACACAGTAAGCAAAATAATATAATAGGCTGATGCTCAACCTCAACATCTACTAATTATGTCTCATTTATGTTTAATTTCTACTTCACTCCTTCCCCATCCCTACTTTTTTTTTTTACTTTTTTTTTTTTTTTTTTTTTTTTTTTTTTGAGACGGAGTCTCCCTCTCCTTGCCCTGGCTGGAATGCAGCGGGGTGATCTGGGCTCACTGCAAGCTCCACCTCCTGGGTTCACTCCATTCTCCACCCTCAGCCTCCCAAGTAGCTGGAACTACAGGCACCCACCACCATGCCTGGCTAATTTTTTGTATTTTTAGTAGAGATGGGGTTTCACCATGTTACCCAGGATGGTCTCAATCTCCTGACCTCGTGATCGGCCCACCTCAGCCTCCCAAAGTGCTGGGATTACAGGTGTGAGCCACTGCGCCTGGCCTCCCATCTCCACTTTATTATTGTTTTTAGTTATTTTCTGTAAGATAAGATGTATATGCATTGAAACATACAGTCTTTACTGTACCTTTTTGACAAATCAATACATCCATATAAGCTTTTCTCTTTTAATCATAGAATTACTGCCACTTAGCAATTATTAATGTGCATGTGAATCACCTGAAAATATTTGAAATAGAGATTTTGATACAATACATCTGGGTTTTGTCTGGAAATGTGTATTTCTGACAAAGTACAGATCCATAGAGCACATGGTAACCACAAGGTCTCTTTTGTCTAAAGTGTATAAAACTTGATGAATAAAATTAAGAAAAATTGACCTCGGATAAAGGAACAAATCAAAACGCATGTGCAATACACTATCTGTAGGAGCATTTTGTCAACGATGACTCACAGTCATATGTGACCTTTACTGAACTGCCCAAAATTCAGTGATTTATACCAAGTGCACGTAAATTTCATAGTTTCCTATTAAAATTATATTTAATGCCTTTACAAAATCTAACAGTTTTCTTATAAAATTAGGTAACAATATTTGATATGACATTATAAGTTCCATTTATATTAAACTTAAACTTACTATAATATTAAACTTGATATGACATTATAAGTTCCATTTATATTAAACTTAAACTTAATAATTTTATTAGACAGGGTCTGTGTGTCTTCCACTAGATATCCTTTTGGCTTCCAGCATTTGCACAGGCACCACAGCTGAGAAGCACAGGACAGATTCACTAGACACAGGATGTTCCCTGCATCTTTATCTCTCAGTTCATCAGTCAACCAAGTCAGGTGAGAACTGAGGTCATGTATTTGTTAGCATAAAGTGTCTCATGGACCCTCTCTTTAGAGGGAAAAGAGACTAGAAGTTTATTCTGGGAGCAGTTCCTGGGACACAGGCTAAGCTGCCTAAGGAGTGAGGATTCTGTCCAGCAGGTACAGACTTCTCAGAAGAGAAAGATGAGGCAGCCATTCTGAACCTGGAGCTCCATCGCCCCTTGTCCCATCTCATTAAGACAATTCTGAGGGGTTGTTCTGGAACATGTCTGGATGGTGGCAGTTAAAAGACAGTATGGGCTTTGATGGGACTTGGGTAAGATCTGTCAAGGGAAGGTAGGAGGCCAATGCTCAGCATTTGAGTTTGTGTTCTTGAGGACAATGGGTTGCCATTATAGGCCCAAGTCCATTTTCACTAAAGAGTAGGCTAGAGAGTTTGCATGGCTCCCAGATTCCATTTATGATTATTTCAAGGGTTGGGGTCAGGAAGGGTCTAAGTCTCAATATCTTTGGGAAATTCTGGAAAGTCTGTTTTGGAAACCTGGAAAGAACTCTTGCCTGGTGCCTGAATGCTTGATTTGCTGTTCTGCATTGATATATTCTTGGCAGCCAGATAGCCAGGTTTGCATTCACACCGATAGAGCTGTGAGTCAGAGGCTGAAGTGGCCAGGACAAGTGTCTTGGTGGCAGGCTAGGGTACATTATGATAGCAAACTTCAAGACTGTTTACATGCAGCTTGGCAATCAGGGTTGAGTCCTAGCCCAAGTGCTTAGATGCAGCATGGGGCCTATCAATAAATCCACCACCAATCCTTCAGCTGTCTATGAGGTAAAAGAGAGCCCAGTTCATGTCTTGATGGAGGGGCTCTACCAGGTGTTTAGATGACACCCTGGATTTCTTGACTTCTGATTTACTTATTAGAACAGATTTGGGACAAATTTATTCTTGGATATGTGAACAGTCATTACCCTGCTAGGATAATGTGGGACAGATTGCATTAAAATAGAAGGTGTTGGCCGGGCGCGGTGGCTCAAGCCTGTAATCCCAGCACTTCGGGAGGCCGAGATGGGTGGATCACGAGGTCAGGAGATCGAGACCATCCTGGCTAACACGGTGAAACCCCGTCTCTACTAAAAAAAATACAAAAAACTAGCCGGGCGACATGGCGGGCGCCTGTAGTCCCAGCTACTCCGGAGGCTGAGGCAGCAGAATGGCGTAAACCTGGGAGGTGGAGCTTGCAGTGAGCTGAGATCTGGCCACTGCACTCCAGTCCGGGGCGACAGAGTGAGACTCCGTCTCAAAAAAAAACAAACAAACAAACAAACAAACAAACAAACAATAGAAGGTGTTAGAAACCCCTGACAATAAGGAGAAAAATCACAAATTCAATTAAAAAATACACAGAAGTTATTTTTTAAATTATACATTAAAAGAAGTTGGCCGGTCCGGTGGCTCACGCCTGTAATCCCAGCACTTGGGAGGCCGAGGTGGGTGGATCACAAGGTTGGGAGATCAAGACCATCCTGGCTAACATGGTAAAACCCCGTCTCTATTAAAAAGACAAAAACAAAATTAGCCGGGCGTGGTGGTGGGCACCTGTGGTCCCAGCTGCTTGGGAGGTTGAGGCGGGAAAATGGCGTGAACCTGGGAGGCGGAGCTTGCAGTCAGCCGAGATTGCACCACTGCACTCCAGCCTAAGCAACAGAGCCAGACTCCGTCTCAAGAAAAAAAAAAAGTAAAAATGGCCATTTTGCCAGGCATGGTGGCTCACGCCTGTAATCCCAGCACTTTGGGAGGCTGAGGCGGGCGGATCACCTGAGGTCAGGAGTTCAAGACCAGCCTGGCCAAGATGGAGAAACCTGTCTCTATTAAAAACACAAAATTAGCCAGGCTTTGTGGCACATGCCTATAGTCCCAGCTACTCAGGAGGCTAAGACAGGAGAATCATTTGAACCCCAGAGGTGGAGGTTGCAGTGAACTGAGATCGTGCCATTGCACTCCAGCCTGGGCAACAAGCGGGAAACTCCCTCTCAAAAGAAAAAACCAAACGCCATTTTTCACAAGGCATCCAACTTCAATGGTGGTTAGAAAAAAAGCTCCAAAATACATGAGTTTTGTCTGGCCATCACTTTGGGAAATTAAATGTTTTCTAATATGGTCCCTTTTTATGAGCAGTAGAAACATACTGTTCATACTTGTAAAGTGTACATAAATGGTCAATAACCTTTTGAAAGATAATTTAAAAATATGTATCAAGAGTTGAAAGGAGCCAAGCATGATAGCTCACACCTGTAATTTCAGCACTTTGAGAGGGGAAGGTGAGTGAATTGCCTGAATCCAGGAGTTCAAGATCAGGCTAAGCTACATGGCAAAACCTCGTATGTACAAAAAATGCAAAAAATGGCCGCTCACGCCTATAATCCTAGCACTTTGGGAGACTGAGGCAGTAAGATCACAAGGTCAGGAGTTCGAGACCAGTTTGGCCAACATGGTGAACCCCCGACTCTACTAAAAATACAAAAATTAGTCGGGCGTGGTGGCATGGACCTGTAGTCCTAGTCACTCAGAAGGCTAAGGCAGGAGAATCCCTTGAACCCAGGAGGTGGAGATTGCACTGAGCAGAGATTATACCACTTCACTCCAGCCTGGGTGACAGAACAAGACTCTGTCTCAGAAAAAAAAAAAAAAGCAAAAAATACCTGGGTGTTGTGGTCTGAGCCTGTAGTTCCAGCTACTTGGGAGGCTGAGGTGAGAGAATCAGTTGAGTTTGGGAGGTATAGGTCATAGTGAGCTGAGATTGTGTCATTGCACTTCAGCCTGGGCAATAGAGTAAAACCACATTTAAAAATAAAAAAGAAGTTGAGAGTTACATGTTCTTGCATAAAGGTTTCTACCTGTTGAAAGGCATCTCATAAGAACACTTGAGCATCTGCACAGAGATGCTCACACTAGCATGTTGTTGGTGGGCTTACACATAATCAATAAATAAAAAGAAACAGAAGTGGAAGTAAAAAAAGAAGGAAAAGAAGGAGGAAGAGGAGAAGAAGGAAGAGGAGGGAAAGAAGAAGAAGAGGAAGAAGAAGATGGAGAGGAAGAAGAAGAAGAAGAAGGAGGAGGAGGAGGAAGAGGAGAATCAGCAGCACACACATATATGTGAATTTTTTTTGGTCATGAACACATAGAAAATATCTTTCTTGACATTAGGAAAGAATTGGGAAAGAATTTTTGGCTAAGTTCCCAAAAGCAATTGAAAGAAAAACAAACACTGACAAATGGGACCTAATTAAACTAAAAAGCTTCTGCACAGCAAAAGAAGCTATCCACAGAGTAAACAGAAAATTTATAGAATGAAAGAAGATATTTGAAAACTAGGCATCTGACAGAGGCCTAATTTCCAGAATCCGTAAGAAATGTAAACAACCAAAAAAGCAAAAAAACAAAATAAGCCTATTTTTAAATAAGCGAAAACATGAACAGATACTTACCAAAGGAGAAATTACAGGCACCCAACAAACATGAAAATATGCTCTGCATCACTAATCATCAGAGCAATGCAAACCAAAACCACAGTGAGATAACATCTCACACCAGTCAGAATGGCTATTACTAAAAAGTCAAAAAAAGACAGATGTTGGTGAGGCTATGGAAAAAATGGAACACCTATACACTCCTGGTAAGAATGTAAATCAGTTCAGCCACTGTAGAAAGCAGTATGGAGCTTTCTCAAAGAACTTAGAACTACCATTTAATCTAGCAATCCCATTACTGGGTATTTATTCCAAAGAAACCCAATTTTTTCTACCAAAAAGCTGTCAATGGATCTACAATTCTGGGGTCTGGAGGATGGTGGCTCTCTTCTCACATCTCCACTAGGTGGTGCCCCAGTGGGGACTCTTTATAGGAGCTTCAACCCCATATTTGTCTTCCACACTGCCCTAGCAGAGGTTCTCCACGAGGGCCCTGCCCTTGCAGCAAACTTCTGCCTGGGCATCCAGAAATTTCCATACATTATCTGAAATCCAAACGGAGGTTTCCAAACAACAATTCTCAACTTCTGTGCACCTGCAGGCTCAAAACCAGGTAGAAGATGCCATCCTCTGAAGCAATAGCCCAAGCTATACCTTGGCCCCTTTAAGTCACAGCTGGAGTGGCTAAAACACAGGGCACAAAGTCCCTAGACTGCACACAGCAGAGGTACCCTGAGCCTGGCCCACAAACCATTTTTTTATTCCTAAACCTCCTAGCCTATAATGGGACAAGCTGTCACAAAGGTCTCTGACATGCCCTGGAGAAATTTTCTCCATTGTCTTGGTGATTAACTTTTGGCTTCTCGTTACTTAAGCAAATTTTTGCAGCTGGCTTCAATTTCTCATCAGAAAATGGGATTTTCTTTTCTATCACATTGTCAGGCTGCATATTTTCCAAACTTTTATGCTCTGTTTCCCTTGTAAAACTGAAAGCCTTTAACAGCACCCAAGTCACCTCTTAAATGCTTTGTTGGTTAGAAATTTCTTCCACCAGATACTCTAAATCATCTCTCTCAAGTTCAAAGTTTCACAAATCTCTAGGACAGGGGCAGAATGCTGCCAGTCTCTTAGCTAAAACATAACAAGAGTCATCTTTGCTCCAGTTGCCAACAAGTTCCTCATCTCCATCTGAGACCACCACAGCCTGGATTTTATTGTCCATATCATTTTCGGCATTTTGGTCAAAGCCATTCAACAAGTTTCTGGGAGTTCCAAAACTTTCCCACATTTTTCTGTCTTCTTCTGAGCCCTCCAAGCTGTTCCAACCTCTGCCTGTTACTCAGAACTTCATTTTTGGTTATCTTTTGAGCAGCATCTCACTCTACTGGTACCAATTTACTGTATTAGACCGTTTTCATTTTCATGCTGTTTTGATAAAGACATATCCAAGACTGGGCAATTTACAAAAGAAGGAGGTTTAATGGACTTACAGTTCCACATGGCTAGGGAGCCCTCACAATCATGGCGCAAGTTGAAAGGCACATCTCACATGGCAGCGGACAAGAGAAGAGAGCTTGTGCAGGGAAATTCCCCTTTGTAGGCCATCAGATCTCATGAGACTCACTATCACGAGAAAAGCATGAAAAAGACCTGCCCCCATGATTCAATTACCTCCCACTGGGTCCCTCCCACAACATGTGGGAATTCAAAATGAGATTTGGGTGGGACACAGCCAAACCAAATCAGGCTCCTCCTGGGCTTCTGTTGTTTTCTGGGTGAATGGGTGATCCCTTCCCCTAGAGGGCTCCACCTTAACCCAGCCCTCCCAGTCAGTAATCTCCCCTACTGCTCCCCCAGATGCTAATTATTGCTCACTTGAGTCTTTCTCACCCTAATTGAAAATTAATGTCTGATCCCTCTCTCTCCCCTGCATGACCTCTGTGAAAAATGTCAGATGCCTTACACCCAGGAGGTTTCCTACCTGTATTTCCTTTCCCAGCTCCCTCTCCCAGGCATGTAGACTCCATCAATTCATTCACACATATGCGTCCAGAGCCCATGCAGTTCCAGCCCCTGGGGATACAGCAGTGAACAAAAAAAATGCCCCCATCCTGTGGGAGCTGGAGTTCTAGTTGGGGGAGACAGATAAAAGACAAGATGAATAAATAATATATAAGTGTGGGCCGGGCGCGGTGGCTCAAGCCTGTAATCCCAGCAGTTTGGGAGGCCGAGACGGGCGGATCATGAGGTCAGGAGATCAAGACCATCCTGGCTAACACAGTGAAACCCCGTCTCTACTAAAAAATACAAAAACTAGCCGGGCGAGGTGGCGGGCGCCTGTAGTCCCAGTTACTCTGGAGGCTGAGGCAGGAGAATGGCGTAAACCCAGGAGGCGGAGCTTGCAGTGAGCTGAGATCCGGCCACTGCACTCCAGCCTGGGCGACAGAGTGAGACTCCGTCTCAAAAAAAATAAATAAATAAATAAAAATAATATATTAAGTGTGATCGACAGTGAAAGGAGTGTGAAGAAAAAGAGATTGCAAAGGAAGACAGTAAATCCCCAAGGGAGGCAGTTCTGCAACTTTAGAGGCGGATCAGGGAAGACCTCACTGTGAAGGTGACATTTAGGCAAAGGCTTGAAGGAAGTAAAGGAGGAAGCTGTGCAGCTATCTAAAGGAAGGGCAGTCCAGGCAAAAGGAACAGCAGGTGCAGGGGGCCTGGGGAGCCCATATGTTCCAGGAACAGCACAGGGCCAGGGTGGCTGCAGGGCAGCAAGTGAGAGGAGGTGCGGTGGGAGGTGAGCTCAGCAGGGGTGATGCGCAGGCAACATGGGCCAATTCTCCAGGGTCCTCCAGGTCACCTTAAAACCTTTGGCTTTTACTCTGATGAGACAGGAAGCCAGTCCATGGTTCTGTGCAGAGCACTGATATGATTTCACCTAGTGTTAAGTTGTAAAGGGACTTCAGGGGTCAACAATGGAAGTGGAGACCAGTTAGGGGGAGAGGGATGAAGGGGACTCACACCAGGCAATGAGTAGTCATGGGAGATGAGAAGCAATTGGATTCTTATGTTTTGAAGGTGGGGCCCACAGGAGGTGGGTGTGAGAAAAGAGGTGAGGACAGTGGCCTGGATCACTAACTGGAAGGATGGGGTTTGGGGAGGAGCAGGTCTGGGGAGGAGGATGAAATGTGGGCAGCCTGTATACAGCATTTAGAGCTTTCTCTCCAGCTGTGTGTCAGCGGGTACTTGCCCCTGTGCCTTTGCACATGCTGGCCTCTGTGCCTGGCAGTAATTTCCTGCCCTGGGAGAAGAACTTTAACTGCCTTCTCAAGGGTACCTTCTGTGAATCAGTCCTGTCGGCCCCAAACCCTTCTATCCCTCTCTTTGCTTCATGCACATGCTGGACCTCATGCACATTGCACAGCCTTCACCATATTGTGCCCCGGAAGGTGTCCAAGAAATAAGGACTGCATGCCATTCGTCCCTGAAGCCTGTGTTTCTCAGAGTGTCCACATCTCAGAGTGTCTGCCACACAGCAAAGGCTCAACCAAAGACTGACTGGGGACCTGACTGGGGTCTTGCTCTCCCTTTAACTTTAAGCCTCAATAGGCAGCAATTGCAGAGTTTAGTCCCTCCCTGTGAGCCTGTCTGGGTGTTTATGCTGGATGACATGCACCCCTCTGCCAGGGGTGCAGAGTCTATGGCCTGGCCAGGCAGCCGTGGCAGATGAGAAGAGCTTCAACATCAACTTTATTGTGCTGCTGGGGTTTTTTTTCTGCTGGCTCTCAGCACGTTTCTCATGAGCTATGATCAGCCTCAGGTCTATGGCACCTTCTGCAGCTCTGTCATGGTGACTGGGGACATCATCTGAAGCACGTGCCACTGCTGCCCCAAGACAGGTGTTGGTGGGGCTGGGTGGGCATAGGAGGGTTGGAGACTATGCCTCTATCTCATGCATCAACTCTTCATCCTTCAATCATCTTCTCATTCTCATTTTGACTCTCTGTTTCCTTCTTTCTGGTCTCCTGAGCATTCATCCATCCATCCATGTTTCCATCCACACTTTCATCCATCCATCCATCCATTCATCTAGTCATCCATCACTTAGCAGAAGGGTTGATCAGAAGCCCCCAGGATCTGGAGCCATGAAACAAACACCATGGAGAAGAAATGAAGCACAACACGTTACTCATGTGCTTAAACTAAAAGCCAATGAGCGCTTTAAAGCTGAGGCTCAGAAAGTGAGGTTCCATAG
This sequence comes from Chlorocebus sabaeus, assembly GCF_047675955.1. Lineage (NCBI taxonomy): Eukaryota > Metazoa > Chordata > Mammalia > Primates > Cercopithecidae > Chlorocebus > Chlorocebus sabaeus. The sequence continues at coordinate 49,528,383 of NC_132930.1, read as the reverse complement.
CTGAGTGGCAGAGTTTGGATTGGAGCTCAGATGTGCAAATGTAGGCAACATTCTCTCCTTTGATTTCTCCATTTCAGGGTCCCAGAGCTTTCTGGGACGGGTCAGGTCTAGTTTTGGTGCAATGCATTGAGCAATTCCATTTTTTTTTTTTTTTGAGATGGAGTCTCGCTCTGTTGCCAGGCTAAAGTGCAGTGGCAAAATCTTGACTCACTGCAACCTCTGCCTCCCAGTTACAAGCGATTCTCTTGCCTCAGCCTCCCGAGTAGCTGGGACTACAGGCACACACCACCACACCTGGCTAATTTTTGTGTCTTTAGTAGGGAGGAAGTTTCACCATGTTGGCCACGATGGTCTCGATCTCTTGGCCTCGTGATCCACCTGCTTTGGCCTCCCAAAGTGCTAGGATCACAGGCATGAGCCACTGCACCTGGCCTGAGCAATTTTTTATCTTTTGGAGTCTTAATGTATTCCTAGCCCTAGGAATGATTAAGGATGGAAAAAAGCACTGGTATGAGAGTCTTGTGTTCTAGTGCCAGTTCTGTCGCAAACTTAGTGTGTGATTTTTGTCTTTCTGAGCCTCAGCTTTTTATCTGAAAAATGGGACTCAAGCCTCTGTTTTGCACAGCCTCACAGGATATAAAGATCAGAGAAGAGATTAAAGAGAAGACAATTTTGTAAACTCTACAGTGTTGTATGTAGGTGAAAGGCTGCCAGGTATTGATAACCCTGAGAGAAGGACATGTCAGCTCCAAAATCAAATGTTTTCATTTTTATTTTTAACTTTAGACACAAAAATGTTTCTTTGTTCTTGAAGTACATGCTTAAGAAGCTCTGATAACCAAATTAATGTTTTTCCCTCTTTTTTTTTTTCTTTTTTTCTTTTTTATTTTTTTTGAGACAGAGTCTCGCTCTGTCGCCCAGGCTGGAGTGCAGTGGCCCGATCTCAGCTCACTGCAAGCTCCGCCTCCCGGGTTTATGCCATTCTCCTGCCTCAGCCTCCCAAGTAGCTGGGACTACAGGCGCCCACCACCTCACCCGGCTAGTTTTTTGTATTTTTTTTTTTTAGTAGAGACGGGGTTTCACCGTGTTAGCCAGGATGGTCTCGATCTCCTGACCTCGTGATCTGCCCGTCTCAGCCTCCCAAAGTGCTGGGATTACAGGCTTGAGCCACCGCGCCCGGCCTTTTTTTTTTTTTTTTTTTTTTTGAGATGGAGTCTCACTCTGTCTCCCAGGCTGGAGTGCAATGGTGCAATCTTGGCCCACTGCAACCTCCGTCTCCTGGGTTCAAGCAATTCTCCTGCCTCAGCCTCTCAAGTAGCTGCGACTATAGGCGCATGCTGCCACAACCAGCTAATTTTTTGTATTTTAGTAGAGATAGGGTTTCACCGTATTGCCCAGGCTGGTCTCGAACTCCTGAGCTCAGGCAACACACCTGCTTTGGCCTCCCAAAGTGCTGGGATTACAGGCATGAGCCACTGTGCCTGGCTCTGTTTTTCTTTTGAAAATATTTTAATTTGCTTTTTTTTTGTTGAAGGTATTGCAGGTAAGTATTCATTTCTAGCTTTCAAGATAATTTACCTCAGATTCATTTATATTTCTTTTTCTGGTTTTGGTTCTATGCAGCTGTGGAAATGTTACTTCCATCTTTGTAAATTATTTTTTTTCTCTCACTGATTTATACTGTTTTTTTCTACTCTGGTCTCACGCAGCTTGGCTATTTTTCAGTATTTAATTTATTTATTTTGTTGACACACTGCATTTCTGAATTCAAAGACTTATGTCTGGTTTTTAATTTTAGAAACCATAAGTCACCAAGTCTGAATATCAACTTTAACTTTGAAAATATATTCTGTAGGCCAGGTGTGGTGACTCACGCTCACGCAGTGCTGTAATCCCAGCACTTTGGGAGGCCGAGGTGGGCGGATCACCTGAGGTCAGGAGTTCAAGACCAGCCTGACCAATGTGGTGAAACTCCATCTCTACTAAAAATACAAAAAATTAGCTGGGCATGGTGGCACATGCCTGTAATCCCAGCTACTTGGGAGGCTGAGGCAGGAGAATCACTTGAACCCAGGAGGCGGAGGTTGCAGTGAGCCAAGATGGCACCACTGCACTCCAGCCTGGGTGACAGAGCAAGACTCTGTCTCAAAAAAAAAAAAAAAAAAAAAAGGCTGGGCGCGGTGGCTCACACCTGTAATCCCAGCACTTTGGGAGGCCAAGGCGAGTGGATCACCTGAGGTCAGGAGTTCGAGACCAGCCTGACCAACTGAAGAAACCTCATTTCTACTAAAAATACAAAATTAGTCAGGCACAGTGGTGCATGCCTGTAATCCCAGCTACTCAGAAGGCTAAGGCAGGAGAATCACTTGAACCCGGAAGGCAGAGGTTGCAGTGAGCCAGGATTGCACATTGCACTCCAGCCTGGACAAGAGTGAAACTCCATCTCAAAAAAAAAAGCTATTGTAATTTCGTGAGAATTTTAGCTTTCTACATTTAAAGTTTCTAGAATATATATTTTCCCGAACAGCAAACATATCAACAATGCGTACCTGAGATAAATATTTCATGATTTTTTTTGGCAGACAACAGCATCTCATGAAAAATTTCAAGTTATTTAGAATATATCTTTTCCTCAATATACCATAAAGTAACAATAATTCATAGAGTGTATTTTTAATACAGAAATTTTTTTTCTGTATTTTTTATGTTTTCACAAAATTTTGAAAACTACCCCACTGAAAGGAATAATACCTAAATATGGGCAGAATGCCACTTTCCTCTATGACTAAGATAACACTTACAGGATTATTTACCTAAATTCAGGGTTTTGGCATCAATCACTATGCTTCATCATGAACACTTTTGTGAATCCAAATTCTATTTGAATTTTCTATTTAATCCAGAAATTAATTTTTAAAATCTTATAGAAGTTTTATGTAGATAGATATTACTTGTTGAACTCACTTTAGTAGATGCCTTCGACTGTTATTTACAATGCCTAGAAAATACTACCTGCTGAGTTTCTGCTCTCATAAATTCAATGACATATTTTAGTCCTAAAACCTTTTCATTTAATGAATATTTTTTGTTTACTGGTTAAAAATTCTTCCCATTGGAGTGCCTCTGCCTGGCACCCCCATTGTCTGGGAAGTGAGAAGCGCCTCTCCCTGGCCGCCAGACCGTCTGGGAAGTGAGGAGAGCCTCTGCCCAGCTACTGTGCAACACTCCAAGTGTGAAGCGACAGCCTTGTGTGTGATCTTTCTGTCTTCCCCAGGTTTGCATTTTCAACATTAAAGTTTACTTTTAAGTTAAAAGTAAAAAAAAAAAAAAAAAATTCTTCCCATTTATTTCTATGGCTAATTTGTCAAACTTTCTTATACAGCCATTTAACATTATTTATGTTCATGTAGTTGTTGTATACCAAAACAGTTAATTGATGTAATGGCCTTAATATAACTTAATAGGTCGGGCACGGTGGCTCACACCTGTAATCCCAGCACTTTGGGAGGCCAAGGTGGGCGGATCACGAGGTCAGGAGTTCGAGATCAGCCTGACCAACATGATGAAACCCCGTTTCCATTAAAAATACAAAAATTAGCCAGGCGTGCTGGCTTGCCTGTAATCCCAGCTATTCAGGAGGCTGAGGCAGGAGAATCACTTGAACCTGGGAGGCAGAGGTTGAGTGAGCCAAGATTGCACACTGCACTCCAGTCTGGGTGACAAAGCAAGACTCTGTCTCAAAAAAAGAAAAAAAAATATATATGTTATATATATTAAAAAAAACTTAATCAGAGTGAAAATGTGAGTGGCTAGGAGAGGGGGTGAATGTAGAAAGAGAAATTATACCAAGTTTCACTTAAATGAGAGAATAAGTATTAGTGATTGATTGCACAGAATGGTGACTATAATAAATAATAATGTATTGTATATTTCAAAATTGCTATGGAGATTTCAAAAGTTTTCACCACAAAAAAATCATATGTGAGCTAAATAATTTTTCACTTAGCTCAGTTTAATCATTTTACAGCATAAACATATCAAAATATGACATCATACCCAATATATACAATAATAATATTTCAATTAAAAATATAATTTTTAAAGGTACCAGTTTTTCTTATTCAATAAATGTTTAACATATTCACTTTAAACTCTTAGGTGTTAAGCCTATAAATGTTTAATGGCTTAGAATAATGTCTCACACATTGCATGCACAAAATACTAATGACTATAATGGTCAGATTACCTTATGTTCATAGCTTTCTTTAAAGACAATATTATTTTGTATTTGTTCTTATTAAAATGTATTTTCTTAGTTAAATATTGATAAATATAGAAGGGAGGCTTTGTTCTCCTGCTTTATACATTCCAAAGTCAAATTGCAATTTTATTAACTTCCTTTCTATTCAGTAATTCATTTGTCACCCACAGTAAACATAACTAACACAATTATAGTCATATTCTCCATCTTAATAATGCAGTAAAATTTGTGTCTTTTATTGATTGGGTTATAGCCTTATTTTATATTTTTATCTCATGTTATTTCATGTCAAGTACATAAGATATAAATTTTTATAAAATACAGTGAAATAAAAATAAATGTCTTTTGCTTGAGCTCAGGAGTTCAAGACCAGTCTGGGCTACATGGCAAGACCCCACCTCTACTAAAAGTACAACAGACAGCCAGGAATGATGGTGTATGCCTGTGGTCCCAGCTACTCAGGAGACTAAGCAGGAGGCAGAGGTTGCAGTGAGCCAAGATCATGCCACTGCACTGCAACCTGGGTGACAGAGCAAAAACTTGTCTTGAAAAAAATAAAAACATACATACATAAACGTCTTAATAGGCACAAATTATGATAGCAATGTTATAATTACAATGTCATAGTAATCAAATAATATAGTACTACTGTAGGAATAGAATTATGTAAATTAAAATAATAAAATTGAAGGTATAGTAATAAACACATTAATTTTAGGTAAACATAATTCTATTAATCATGCTAGGAAATCCAAATAGGAGAAATTGTTCAAAACATAATGCTGAGATATCAGTTTTCAACATGTAAAAATAATGGATATACACACATACATATTAAATAAAATAGAGTAAATGAATAGTCATATAACAAGTAAAAAAAGTATTAAATTATTTTCACATAGAAAAGCTCAGTGTCAAATTGCATAAATTCTAAATTTCACCAATATTTAATAAATACATAATTTTTTCACAAAAACTTCAGGCAATAGCAGAGATAACATTTTTCTATTAATCTATTGGCCAGGAGTACTGTGATACCAAGGCCGGGCGCAGTGGCTCATGCCTATAATCCCAGCACTTTGGGAGCCCGAGGTGGGCAGATCACGAGGTCAGGAGATCAAGACCATCCTGGCTAACATGGAAAAACCCCGTCTTTACTAAAAATACAAAAAATTAGCTGGGCATGGTGGTGCGCGCCTGTCATCCCTGCTACTTGGGAGGAGAACTGCTTGAACCAGGAAGTCAGAGGTTGCAGTGACCCAAGATTGCATCACTGCACTCCAGCCTGGGCGACATAGTGAGACTCCGTCTCAAAAAAACAAAACAAAAAAAACAGACAAAACAATCACAAGTAAAGAAGACTATGAACCACAATTCCATATAAATATAGAATTCCTGATGAAATTATTAGAAATGTTAGCAAACTAAATCCAGCAACATGTAAAACTGATTACATACCACTGTGAGGTGACAATGTGCTAGCAGCCCTCTCGGCGCCTCCTCGGCCTCGGTATCCACTCTGGCGGCGCTTGAGGAGCCCTTCAGCCCCCCACTGCACTGTGGGAGCCCCTCTCCGGGCTGGCCGAGGCTGGAGCCGGCTCCCTCCGCTTGTGGGGAGGTGTGGAGGGAGAGGTGCGGGCGGGAACCGGGGCTGCGTGGGCGCTCGCTGGCCAGTGCGAGTTCCGGCGGGGGCGGGCTCGGAAGGCCCCGCACACAGAGCAGCCTGGCCGGCGCCGCGGGCCCAGGGCAGTGAGGGGCCTAGCACCCGGGACAGCAGCTGCAGAGGGTGCACCGGGTCCCCCAGCAGTGCCGGCCGGCCTGCGCTGCGCTCGAATTCTAGCCGAGCCTCGGCTACCTCCCCGCAGGGTAGGGCTCGGACCTGCAGCCCGCCATGTCCGAGCCCCGCCCCGCCCCGCCCCGTACTCCCGCTTGGCCCGAGCCTCCCCTACGGGCATAGGACAGCCCAAGGGCTGAGTAGTGCAGGCGCGGCTCCGGACTGGCGGGCAGCTCCGCCTGCAGCCCCCGTGCGGGATCCTCTGGGTGAGGCCAGCTGGGCTTCTGAGTCCGACGGGGACTTGGGGAACTTTTTTCTTTCTTTCTTTCTTTCTTTTGAGACGGAGTCTTGCTCTGTCGCCCAGGCTGGAGTGCAGTGGTGTGATCTCGGCTCACTGCGAGCTCCGCCTCCTGGGTTCAGGCCATTCTCCCGCCTCAGCCTCCCGAGCAGCTGGGATTACAGGCGCCCACCACACGCCAGGCTAGTTTTTTGTATTTTTAGTAGAGACGGGGTTTCACCGTGTTAGTCAGGATGGTCTCGATCTCCTGACCTTGTGGTCCGCCTGTCTCGGCCTCCCGAAGTGCTGGGATTACAGGCGTGAGCCACCGCGCCGGGCCGACTTGGGGAACTTTTATGTCTAGCTAAGGGATGGTAAACGCCCCAATCAGCACTCTGTGTCTAGCTCAGGGTTTGTAAATACACCAATTGGTACTCTATGTCTAGCTAACCTAGTGGGGACTTGGAGAACTTTTCCATCTATCACTCTGTGTCTAGCTCAAGGATTGTAAACGCACCGATCAGCACTCTGTCAAAACGGACCAATCAGCTCTCTGTAAAATGGACCAATAAGCAGGATGTGTGGGGGGGGCGGGGCAGGTCAGATAACGGAATAAAAGCAGGCTGCCCAAGCCAGCAGTGGCAATCCCTTGGGGTCTTCTTCCACACAGTGGGTGCTTTGTTCTTTGCTCTGCAATAAATCTTGCTGTTGCTGAGTCTGGGTCCATGCTGCCTTTAAGAGCTGCAACACTCAGGGGGAAAGTCTGCAACTTCACTCCTGTCAGCAAGACCACCAACCCACCAGAAGGAAGAAGCTCCAGACACATCTGAACGTCTGAAGGAACAAACTCCGACCCACCGTCTTTAAGAACTGTAACACCAGGAGGGTCTGCAGCTTCATACTTGAAGTCAGCAAGACCAAGAACCCACCAACTCCGGGCACACCATGACCAAGTAATAGTTTGTCATAAATGCAGCGTTGGCTTAATATTTTAAAAATCAGGGCCGGGTGCGGTGGCTCATGCCTGTAATCCCAGCACTCTGGGAGGCCGAGGCAGGCGGATCACAAGGTCAGGAGATCGAGACCATCCTGGCGAGCACGGTGAAACCCTGTCTCTACTAAAAATGCAAAAAAATTAGCCGGGCGTGGTGGCGGGCGCCTATAGTCCCAGCTTCTGGGGAGGCTGAGGCAGGAGAATGGCATGAACCCGGGAGGCGATGGAGCTTGCAGTGAGCGGAGATCGCGCCACTGCACTCCAGCCTGGGCGACAGAGCAAGATTCCGTCTCAAAAAAAAAAAAAAAAAAAATCAACCGACATATTACAAAATGTTACCTGAACAATAGAAAGAGGTGATAATTTAAATAGACATAGAAAGTACGACAGATCCAGCACCCATTCATGATAAAACACTCAGAAATCTACTAGAAAGGAACTTGTAAGACTGGCTAAAAAGCATCTATAAGAAATCAATAGCTAATAGCATACTTAAAATGGTAGATGATTGCAGGATGTATCTGTAAGTTTAAAAATGGAACAAGAATGTACACTTTTTCCACTCTGTTTAACATTGTACTGGAAGTATTAGCCAGAAAACTATACTGGATAAATAAATAAAACCTTCAGATTAGAAAAGAATTAGAATACTGTTTTCTTGCCATAATGTTATATAAAAAACTAATTTATCAAAAACGTACCTGAGTTAATAAACAATTTTATTAATATCACAAAACACAAGATAATAAACAAGGTTAAATAATACTGTTATATAACATAACCAACAGACTGAAAATTAAATTATGAAAATATAACATCAAAACCATTTAGGAATATATTAAAAGCAAGTACACATGCTTTACACTGAAAATTATTCAAAATGCTGAAAGAAATTTTTAAAACTCTTTAAAGATACATCTAGTATTCAAGATTATCAATGAGAAATATTAAGATCAGAATACCCAACAAATGTATCTACAGATTCAATGCAAATTTCAAAGTGAATTCTTTTTCTTTTTCTTTTTTTTTTTTTTTTTTTTTTTGAGACGGAGTCTCGCTCTGTCGCCCAGGCTGGAGTGCAGTGGCCCGATCTCAGCTCACTGCAAGCTCCGCCTCCCGGGTTTACGCCATTCTCCTGCCTCAGCATCCTGAGTAGCTGGGACTACAGGCGCCCGCCACCTAGCCCGGCTAATTTTTTTTTTTTTTTTTGTATTTTTTAGTAGAGACGGGGTTTCACCGGGTTAGCCAGGATGGTCTCAATCTCCTGGCCTCGTGATCCGCCCGTCTTGGCCTCCCAAAGTGCTAGGATTACAGGCTTGAGCCACCGCGCCCGGCCTTCTTTTTTTTTTTTAAGATGGAGTTTCACTCTTGTTGCCCAGGCTGGAGTGCAATGGCGCAATCTAGGCTCACCGCAACCTCTGCCTCCTAGGTTCAAGCAATTCTCCTACCTCAACCTCCTGAGTAGCTGGGATTACAGGCATGCACCACCATTCCTGGCTAATTTTGTATTTTTAGGAGACACAGGGTTTCTCCATGTTGGTCAGGCTAGTCTCGAACTCCCAACCTCAGGTGATCCACCTGCCTCAGCCTCCAAAGTGTTGGGATTACAGGTGTGAGCCACCACACTGGCTAGTTTCATAAAAATTGACAAGCTGCTCTTTCTAAATTCTATATGGACATGCAAAAAAATCAAACACACATGAGAATTTTGAAAATAAAAATGAAATTTATTTCTGATATTAATTTTTACTAAAATGTTATACCAACCAAACAATATGGCATTACCATAAGAATTGATTTTGGGGGCCCACCCAGGATTGATACAGAGCCAAAGGAACTCCCAACCCAGTCAAGAAAAATGGTGAGTGAATGTGCAACCCCAGGAAACCACACTTCTCCCAAAGATCTTTGCAACCCTTGCATCAGGCGATTCCCTTGTGAGCCCACTCCACCCAGGGTCTTGGGTCTCACACACAAAGCCGTGTGGAGTCTCAGTAGAGCAGCTGCTCAGACACACACAGAACACACACAGAGACCCAGGAGCTTTACATACTTCAGCCTTGGGACATCCAACAAAGATGACTGCCACTCAGGCAACGTGGGAGGTTGGTGCATTCCCCTAGGAAGGGAGTTGAATCCATGGGGCTGAGCAGCATCAGTTTGTGGATCCTACTTCCATGGCACTTCACAATAGAAGACCCACTGATTTGGAATTCCAGCCAGTTACTGGTAACAGCGTAGCACCTGCCTGAGATGGGTCAGAGCTTCTGGGTGAGGGGTGGGCTGCCGTATTTGCTATTTGGATGACAAAGCCATTGCAGCCTGTGGGCTTTGGAAAGTCCAAATGATCTGAATGAGGAAGGGACCTCACAGCATGGCACAGCTGCTTTACCAAAATGTTGCCAGACTGCTTCTTTAAATGGGACCCCAATCCATTTCCCTCACTGTGTGAGTTCTCCCCAGCAGGGGCCTCCAGCCACCCCACCCATATTCTATGAACAGAGTTCTGATTTCTCTCTGGGATGGAATGCCTAGGGAGGAGGGGTGTGCTGCCACCTTGGCTATTTGGGAGACTAAGTCATTTAAGCCTGAGGGTTTGGAGATTCCAAGCAGACTTGGGCAGAGCTGGTTCCCCAGCATGCCATGGCTGTTTTGTTGAAGCATAGCTTTACTGCTTCTTTAAGAGGGACCCTTATTCATTCCTCCTTGCTGGGCGGGTCCTCCCAGCCAGGGCCTCCATCTACTTCTGCCCAGGTTCTAAGGCCAATAGAGTTCTAATTTCTCCCTGGGATGGAGTGCCCAGGGGGTGGGGTGGGCCACCATTTTTGCTGTTTGGGCAGGTAAGTTAGTGCAGACTGTGGGCTTTGGATAGCCCAAAGCACTTGAGGGTTGAAGGGATCCACAACACAGCACAGCTGCTCTACCAGAACACAGCCAGACTGCTTCTTTAAGTAGGCCTCTGATCCCATTCCTCCTGATTGGGTGAGACCTCCAAAGCAAAGCCTTCAGCCACCTTCTACAGGGGTGTTCAGGCAAGCAACAGGTCAGTATGCATTCTGGAATGGAGATTCCAGAGAAAGGGGCAGGCTGCCATCTTTGCTGTTTTACAGCCTTAACTGGTGATACTTCCAGATACTGAAAAAACCAAGGTTACTAGGGTCTGGGGCAGACCTCCAGAAAACCACAGCAGCCCTACACAACAGTGGTCAGACTGTTAAAAGAAGAACAAACAACAAAAAATAACCACAATAACCCTATCCAAAGGTCAGCAACCTCAAACATTGAAATAGATAAGCCCACTGTCTTAATTTAATTTAATTTAGGAGAGCTAAATAATTAAACATGAGGCCAAAGTACATAAGAAAGCAGCAGCCTTTTATTGCAAATATGCACACACTCTTGGGCGAGGTTCTCCAGTCCTCAGGTATGGGGTCAGGGAAGTCCTGCCCGTGCTCTCGGGTGAGGTTCTCCGGTCCACGAATGCGGGGGCCGAAGAAGTCACACCGGCTCCTGCCATGGGCAGACTTTTATGCATTGTTACTGGAAGGGGGAGGGCAGTGGGCAGGATAAGGGCGTGATAGGGCCGTCTCTGTAGGCGTGGCCGGGTAAGTTTCGATCTCTTCAGATTGACGTCACCTGGTGCATGCTCCGTTGTCCTGCACTTTCCCGGGCATGGGAAAGTTGGTGATGAAGAACCCGGAAGCAATCGGGACTGTGCCACCTTGTTCACCTTCCTCCGCTTTGTCCCTTCTCCCTCACCCAAACACCCACAAAGATGAGAAATGGCACAAAAATGATGAAAACTCAAAAGTCAGAGTGTGCCCTTTTCTCCAACTAACTGCAACACCTCTCCAGCAAGGGTTCAGAACTGGGCTGAGTCTGAGATGGCTGAAATGAGAGAAGTAGGCTTCGTAATATGAATACAAATAAACTTGGCTGAGCTAAATAGGCACATTGTAACTCCATGCAAGAAAGCTAAGAATCATGATAAAACAACGCAGGAGCTGGCAGCCAAAATAGCCAGTATGAAGAGAAACATAAATGACCTGATACAGCTGCAAAACACACTACAAGACCTTCACAATGTAATCACAAGTATTAATAGCAGAATAGATCAAGTGGAGGAAAAAACATCTCAGAGCTTGAAGACTGTCTTCCTGAAATCAGACAGACAGGCACAAATGAAGAGAAAAAAAGGAATAAATGAAACCTTGGAGACATATGGGATTGTGTAGAGATTGAATATACAACTGATGAGGGTACCTGAAAGAAATGGGGAGAATTGAACCAAGTTGGAGAACATATTTCAGGATGTCATCCAGGAGAACTTCCTCAACCTAGATAGATAGGCCAACATTCAAACGCAGGAAATGCAGAAAGCCCTACTAAGATATTCCATGAGAAGATTACTCCCAAGACATGTAATCATCAGATTCTCCAAGGTCAAAATGAAAGAAAAATATCTTAAGGGCAGCTAGAGAGTAAGGCAAGGCCACCTACAAAGAAAAGCTCATCAGACTAAGAGCAGACCTTGTAGGGGTTCAGACAGACTGGTGGAAAAAGTCTTAGTTGTAATAGCCATAAACCCTCTTGGAAGGCCTGAGGGTTTTGCAAAACTTTGGTAAACGATCTGGCTGAAGGTGGCCTGGTCGCTTTACCTTAAGTTATTAACTTAGGATGCCAATACAAAGGAAAGTAGAGTAGTTTATCTAACTAGCTTATTTACTCATGTAGTCTTAAGACTAACCTTTGATCTACCGTGGTGCCTATATTGCTTTCTATTCGGGAAGTCAGCAATGTCAATTACCTTCTAGTGGTGTTTACTCAAAGTTTTGTTATTCAATCTTTACTGAATAAATGCAAGTTTCGCTGGCTGGTTGGGGCTGCCACTGCTACTCCCTACAGCACCTCTGTTAGTCTGTGAAGCAGCCTGGACCCTCAGCTGCACTGGCAAAGCAGAATATCTGTGTCAGTGTACATTGTTCATCCATTGTTGAATCAGGGTCAGCGGGTTGGACCCCTGCAAGACTTCTCACTGGAAACCCTACAAGCCAGAAGAGACAGAAATAACAGACTGGGTGCAGTGGCTCATGCCTGTAATCCCAGCACTTTGGGAGGCTAAGGCAGGCAGATCACTTGAGGTCAGGAGTTTGAGACCAGCCTGGCCAACATGGTGAAACTCCGTCTATAATAAAACTACAAAAAATTAGCCAAGCATGGTGGTGCATGCCTGTAAACCCAGCTACTTGAGAAGCTGAGGCAGGAGAATCGCTTGAACCTGGGAGGTGGAGATTGTAGTGAGCCAAGATCATGAATTGCACTCCAGCCTGGGCAACAAAAGTGAAACTCTGTTTCAAATACATATATATATATAAAAAATACCTATGTAGGGACCAGCCCCACAGGGTCTGTGGGTTTTTCTCCCCATGTGCGGAGACAAGAGATCATAGAAATAAAGAAATAAAGACACAAGACAAAGAGATAAAAGAAGAGAGCTGGGCGTGGGGGACCACTACCACCAAGATGCAGAGACCGGTAGTGGCCCCGAATGCCTGGCTGTGCTGTTATTTATTGGATACAAAGCAGAAGAATCAGGATAAAGAGTGTGAGTCATCTCTGATGATTGATAAGGTCACGTGAGTCACATGTCCACCGGACAAGGGGCCCTTCCCTATTAGGTAGCCAAGGCAGAGAGAGAGAGGACAGCTTACGTCATTATTTCTTCTATGCTCTTTTCAGAAAGGTCAAATACTTTAATACTTTCACTAATTTTGCTACTGCTATCTAGAGGGCGGAGCCAGGTGTACAGAGTGGAACATGAAAGTGAAACAGGAGGGTGACTGCTGAAGCACAGCATCACAGGGAGATGGTTAGGCCTCCAGATAACCGCAGGCAGGCCTGACTGATGTGAGGCCTTCTACGAGAGGTGGTGGAGCAGAGTCTTCTCTAAACTCCCCCAGGGAAAGGGAGACTCCCTTTCCCGGTCTGCTAAGTAGTGAGTGTTTTCCCTTGGCACTGATGCCACCGCTAGATCACGGTCCGCTTGGTAACAGGCGTCTTCCTAGATGCTGGCGTTACCACTAGACCAAGGAGCCATCTAGTGGCCCTGTCTGGGAGTGGCAGAGGGCTCACACTCTTTTCTGGTCACTTCTCACCATGTCTGTTCAGCTCCTATCTCTGTATGGCCTGGTTTTTCCTAGGTTATAATTGTACAGCAAGGACTATTATAATATTGGAATAAAGAGTAATGCTACAAACTAATGATAAACAATATTCATATATCATCATATCTATAATCCATATCTAGAATAACTCTTGTTATTTTATATATTTTATTATTCTGGAACATCTCGTGCCCTTGGTCTCTTGCCTCAGCACCTGGGTGGCTTGCTGCCCACATACCTAAATGGTTTTTATGATATTATTATTAAATTTGGTTTTTAATTTTCAGTATGTTGATTACTGTTACATAAAAGATGTATTTAAACTTGTCTATTAATCTTGTGTTTTGTGACATTAATAAAATTTTTATTAACTCAAGTATGTTTTTGGTAAATTTATCATAGTTTTTTTTTTTTTTTTTTTTGAGACGGAGTCTTGCTCTGTCGCCCCGGCTGGAGTGCAGTGGCCGGATCTCAGCTCACTGCAAGCTCCGCCTCCCGGGTTTACGCCATTCTCCTGCCTCAGCCTCCCGAGTAGCGGGGACTACAGGCGCCCGCCACCTCGCCCAGCTAGTTTTTTGTGTTTTTAGTAGAGACGGGGTTTCACCGTGTTAGCCAGGATGGTCTCGATCTCCTGACCTCGTGATCCGCCCGTCTCGGCCTCCCAAAGTACTGGGATTACAGGCTTGAGCCACCGCGCCCGGCTATCATAGTTTTTAATCCAATATTGTGGCAAGAAAATAGTATCCTACTTCTTTTCTAATCTGAATATTTTATTTATTTTTCTAGTATACTTTTCTGGTTAATGCTTCCAGGACAGTGTAAAAACAGAGTGGAAAAAGTGTATATTCTTGTTCCATTTTTAAACTTACAGATACACCCTGCAGTTATTTACAATTAAGTATACTGTTAGCTATTGATTTTTTTTTCTTTCTTTCTTTTTTTTTTTTTTTTTTTTTTGAGATGGAGTCTTACTCTGTCGCCTAGGCTAGAGTGCAGTGGCTCAATCTCGGCTCACTGCAACCTCCGCCTCCCGGGTTTAAGCGATTCTCCTGCCTCAGCCTCCTGAGTAACTGGGATTACAGGCACACACCACCACACTCGGCTAATTTTTGTATTTTCAGTAGAGACGAGGTTTCACCATGTTGGTCAGGCTGGTCTCAAACTCCTGACCTCGTGATCCGCCCACCTCTGCCTCCCAAAGTGCTGGGATTACAGACGTGAGCCACCGTGCCCGGCCAGATATTGATTTCTCATAGATGCTTTTTAGCAGGTCTTACACGTTCCTTTCTAATAGATTTCTGAGTGTTTTATCATGAATGGGTGCTGGATTTGTTATACTTTTTTTGTCTATTTACATTGACACTTTTTTCTATTGTTCAAGTAACACTTTGTAATATTTTGGTTGATTTTTAAAATATTAAGCCAACACTGCATTTGTGACAAACTATTAGTTGGTTATGGTATGAAATCAGTTTTACCTGTTGCTAGATTTACTGTGCTAACATGTCTTTTTTTTTTTTTTTTTTTTTTTTTTTTTTTTTTGAGATGGAGTCTTGCTCTGTTGCCCAGACTGGAGTGCAGTGGCACTATCTCAGCTCACTGCAACCTCCATCTCCCAGGTTCATGCGATTCTCCTGCCTCAGCCTCCCAAGTAGCTGGGACTACAGGTGCACGCCACCATACCCAGCTAATTTTTGTATTTTTAGTAGAGACAAGGTTTCACCATGTTGGCCAGGATGGCCTTGATCTCTTGACCTCGTGATCCACCTGCCTCAGACTCCCAAAGTGCTGGGATTACAGGCGTGAGCCACCATGCCCGGCTGTGTGCTAACATTTTTAATCACTTCATCGGGAATTCTGTTTATATGGAATTTTGATCCATAGTCTTCTTTACTTGTGATTCTTTTGTCTGGCTTTGGTATCACCGTACCCCTGGCTAGTGAATTAAAAGAAAAATGTTACCTCTGCTATTGACGAAAGTTTTTGTGAAAAAAATTATATTACATTTTTATTAAATGTTGGTGAAATTTAGAATTAATGCAATCTGACACTGAACTTTTCCGTGGAAAAATAATTTAATTAATACTTTCTCTTTTTATATGGGTATTCACTTACTCTCATTTAATATATGTGGATATATATTCTTCATTTTTGCATGTTGAAAACTGATTTCTCAGCATTATTTGTTGGACAAATTTCCTCCATTGGAATTTCTTGGCATCTTTGACAGAATTATTTTTACCTCAGATTAATACCTTCAACTTTATTATTTTAATTTACATAAATCAATTCCTATAGTAGTACTGTATTCTTTGATACATTGTAACTATAACATTACTATCATAATCTTTGCCTATCAAGAGGTTTTTTTGCTTTTTTTTTTTAAGACAGTGTCTTGCCCTTGTTGCCCAGACTGGAGTGCATTGGCGCAATTTTGGCTCACTGCAACCTCTGCCTCCTAGGTTCAAGTGATTCTCCTGCCTCAGCCTCCCAAGTAGCTGGGATTACAAGTGCCCACCACCACACCCAGCTAATTTTTGTATTTTTAGTAGAGACGGGGTTTCGCCATGTTGGCCAGGCTGGTCTTGAACTCCTGACCTCAGGTGATCTGCCTGCTTTGGCCTCCCAAAGTGCTGGGATTACAGGGGTGAGCCACCTCGCCCGTCTGGATATTTATTTATTTATTTATTTATTTATTTATTTATTTATTTATTGAGATACTGTCTTGCTCTGTCACCCACTCAGCAGAGCAGTGTGATGATCTTGGCTCACTCCAACCTCTGCCTCCTGGGTTCGAGGGATCCTCCTGCCTCAGCCTCCTCAGTAGCAGGGACCACAGGCATGCACCACCACACAGGACTGACTTTTGTAGTTTTGGTAGAGATGGGGTGTTGCCATGTAGCCCAGGCTGGTCTTGAACTCCTGAGCTCAAGCAAAAGACATTTTTAAAAAAATTGTATACTAGTTTACAAACGTTTATATCCTAGGTACTTGACATGAAATAGTATGAAATAAAAATATAAAATAGGCCAGGCACGGTGGCTCATGCCTGTAATCCTAGCACTTTGGGAGGCCAAGGTGGGAGGATCACAAGGTCAGGAGATGAATACCATCCTGGCCAATATGGTGAAACCCTGTCTCTACTAAAAATACAAAAGTTAGTTGGGCATGGTGGCAGGTGCCTGTAATCCCAGCTACTCAGGAGGCTGAGGCAGGAGAATTGCTTGAACCAGGGAGAAGGAGGTTGCAGTGAGCCAAGATCATGCCACTGCACTCCAGCCTGGGCAACACAGCGAGACTCTGTCTCGGGGGAAAAAAAAAAAAAAAAATATATATATATATATATATATATATATATATATATATATATATAAATAAAATAAGGCCTTAACTTAATCAATAAATAACACAAATTTTACTCCATTATTAAGATGGAGAATATGACTATAATCACGTTAGTTAATACTTACGTTTACTGTGGGAGACCAATTAGTTACTGAGTAGAAATGAAGTTAATAATATTGCAATTTGACTTTTGACTTTGGAATGCATAAAGCTAGCAAACCAAGCCTCCCTTCTATATTTATCAACATTTAAGTAAGACAAAATGAATTTTAATAAGGACAGATAAAAAATAATACTATTGTATTTAAAGAAAGCTATGAACAAAAGATAATCTGACCATCACAGTCATTAGTATTTAATTCATACAATATGTAAGACAATATTTTAAGCCATTAAACATTTTTAGATTTAACACCTAAGAGTTTAAAGTGAATATGTTAAATATTTATTGAATAAAAAACTGGTACCTTTAAAAATTAGATTTTAATTGAAATATGATTAACAGGCCAGGCATGGTGGCTCACACCTGTAATCCCAGCACTTCAGAAGGCCAAGGCGGGCAGATCACCTGAGGTCACGGGTTCAAGACCAATCTGACCAAAATGGTGAAATCCGGTCTCTACTAAAAATACAAAAATTAGGCAGATGTGGTGGTGCGTTCCTGTAATCCCAGCTACTTGAGAGGCTGAGGAAGGAGAATCACTTGAACCTGGGAGGCAGAAACTGCAGTGAGCCAAGATCACGCCATTGCACTCCAGTCTGGGCAACAAAGCAAGACCCCATCTCAAACAAACAAACAAACAAAAAGATTATTCACAAAAATGGAAGTAAAATTTCCACAAATGTATAGAGCCAAAACCAGAGAAATAAATACAAATGGAACTGAGAGAAATTGTCCTTAAAACTGGAAATGGGTTCTTACAATACCTTAAACAAAAAAGGGTAAATTATTTTCAAAATAAAAACATTAATTTGGTTATCAATAGGAGCTTCTTAAGTGTGTAGTTCAAGAAAAAAGAAACATTTTTGTGCCTAAAGTTAAAAATAAAAATGAAAGAGTAAGAGACTTGATTTGGGAGCTGACATGTTCTTTTTTCAGGGTTATCAGTACCTGGCAGCCTTTCAACTACATACAACATTCTAGAGTTTACAAAATGTTTTTATATCCCATCTCTTCTCTGATCTTTATATGCTGTTTGGCTGTGCAAAATAGAGGCTAAAGTCTCATTTTGCAGATGAAAAAGCTGAGGCTTGGCCGGGCGCGGCGGCTCAAGCCTGTAATCCCAGCACTTTGGGAGGCCGAGACGGGCAGATCACGAGGTCAGGAGATCGAGACCATCCTGGCTAACCCAGTGAAACCCCGTCTCTACTAAAAATACAAAAAATTAGCCAGGCGTGGTGGCGGGCGCCTGTAGTCCCAGCTACTCGGGAGGCTGAGGCAGGAGAATGGCATGAACCCGAGAAGCGAAGCTTGCAGTGAGCCGAGATTGTGCCACTGCACTCCAGCCTGGGCGACAAAGCGAGACTCTGTCTCAAAAAAAAATAAAAATAAAAATAAAAAATGAAAAAGCTGAGGCTTAGAAAGACAAACATCATACACGAAGTTTGGGTCACAACTGCTATTAGAACACAGGACTCTCAAACCAGCGCTTTCCCATCACTAAATCACTCCTAGGATTAAGAATACATTAAGACTCCAAAATATAGAGAATTGCTCAATGCATTCTACCAGGATTAGACCTGGCCTACCCCAGAAAGCTAAGCCACTCTGGAGCCCTGGGGTGGAGAACTCGAGAAAAAGAATGATGCCTACATTTGCACGTCTGAGCTCCAATCCAAACTCGGCCAGTTATAGAACCTCACTTTCTGAGCCTCAGCTTTTTCTGCTATAAAATGGAACTACAGAAGGCTCCAAAAAGCTCAGGATAAGGGCAGAACTGCACTCTAAATAAATGCAGGAGTGCCTGGCACGTGGAAAGCACTCTGACTTTTAGTTTAAGAACATGAGTAGTATGTTGTGTTTCATTGTGTCTCCTCCATGGTGTCTGTTTCATGGCTCCAGATCCTGAGGGCTTCTGATCAATCCTTCTGCTAAGTGATGGACGAACAGATGAATGGATGGGCGGTTGAAAGGGTGGATGAAATGATGCATAGTTGGATGAATGCTCAGGAGAGCAGAAAGAAGTAAACAGAGAGTCAAAATGAGAATGAGGAGATGACTGAAGGATGAAGAGTTGATTTATGAGATAGAGGCATGGTCTCCAAACCTCCTATCCCCACCGAGCCCCACCAACACCTGCCTTGGGGTGGCAGTGGCACATGCTTCAGATGATGTCCCCAGTCACCATGACAGAGCTGCAGAAGGTGCCACAGACCTCAGACTGATCATGGCTCATGAGAAACGGGCTGAGAGCCAGCAGAAAAAAACCCCCCAGCAGTACAATAAAGTCGATGTTGAAGCTCTTCTCATCTGCCATGGCTGCCTGGCCAGGCCATAGACTATGCACTCCTGGCAGAGGGGGTGCATGTCATCCAGCATAAACATCCAGACAGGCTCACAGGGATCTGCAATTGCTGCCAATTGAGGCTTAAAGTTAGAGGGAGAAAAAGACCCCCTCAGGTCCAGACACAGTGCCTGCGCCCACAAGTTCAGCATGGCAAAAGGCAGCAAACTTCGGTGAACAATTGCACCCACCCACCCACTCACCTTCTCTCCTCACCCTCCTGCCTTTTCTGCAGGCTAACCAGTCCTGCAGCGCATGTATGAACATGAGTGAGAGTGTATGCAGGAAAGAGAGAAAGGAAGGTTACCAGGGCTAGGCCCAGCCAAGGCTTTGACATCACCTTATTTGCCTACTATAGGGATGAACTAGGTGGACAGGTGGCCGTATTATTACACTGTATTTATACAAATACACCTTCCAGCACTGGGAAGCAGCATACAATTCTGCAGCCAAGAGACATTAGAATGCTACTGGAGGATTCCAGAATCTCACAAGCTGGATTTCAGAGTCCTGAATTTTAGACTTTTCAAGGACATGTGCCCATCTGGAGTTCAGGCATAATAGACTATATTTACTGATGGTGACTGTGTGCATGCCACCATAACATGTTACACTATTAACTCACTTAAAGGACTCCATGAGGCAGATACTGCTTTCTTGACTTTACAGAGGACACTGAGCACGGGCAAGTAACTTCCCCATGGTCACACAGCTGGAAATAGCAGAGCAGTTGGAATGTGAACCCAGAGTCTGTGTGCTTAGCCACAGTACGGTCCTGCATAACCGCAAAACAAGCCTAGGTGCGTGAGCATCTATCTGCCCAAGCAGACAAGTGTCAAACTCCGCGAATGCCGTCCGAGCACTGCGTGAGCATACACTTCTCTGAAAGCGTTCTGCTCATCAACAGAGCCAGCCGGTCTTTTCTGATCACTTAACGCACCTATCCAGTCTCTCCACAGGCGGCCCCTGGGTCTGCCGGGGTGCTGGCGTCCGGGTGGCCCTGGCGCTGTCCCCAGCCCCATTCCCCAGCCCGGGCAGCACCATGAGGTGGGGCTCTTGGGCGCGTCCTGGGCTCTGGCCCACCCGCGAAGCCAGCTGCCTGCGGGGCCAGACCCAGCTCCACCCCTCCGGGCTCCGCGGCTCAGGGCGTCGCCCAGGGGCGCGGGCCCGGCTTCGTCCTCGACGCCCACAGTGTCCGCCCCGGCCCTGGCTTGGCCGACTGCGGCCGGGTCCGGGTGTGGCTCGGGCTTGGGGCGCGCCCCTCCCATCTCTCCAGGGTCCGCTTCCTCGCCGCTGTCGGGCCCCGCCGAGACCCCCGCTGGCCCCGGCTCCAGCGGCTGCAGCGTCGCCATCTCCGGCCAGACCCCGGCTGACATCAAAGCGACCGCGCGGTGGGGCCGGCTGGGACAGGGGCTGCGCAGCGCAGCCTGGGGTGGGGGCGGCGGGGCCCCTGGGGGCTGCTCGGAACCGAGGGTCCTGGGGCCGCCCGCCCAGCACAGCTTCGAGCGAACTTGGGGAGGGAGACACTCTAAGCCCATCTTGCCGCGCCCGACAGCGCTCCGAGTCCCGAGTCCCTTACCCCCATTCTACAGACACGAAGCTGAGGCCAAAGACGGGACGCTCACTCCTGAGTATTTGCTGCCTGTTGCGTGGACACCACCGACCTACTGTTTACAGCGGTCAGGGACCCGGCCCCCCAGACCCCCAGGACCCCCAGGACCCCGCTGCCGGGGGAGGAGGGTGTCCTCAGCAACGGTGACCCGCACCACAGCGCTGCTCACCCGGGGTCACTGCCCCAGCCGGTGCGAGGCCCGCAGGGCGCTGGGGATGCGCGACCGACTCCCGGGAACCTGCGCCTCCAGGTAAGGGAGGGCTGCGCACCCAACTCGGCTCTGTGAGGACCCACTGAGGTCGGCATGCGGGCTGCGGCTCCGAAGGCGGGGTTTCTGGAGAGGTGGTTCGAGAGCCTGGAGGAAGGATGGGCTGTGCGTGTGTGTGTGTGACTGTGTGTGTGTGAGACTGTATGTGTGGCTGTGCGTGACTGTGTGTGTGACTGTGTGTGTGAGACTGCGTACGTGGCGTGCGTCTGTGTGTGCGCGCGCGTATATGTCTGTGTGTGTACGTCTGTGTGTTCGTGCATGTATAATTTCTAAGTGGACATCACCTTACACATCACAAGGTTAAAAAATGACCCCTGGGCTGTGCCAGGCCAAGCGGGGAGAGAAAGCCCGGCTTGAAAGTGCCTGGAGGACCCAGGCTGTCACTCTCGCCATATTCCGTGGAGTGTGTGGTTGCAACTTCTGTCACTCAAGGCCTGAGGGCGGGGAGATTGGAGCCATATCCAATCAGGGCACTGGAATGAGAACTGCCCAGTCAGGCACGCAGCCAGAGAGGAGGCGGTGGCTTCCGGGATGTGGCGCGGTCTTTGCGTCTTGCTCCTGCCAGGCCTTGGGTTGGGGGCTTCATTTCTCTGCGTAGTCGGTTCTGGGAGTCCTCGGTGATTTGGCCACAGCCTCAGCCTCCGTTGCTCTGTGACCTGCGGGTATTGGATGATTCGTAGCTAAGACTCCTGGTTACCCCTGAAGTGGGGAAATGGTGAGTGTGCGGGGCGGGGCGTCCCAAGGCTGGGGAGATCTCATCGGAACCGGCGGGAAATGGCGGCGGCGGCACCGAGTCTGCGAACGGAGTCCCCGCTGCCGCCGCTCAGCCCTCGGTCCTCAATCCCCTCCGGTAAGGGACCCGCGCTCCTGTCTGTCCCCGCACGGCGGCTCTGCCCAGCCTGCAGCCCTCCTCGTTCAGCTCTGCGCCCGCAGCCCCGCACCTTCCCCGGGCTGTGGGGTAAGGAGCTCTCCAGGAAGACGCCGGAGAGGCGTGCGGGGGCACCGCGTGGGAGGAGCTGTGGTCCGGGGTCCTGTCCCTACTTTACCCTTTTCAGAATGAGATCGAGGCCCCGTCAAAAGAGAGTTCATGTGAGGAAACGGGGACTCATTAACGGGACAGCGCCCCCGTGGCTCGCGGTTTGGGGGATGCCAGCCGCTCTTGAAGGAAAGGCCTTTGTGAGGCGTGTGAGGAAGGGAAGCCATTCACCCGCCCGCCCCAACTTTCCCACCGGTCCCCTTGCCCTGAGCGCCTCCTCCGCGTGGCTGTACCTGAGTGGCATCTTTTAGAATACGCTGGTGGCGTGTGCACAGCGCTTCGCTGAGTTCCGTGAGTGGTTCTGCCACATTATGGAACTTGAGGAAGGTGTGGGCGCCCCTGGTTTGTTGGAGACGTTCAGAAATGAAGACGCGTGTCCAGAGGCAGGGACTGGCGTCTGCAGGGGGGCAGTTGCGGGAAGAGCGCTGAGCTTGTGGGTCTGCGCTGACTCTGAGTGGGGTCGTTAGTGAGTTGCTGGACAGCCCGTTGGGGTTGGAGCATTGACGGGTGTTGAGGAAACTCCTCAGGTTTTCTGTCAGAAGAAAGACATGGCTGAGCCTGGGCTGGAGGGAGTCGCCTGGTGTCTGCGGGAGGCGCGGCCGGGTTTTGCACATGCGCAGTCCCGCTGGGCACTGTCCTGTTCCTCCAGGTCTCCTCCCGGGGAGAGGGGACTGGGAACTTAGAGGAAAGGAGTTCTGAGAAACGTCCCTTCCCTGCACCCTGCTGCCGGCCCCCACCCAATGCTAACCCACTCCACTCCTGAGCACGCCCACTGGGCATTCGCATGCATGGCCACACTCGTCCCAGGACAGGGTTCTACCCTCAGGAATTGTGGCCATGGCAGCTTTGCTCCTAGCTTTTTCTGCCAAGAACACACACACTGCCCAGAAGACTCCTGGTTCATTTCAACCCCAGATCTGTAGCAAGAATCTGTTTTCTTCACCCACCTAGGCTTCTGGACCACCTGATCCTAATCTCCTCTGCCTTTATGGACTCAGGAATCAGTCAGAGCTTAGCCCTGCCTGGGCCTGAACTTGTAGCACAAACCAGTCCTTTCTTCAATCCTGCCTTGCCCCCACCCAAGGATCTTGATAGCACCTTTCTTCTGCGATTTTCTTCCCCACAAATCTTTCCTGTGCAGAGTTTGCCCGAGTGCATCCCTCATGTGCCACAAGAATTCAGACGTTAGTGAGTTCAAGACCATGCCTTTAGACCTGGCTATTATAGGACCAAATACAAATCAGAAGAGGCTTAATGCTTTCTCTTTAGAATGAGGGAAGAATTTTTGCTCTTCTCCCTTAAAGCATTTAGTTTGAAAATTTTTATATTTAAATATTTTCTCTGCTTATTTGAAATATATATAAATCATTTTAATCTGTTATCTAGGTGATTTGTCTTTTTTGACTCAAAATTGTCTTTAGGACATGGAAACTATTGCTTTGAAATATGAATAGCAAGAATATACACCTTATTCCACAATTTCTGTAGGAGAGTAGGAGGTTGCTTTCAGCAGGTACCTGCCTTCACGTTTCAAAATCTGCCTTCTGTCACTAAGCTGTGGGAAGTTTATTTTCCCTTTGAATATTACCAATTAGAAAACCCAGATGACCTCCCACATTACTAGGTGAAAGTGTAATAAACTGTGTATGATACATGGTACTGTCAAGTCTTCTACTTGAGAGCTAATTATGGTGTCTCTCTTTGTTTTGGCAATCTCTTAGTAGATTGCCTGTAATGCACATCACATTTTGTTTAATTCTATAACACGTTTTCTTGCAGTTCTATTTTTGTGGAGAGTATTTTAGGATTGTAGATGATTTTGCTGTTATATTTTCCACACACTGTCAAGAATTACTAGATCTTATACAAAAAGTGCCCACCAGGCTTCATCTTAGAGAAAAATCTCCTTTCTCAGGATTACGGTCACAACCCACAATTGTGCGACAAAGTGCAGCAAAGTGCTCCCCAAAGCTGCAAACGAAATGATCTCCCTATTTGGGATCTGCAGTCCCTTCTATAGCAGTTAGACTAGTTTTCTACAAAAATAACTTTTTAAGATAGCAATCAGTTTTCGACCTCTTTCAGTGCACCAGGCATCTTCAGATCTGACACTGAGTCAGAGATCATGGGGCCCATAAATCCAGCCAGGATCACACATGTGCATTGATTAAACCTGAGAACTTCAGTTCCCTTCTCCCCTTGCCCAAATGCCCACAAATGTGCGTAGCTTACCAGCCCTCCAAGTCTTAAATATGCAGTTCCAAATTCTGAGTTTATGTCCTGGGATTTGAGAGAAGAACAGAACTTTTATTTGAGAAATACAAGTTCTTTTAATTACGAAAACCAGTGATGTGTTAAAATGAGACCACAGTCCTACTGTTCCCCTCCTTGAACTGTTCGTCTTTTGAAATTACTTGCTATTGGCCGGGCGCGGTGGCTCAAGCCTGTAATCCCAGCACTTTGGGAGGCCGAGGCGGGTGGATCACGAGGTCAGGAGATCGAGACTATCCCGGCTAACATGGTGAAACCCCGTCTCTACTAAAAATACAAAAAACTAGCTGGGCGTGGTGGCGGGCGCCTGTAGTCCCAGCTACTTGGGAGGCTGAGGCGGGAGAATGGCGTGAACCTGGGAGGCAGAGCTTGCAGTGAGCCGAGATCGCGCCACTGCACTCCAGCCTGGGAGACACAGCGAGACTCCGTCTCAAAAGAAAAAAAAAAAAAAAAAGAAAGAAATTACTTGCTATTGCCACAAATGGATATAAATTAACCTAATAATGCCATACTGGACACTATAACCCACACCTTATAGCTTAACAACGTATATAACCAATCACTAACCAAAGTTACTTCTATAAACCAGTAAGAATTCCTGACAGCTTTCTGTCAGTTCCCCGTGCCTTTCTTTTTGTCTTTAAAAATATACTTGTAATGGCTTCTAATTGCAGTGTATATTCAGGGCAGCTTTATGGTCCAGGGTTGCAATCTTCAAGCTTTGGCTCAAATAAACTCTCTTCTTATATTATGTTTACCCCAACTTTTCACTTTTAGGTTAGAATCGTTTGTTTGTTTGTTTGTTTTTGAGACAGAATCTCACCCTGTTGCCAGGCGGGAGTGCAGTGGTACGATCTTGGCTCACTGCAACCTCCACCTCCCAAGTTCAAGTAATTCTCCTGCTGGGACAACAGGCACACGCCACCATGCCCAGCTGATTTTTATATTTTGTAGTAGACACGGGGTTTCACCATGTTGGCCAGGCTGGCCTCAAACTCCTGACCTTGTGATCTGCCTCCCAAAGTCCTGGGATTACAGGCGTGAGCCACCGCGCCCGGCCAAAATATTCTTTAGAAAGTGTTGAAGGAGTCTCCAGGAGGGCATCTCTCCTAGTTTTACTCTGCTTGCTATAACCCCTAAGAATGCTGAGGCACATTAATCCTACCTAGAATCTGCACATAAAAGCTGGCCTTTGCCTAGGATTCCCAAGACTGGGCCAGACTTTGGGCGAAAAACATACAGAAAACTCACAGAAGGCATTTTCTGCATCATGAGAGGTCAACATGGACATCATAAGCCCCACTTTCAGAGTGGAGCCCTTTGAGTTTTCCAGATCTTCTCCAATTACCTGGTATAGCTGTGTGCGAGACTTCCGGTGTAAACAGAATCCTGTGGTAGAATCTGTAAGTGTAAACAAGCACTTTAGCAGTGGGAGCTCAGGGCCACAAAATCTCCAGAGCCATAGTCACAACTATGCCTCCCTGTAGACTGTATTATTGGAGTAGAGTGCTTTTGTCCTTCCCCTTGCCCTAGAGTTAGTTGAAAAGGGACAGGGGCTTTCATATCTGGATCCAGGATCTGCAGCTCCACCACAGCTGTTCCATTTTCTGTTTGCACTCCACAAAGTCAGTCTGTCTCTCCTACCTGGATCACTATGGGGGTATAATCTGCCCAGGGTCGCTGGGGACACTCTCACCAGCATCTGTGAGTATTTGAGACATTTGACGATGTCCTTTGCAGACTGGGGTCAGTCTGACCCCAAGGTCTGATTCTGCTTCCATTTCAGAGAAAGAGAAATGATTCATCCAGGGTTTGTTCCTCGCCTCACAGAAAGAATCTCCTTGGTTTGTACCCAGATAAGAGTTGCTCCAGTTTTCTGATATTGGTGAAAAATGAGGAGTTCTGAAGACTCAAACTGATAATAAGCTATTGCTTCTATTTCAGATGTTCATTAGAAAAAGGCATGAAGCAGTCATGGTTGCTACCATCAAACTTGCAGTCTAGAGCACATGAATAAATGGTTGAATTCAGCATCATGTGTTCAGTACAAAGATGGAAACTGTACAGGCAACTTAAGCTTCCTTTGGGCTACTTCTCCTTTACTGTGTTTGTGAGTTTTGTTTTTTTTTTTTTTTTAAATAGACAGTATCGCTCTGTCACCCAAGCTGGAGTGCAGTGGTGCTATCCTGGCTCACTGCAACCTCCACCTCCCCGGTTCAAGCAATTCTCCTGCCTCAACCTCCTGAGTAGCTGGGACTATAGGCGCCTTCCACCACGTCGGCTAATTTTTTTTGTATTTTTAGTAGAGACAGGGTTTCACCATATTGGCCAGGCTGGTCTCGAACTCCTGACCTTGTGATCCACCGGTCTCAGCTTCCCAAAGTGCTGGGATTACAGGTGTGAGCCACCGCACCCAGTCTGTTTTGTGAGTTTTGATGCCACTACGTGAATGGCTATTCATTGACAGAAGAGAAATTGTTATTATTTGTATTGGGTTTACCTTGCTAAGAGTAAATATTTAACTTCTAATATAATTGCGCTAGAGAAACATAAGGGTTTTAGTTAAATTCCTTGTTACTGTATGTTATACAAAAGACAGAGAAGTGGCTAAAATAGATTAAAATTTCACAAATTCTGGGAATCAAATTTCTCTTGGGCAGGCTTAGAAAAGACAAAACCGAAAGTACTTAGTGACATAGAGAGCAGAAGCCTAGGGCCCACTTTCTGTCCCATCCCTGCCGAGATCCACCCTCTTCTGGTCCTTGTCCAGGTCTGAGGCCACACTGAAATCTCTCACAGAGCTGATTAGTAGAGGAGATCAGAGTTTCAGGTGGCTACTCCTACCTTCTCTCGAGAGCTGGTGCCCACAATTTTCTGAAACCCAAAAGCCAATAAATAGGGAAAAACTATTTACCTTGGGGCCTTAAATCTTTTCTATAAAATTAAAACTAGTGTTTCTAGAGACATCCCACCTAGCAACCTGTTCTTCATCCCTGCAGTTTCAGTGGCTTTTTCTTACAAGTCTCCAAGTAAATATAAACACAAAAATAAAAAATTCCTCTGAATTGTACTTAACACTTTCTTTCTGACTCTCTCCCATCTATTTATATTTAGCTATTATTCTATACATTAAAAAAAAAAATCAGTCAGGGGAAACAGAAAGGAAATGGAAATTCTGGACCCTGCATTTAAATCTGGGAAGTATGGGACACTTAGTGTCTTCCTCCCAGAATGTTATGAGAATTAACACACATAATGTGAGCTTCCCATCACAGTGCTCTGTGACATACGTCTGAGCACATATTACATGCCCCATAAAGATGGCATTAATGCAGGTGCACATGTTGTTTTTCAGATGCAGACTTAACTCAGGCATTGCCACCATTTCCAACTTCTGTAACCTTACAGGGTCTACAGAGGATGCCATGTTTCAGAATGATGATTGGTAGTCTTGTCTTGGGATAAAAAGTGTGTTGTGATAAGGGTGTTGGGGTAAGGGACTCTGTGTGCTGTGTCTGCTTTCTCTAACTGAGTGGTACTATAATGGATCTAGAGAGAGGAGCATCAACATTAACAGGAGGCTTGCTGTAAAAAGCTAATTCATGGACCCTTTTCAAACCTGCAGAATTTTGTTACTTACAGTGAGGCCTAGAATATCAAATAATTTATATGTACATTGAAGCTTGAGAGGCAGTGCTTAGCTCAGTGACCCTCGGCCCAGTCTTCCAGTAGGATCACATGGCCAGTTTGAAGAGAAACTGTCAGCTGTATCCTCTTCTCAGATCCTGTCTATTTTTCTGGGTGAAAACATCCTTATTTTTAAAATTCAGTTCCTTGCATGATTCTACAGTGAGGCCAGGGTCACGCATGAGGGCTTCCAGATACTTTACTGAAAGGTGAGTTCACCCTTTGTTCCAGGAGCTCACAGGGCCTACTCTGCTTGGTTTTGGTAGGGGCGTGTCAGTGTAGCCCATTATTTTTATTGCAGCAACAGAAACTTTTGGAATGCCTTCCTTTTTCTGCAGAGCTATAGAATACTTTAGAGAACATTACTGTGTTGGAAGTTATTTTGTCAGATAATCCCAGTCAGTCACATGTCAGAACTACTCTCTTAACTCATTTCACCTGTAGTCAAATTAAGAACTCTGTCACTTGATACGTATGTATTTTCAGGAACTCTTAACATTCAGGGATGTGGCCATAGAATTCTCTCCAGAAGAGTGGAAATGCCTGGACCCTGCCCAGCAGAATTTGTATAGAGATGTGATGTTGGAGAACTACAGGAACCTGGTCTCCCTGGGTGAGGATAACTTTAATACATAATTCCTAATTCATCTCAGAGCTTTATTTTATTCCTTTGAAGAATTTCTCCTGGGAACTTTTATGTTTTATCTTTACATAACCTTCTCTTTTCTTGAGTTAATTTGAGTCCTTCACTCTAGATTAGTGGTAATTCTAGAAATTCAATGACATGAAATATTGTTTTCCACATCTTAAAATCCAATTTGCACTAGTTATTTTTTATTCAGTAGTACTGGGTAGTGGAACTTAGAACCTGCAGATTTAAAATACTTAAATATTCTAAAGGTTCTGTCAGGAAACAATTTTTGGATTAATTTTCTAGAATCTTCCATAATATCTCTCTAGTCTGCTTAGCATAAT
Source organism: Chlorocebus sabaeus (assembly GCF_047675955.1). Taxonomy (NCBI): domain Eukaryota; kingdom Metazoa; phylum Chordata; class Mammalia; order Primates; family Cercopithecidae; genus Chlorocebus; species Chlorocebus sabaeus. Next base: position 49,499,215 of record NC_132930.1, on the reverse strand, counting down.
ACTAGGTTGGTAATTGGAGAATCCCCATCAATATTCATGTTATTCTTATTTTTTTTAATAAAACAGGTGTTGCTATCTCTAACCCAGACCTGGTCACCTGCCTGGAGCAAAGAAAAGAGCCCTACAATGTGAAGATACGTAAGATCGTAGCCAGATCCCCAGGTAGGTGAGAGTGAATGAAGCAGAGGACACAGGCAAGGGGACCAAAGGTCAAGAAGGAAGCCAGGCCTTAAAATGTGGTTTGGGGCCGGGTGCAGTGGCTAATGGCTGTAATCCAAGCACTTCGGGAGGCTGAGGCGGGTGCATCGTGAGGTCAAGAGATCGAGATCATGTTGGCCAGCATGGTGAAACCCCGTCTCTACTAAAAATACAAAAATTAGCTGGGTATGGTGGTGCGCACCTGGAGTCCCAGCTACTCAGGAGGCTAAAGCAGGAGAATCACTTGAACCCGGGAGGTGGTGGTTTCAGTGAGCCAAGATCACACCACTGCACTCCAGCCTGGTGACAGAGCTAGACTCCGTCTCAAAAAAAACAAAAAACAAACAAACAAACAAAACCAGGTAGTTTGGGAAGCTCTGCTCCAATGAAAATAATTTCTGAAAAAGCTGCATTTTTTCTGTCCCATGCTGTTAAATCTTCAAAGAATTCTCTTTTTGCTTTAGTGATCTCCCCTTAAGTTTACAGAGAGAGCTAATGTCCACTTCATCGCTTATAAGGGGCTGCATGATGTGACTGCTGTTCCATTGCTTTTGGAGACATTGGAATATTTGTGTTATTGAGGAGCTCTATGTCAAAGTATTTTTTTCAAATATTCTTTTTGTATCATATCTGAAATGTGTAACATGAGTAGTGGACGTACTGGGATTTGGTTCAGAAATCCCAGGAACACCAGGGACAGATGTTGTGTCTTTTCTACTTAGTGTTCCTTAATCCTATGGAGGTTGCAAATGTACTTCTACAAAAATTCTTATGCAGCAATTTTGTCAGAACAATAAGCACTTCCCAAATATGAAAAAAATGTAATGTTATTTTACTTCAAAATGTTACTGTTTTAGTATAAACTTATTTGTAATTTAAACTCTATATGGGCAAATATTGAAATTATAATATAGTTTAAAGTATGGGTTTCTAACATTTTGGCTTCCCTGGGCCACACTGGAAGAAGAATTGTCTTGGGCCACACATAAAATACACTAACACTAATGATAGCTGATGAGCTCGGATCACCTGAGATTGGGAGTAGGAGACCAGCCTGACCAACATGGAGAAACCCCGTCTCTACTAAAAATACAAAATTAGCTGGGTGTGGTGGCGCATTCCTGTAATCCCAGCTACTCGGGAGGCTGAGGCAGGAGAATTGCCTGAACCCGGGAGATGGAGGTTGCGGTTTGCTGAGGTTTCACCATGGCACTACAGCCTGGGCAATAAGAGTGAAACTGTCTCAAAAAAAAAAAAAAAGTTTTTGAAAAATTTTTGTGATATCCTCCACCACAGAAGATAAGCCAAAAAGTCCTTGCATTCAAAGGGTTGGACACCACTGGATTCAATATCTACTCACCTTCTGTATTTCTTAAATGCACTGTATCATTAACCAGCATAAATGTGCTATGTCATTTACCAGCGTAGAACATTGCTAAGTGTATGTTAAGCTCTCAGTTATTCTCTTGTTAATAACTTTTATAATTTTGTCTTAGTAGGAAGTCTGTTGAGATTCTGTCATTGAGATGTATCTCTCTGTAGTTATATAAAAATGTGTGTCTCACACACACACCTATATAACTTATTTAAGTGTGTAGTAAATTCTCACTTAACATTGTTGATCGGTTCTTGGAAACTGAGGGAAGCAACATATTGTTTAAGAAAACTAATTTTCCAGAGTTTAATTGATATAAATAAGAGTTATATTTGAATGGTATATAGCAACATTGTTTTATTTAGCAATGCAGTTTTTAAGAACCTAGTTTGAACATTAAGTGAGGACTTACTGTACATCTGTTTGTGTGACATAGATTTTTCTGATAAATAAAAACTACATAACTTTATATTTAATAGGTACAACATGATGATTTGATATGCATCTACATTGTGAAACAATATAGTCAAGTTCATGAAGAACTTTATTACTTCACCTGGATAACCGTTTTGTTTGGTAGTAAGAACACTTAAGGCCTACTGTTGTAGCAAATGTAAAGCATACATTATAATATTAACTATAAATATAATGCTATTTTGGTAATCTAATGCTAATATACATTAGATTTCTCAGATTTACTCAACTTACAACTAAAAATTTGTACTCTTGAACAATATCTCATATTCCCACCCTAGGCACTAACAACTACCATTCTGCTCTCTGCTTCCATGAGTTTACACTTTTAGATTTCCTGTCTAACTAAGAAAATTTAGTTTCTTGTCTTTCTGTGTTTGGCTTATTTCGTTTAGCATAATGTTCTCCAGGTATATCCATGTTGTAAATGGCTAGATTTCCTTCTCTCTTATGGTTGAATAGTATCCTCTGTGTGTGTGTGTGTATATACACACACACACATATATGTATGTACACATATATATACACACACACATATACGTATGTACACATATATGTACACACACACATACACACACACACCATATATTGGCTATTGTAAACAGTACTACAATAAACTTGGGGGGGAAGATATTTCTTTGAGGTACTAATTTTATTTCCTTTGGTAGTATGCCGAGAAGTGGTATTGCTGGATTATATGATACTTCTAGTTTATTCTTTTTTTTTTTTTTTTTTTTTTTTTTTTTGAGATGGAATTTCACTCTTGTTGCCCAGGCTAGAGTGCAATGGCACACTCTTGGCTCACCACAACCTCCGCCTCCTGGGTTCAAGCGATTCTCCTGCCTCAGCCTCCTGAGTAGCTGGAATTACAGTCATGTGCCACCATACCCGGCTAATTATGTATTTTTAGTAGAGACGGAGTTTCTCCATATTGGTCAGGCTAGTCTCGAACTCCCAACCTCAGGTGATCCACCCACCTCAGCCTCCCTAAGTGCTGGGATTACAGGAGTGAGCCACTGCGCCTGGCCTAGTTTATTTAATTTATTTATTTATTTATTTATTTTGAGACAAGAGTCTCACTCTGTCGCCCAAGCTGGAGTGCAGTGACTCGATATCGGCTCACTACAACCTCCGCCTCCCGGGTTCACACCATTTTCCTGCCTCAGCCTCCCGAGTAGCTGGGACTACGGGCGCCCACCACCACGCCTGGCTAATTTTTTGTATTTTTAGTAGACATGGGGTTTCACTGTGTTAGCCAGGATGGTCTTGATCTCCTGACCTTGTGATCCACCCACCTCAGCCTCCCAAAGTGCTGGGATTACAGGCATGAGCCACTGTGCCCGGCCTGTAGAGTTTTAAAAAATTTTGTTTTTATTTTTTCCTTTGATGTGCACAAGCTGTTTACTTTGATGCAGTCTCACTTGTTTATATTTTGTTTTGTTGTTCTGCTGTTGATGTCATTTCAAAAAAAGTTATCGCCAAGACCAATATCAACAAGGTTTTTCCATATGTTTTCTCCATGAGTTTTAAGATTTCATGTCTTACATTTCAGTCTTTCGTTTTGAAAGTTTGAAATTAGAAAGCATGATGCCTGCCAGACAAGGTGGCTCACACCTGCAATCCCAGCACCTTGGGAGACCGAGGTGGGCGGATCACTTGAGATCAGGAGTTCAAGACTAGCCTGGCCAATATGGTGAAACCTTGTCTCTACTAAAAATATACAAAAACTAGCCAGGCATGGTAGTGGACACTTGTAATCCCAGCTACTCGGGAGTCTGAGGCAGGAGAATCGCTTGAACCCAAGAGTCAGAGGTTGCAGTGAGCCTAGATCGTGCCACTGCTCTCCAGCCTGGGTGACAGAGCTGGACTCCATCTCAAAAAAAAAAAAAAAAAAAAAAAAGTATGATGCCCCCAGCTTTATTCTTTCTCAAGATTGCTCAGGTTATTACAAGTCGTTTAAGGTTACAGTTAAATTATACAATTGTGTTTTCTATTAGTGTGAAAAATGCCAATAAAATTTTGATAGGGATCACATTGAATCTATAGATCACTTTGGATAATATTCTTTGACAATATTAGTTATCCTAATGGAATATGTTTCCATTTATTTGTTTCTACTTCAATTTCTGTCATTGATAATCTTATTGTATTTAGTGTATAATATGTTTTATATGTCATTGGTTAAATTTATTTTGATTAACTTTCTTATTTTTATACTATTGCAAATGAAAATGGTTTCTATTTTTGGAAAGTTCGTTTTCACTCTATGGAAATGCAAGAAATATTTCTATGTGGTGCCAGGTGCAGTGGCTCATTTCTGTGATCCCAGCACTTTCAGAGCCCAAGGCAGTTGCATCATGGGAGTACAGGAGTTTGAGATAAGCCTGGGCAATAGAGTGAGACCCTGTCTCAAAAAAAAAAAAAAAAAAAAAAATCCCAACAAGCATCTCTATGTTGATTATGTATCCTGATACTTTAATGAATGCATTTATTAGTTCAATCAATTTTTCTTGTTTTACTCTAGGGTTTTATATATATGCATGATTATATTATCCACAAACAGTAACATTTTTATTTCTTTTCCAAGCTGGAGAGCTTTATTCTCCTTTTCTTTGTCTAATTATTCTGATACAAGTTTCCAGTAATATGTTAAGATAGAAGCTGTGGCCCTGGAGGCAGGCCTGCAGGTCTTGTCCCCAGCTATGGTCTCTGAAGCAGCCCTGTGTCTGTACATTTGACAACTTTTACAGTTTCTATAAACTCTTTTTGGCAGGTAAAGATCTCCTTTTGTTGAGTCCCCAGGCTGATGAGATTAACTCTGGGGTTACAGAGAAGAAGGATTGTAGCTGGGTCAGAAGGTTGCTGCTGGGTCTGCTGTGGGGTCTGCCTTTGATGGTTCTATTACCAGAGATTTGGAGAGTCATGGATTCTTTCTGGGCCCTGGAGAGATTAAATTTCCTTGAGGACATTAATCTATATGGCAGGCAGTAAACTAGGGTTTTGAAGTTTGCATATTATGGGCCAAATACCAGGTGTATGAATGGGTTTGGCTTCTACTGATTACCTGGGAACAGTTTCCACGCTTTTCTCTGTGAGTCCCTGATTGTGTACAACTGGCTATGAACTGTGACTGTGAGGGCTAGAACTGAGTCACAGGGCTGCTTCAGGGAGCACAGCTGAGGCCTAGATATACAGGCCTGTCTCCAGGACCATGGCTGGGTGTATCTCCCTGCAGGTCTCTTGATGGGAAGGACCACTTCTGGACTATAGCTGATATTGAATTTGAGAGAGGTTACAGAACTGCTTCAGAATCCTCAGTAAGACCAAGCTCAGTGTGCCATTTCCTTGTCTGTAGCCATGTGTATGTGCCCTTGAGTTGGCCATCTGAGTGAGGGCCTGCTTATTCCAAATAACCCTCGATCTCTGGCTCCACTGAGGTTTCACAACCCCAACCATAGGCAAGCACCTTTCTACTTCTGTTTTCTATGTGCTTACTACTTAAAATGTTGTATAAAAGTGGAATCATGCCTTGTCACTTCAGTGTCTTATTTCACTTAGAATAATGGCTTTAAGATTTATCCTTATTGTAGCATCTGACAAGACATTTTCATTTGAGGCTAAAGAATATTTCAATGCATGTATAAGCCACATCTTTTAAAATCTTTCATTCATTGGAGGATGTTTGAATTTTTTCACTTTTTCACTTTTGTAAATGATATGGTTTGGATCTATATCCCCATTCAAATCTCATGTCAAATGTAATCCCTAGTGTTGGAGGTGGGGCCTTGGGGGAGATGATTGGATCATAGAGTTGGCTTCTCATGAATAATTTAGCACCAGCCCCTTTGGTACTGTCTTTGCCGTAGTGAGTGAGTTCTCCTGAGATCTTATTTATTTATTTATTTTGAGATGGAGTCTCGCTCTGTGGCTCAGGCTGGAGTCCAGTGGCAAGATCTTGGCTCACTGCAAGCTCCACCTCCTGGGTTCATGCCATTTTCCTGCCTCAACCTCCAGAGTAGGTGGGACTACAGGTGCCTGCCACCACACCCGACTAATTTTTTTTTTTTTTTTTAAGTAGAGATGGTGTTTCACCATGTTAGCCAGGATGGTCTCGATCTCCTGACCTCGTGATCTGTCCGCCTCGGCCTCCCAAAGTGCTGGGATTACAGGTGTGAGCCACCGTGCCCAGTCTGAGATATTTTTTAAAAGCATATGGCACCTCCCCTCTCACTCTGTCTTGCTCCTGTTCCCACTGTGTGAGATGACTCACCCTCCCTTTGCTTTGTGCCATGACTGGAAGCTTTTTGAGGCCTCCCCAAAAGCAGAAGCTGCTGTGCTTCCTGTACAGCCTGCAGAACCATGAGCCAGTTAAACCTCTTTTGTCTTTTTTTGAGACGGAGTCTCACTGTGTCGCCCAGGCTGGAGTGCAGTGGCGCAATCTCGGCTCACTGCAGTCTCCGCCTCCTGGGTTCAAGTGATTCTCCTGCCTCAGCCTCCTGAGTAGCTGGAACTACAGGCGCCCACCACCACGCCTGGCTAATTTTTTTTAATTTTTAGTAGAGGTGGGGTTTTACCATGTTAGCTAGCATGGTCTCCTGACCTTGTGATCCAGCCACCTCGGCCTCCCAAACTGCTGAGATTACTGGCATGAGCAACCGTGCCCAGCCAGAGAAACATTTATACTTCCATATACTTGTTGAAGTATAAAATGTAAGTGCCTTACAATTTTCTTTCCTCCTAAAACATAAGCACTGAGTTTAAGGAGTTTTCCTGGATTCTTCAACCACTGAGTTCTTTTTATATAAAACTAAGTGAATAACCTTGACTGGGAATCAGAGACCTAAGCCCAATGACTGCAGGATAAGGTCAATCTTGATTCTACCAAAGCAGGTCATCAATAGCCCAGTAGTGTGTTGCTGGTGAACCTTTCCTTCAGGTGTCTCAGCCTGCTCAAATTAGACAGAGAAGGAGCCCTAGAAAGCTGGGTATCCACAGGCAGATGCAGTGAGGGTTTGGATGAGAGGAGGTTGTGATATCCTCTGAGAGGGTGTAATTGTTACTGTCATGGGGCTGTTTCTAGATATTGTCAAATAAAATAAAGTTCAATACAGGTAAGAAGTGAGATTATTCTAAGGAGTATTGCAGTGGGGAAAGCATCAAGCATAAGACCTGCAGGCATCTCCAAAATGAGGCAGAAAAAGGCTATTTTTTATATAGAGGAGCAAACAAGATTAGAAAGAAGGTGGGAGGGCTAGGTGTGGTGGCTCACGCCTGTAATCCCAGCACTTTGGGAGGCCGAGATGGGCGGATCACAAGGTCAAGAGATGGAGACGATCCTGGCCAACATGGTGAAACCCCATCTCTGCTAAAAATACAAAAAATTAGCCGGGCGTGGTGGCGGGCATCTGTAGGCCCAGCTACTCGGGAGACTGAGGCAGGAAAATCACTTGAACCCGGGAGGCAGGGATTGCAGTGAGCTGAGACTGTGCCACTGTACTCCAGCCTGGTGACAGAGCAAGACTCCGTCTCAAAAAAAAAAAAAAGGGGGAAGGTGGAGAGGGAGAAGGCAGAATGGAGAATGGCAAAATCAGATTTAAGATTAGAGAATGTTCACCCTGAAGTCAGCCTGTTCTTGGAAGGGGCATCAAGAGGGGTTGTATGCTAGCTCAGACTGAAGGCGGAGCAGAGTCCAGGGGCTGGGGGAATGTAGAGTCTGTGAATTTGTGATATCTAAGAGGGAGCATCATCAAAGTCATAATGAAAAGGGTATTTCTTTGCAATAAGCATTTCTTGCGGACCACAAAGGATTGGAGAGATCTCAGTCATAGCTATTTACCAAGATTCACTACCCACCTCATCTTTTCCCCTACTTTCCTTTGTCCTACACATTTTTTCCCTTTGGCTTTTACTGAGCTGTATTCAATATAATAACCTGGAAAACAGGTAAAGTGTTTTTGCTGAGTTCTGTGAGTAGTTTTATCAAATTATTAAATCTGAGGGAGGGAGTTATGGAAGCCCATGATTTATAGTCAGTTGCTCAGAAGTGTAGGTGGGCCCCTGGTGTTTGTGACTGGCATGTGCAGCAGAAGCAGTATTGTGGAACTGGGTCTGAACTTGTGGGGTCTATGCTGACGCTGGGTGTTGTCAGAATTGAGTTGTTGGACACCCAGTTTGTGTTGGAGGATTGGTTGGTGTTCAGCAAACTCCATATATTTGGTGTTGGAATAAAGATAATCAGGCTGGGTGTGGTGGCTCATGTCTGTAATCCCAGCACTTTGGGAGGCCAAGGATGCAGATGACTTGAGCTCAGGAATTCAGCACCAGCCTGGTCTACCTGGTGAAATCCCACCTCTACCAAAAATACAGAAAGTTAGCCGGGCATGGTGGCACGCATTTGTATTCCCAGCTACTTGGGGGACTGAGTCTGGAGGATTGCTTGAACCCTGGGAGGTCAAGGCTCCTGTGACCTGAGATCATGCCACTACACTCCAGCCTGAGTGACAAAGTGAGACCCTGTCTCAAAGAAAAAAGAATTCACAGCAGACTTGGTTGGAAGGAGATGGTGGGTCTGTTGAAGAATTGAGAGTTTATTTATTTATTTGTTTATTTATTTTTGAGACAGAGTCTCACTCTGTCACCGAGGCTGGAGTGCAGTGGAGCGATCTCGGCTCACTGTAAGCTCCACCTCCTGGGTTCACGCCATTCTCCTGCCTCAGCCTCCCAAGTAGCTGGGGCTACAGGCACCCGCCACCACACCTGGCTAATTTTGTTTTCGTATTCTTAGTAGAGACGGGGTTTCACTATGTTAGCCAGGATGGTCTCGATCTCTTGACCTCGTGATCTGCCCGCCTCAGCCTCCCAAAGTTTTGGGATTACAGGCGTGAGCCATTGTGCCCGGCTCTCTTTCTTTTTTATAACTGATTGTGTTCATGCATTGTTGCAAAAAAAATTAGTAATCTGTGTACTTTTGCATTTCATTTTTCTTTTGTTGTTTTTTTGTTTTTTGTTTTTTTTTTTGAGATGGAGCCTTGGTCTGTTG